>NW_006399778.1:2708213-2711463 GCF_000299155.1 Elephantulus edwardii | reverse complement strand
CTAACAGAGCAAGAAGGCAAGCAGCTTTAACCCAAGACCACCAGTAAGGTGATAAAGCATCCTCCCTCCCCCCTTTTACATCTACACCCCTGTTCAGCATGAAGAAGCCAGAGAGTCGGCATCCAGTTCCCAAATCAATAAGACAGTTGGTTTAATTACCATTGGAAAATGCTTGTCATTCCTCTCTAGCATCTGGTCCCCACTGGACCCTCATCATTTCCTTCACCTGCTCCCCCCACCGACCAAACTGTGCAGCTCTGCAGCTACATCCTGGCCCATCCTCACCCTTCTGCCCCCAACCTCACCTCCTTGTACCCCCAATATGTTTTTCCCAATAAAAAAAATGGGTGGGGGGAAAGAAGTGCTGAGTGAGTTTGGACCTTTTAATTTTCTGACTCCAGCTCCTTGCACATTTCATTGTAATACTTTACTTTATCTTCCCGCACTGCCTTTTGAAATCTTCTGTTCAGCTCTTTAGTATCTTCAATTCTTCTCTCTCTTTGGCTTCTTGGCGCTCTAGTGCAATATTCAGAGTCTCTTCTGACATCCATTTTGGTCTTTTCTTCCTCCTGTCTTTGTAATGACTTTTTGCACTCTTCCTGGATTATATTCTTGATATCCTCCCATAACTCATCTGGTCTTCCCTCATTGGTGTTCAAGGCCTCAAACCTATTCTGGAGATGGTTTTGAAGTTCAGGTGGGATAGACTCAAGGTCATATTTTTGTTCCTGTGGATTCAATTTAATTTTCCATAGCTTCAGCTTGAGCTTGCATATGAGCAGTTCGTGTTCTGTTTCACAATCAGCACCTGGCTTAGTTTTCACAGCTGATAGTGAGGTTCTCCAGTGGTTCTTTCCACAGATGTAATTAATCTGATGCCTACGCATACCACCAGGTTAAATCCATGTGAATAATCTGTTTATGTTTCTTATAAAATGTGTTTGCAATGAATAAATCATTGTGCAAAATTCAATCATTCAATCTCCAGCTTCATTTTTGTACCAACTTTATGTTTTCCAACTACTGATCGATCCTTCTCCATTCCCAACTTTTGCATTCCAGTCATCAAAAAAAGAATTCACCATGACCAAGTGGGATTCATATTATGTATGCAAGGATTATTAAACATAAGAAAAAACAATGTAATCCATCACATTAACAAAGTAAATGTCAAGAACTATAGAATCTGTCTATCAATTTATGCAGAAAAGACCTTTTTTTTTCAGAAAAGGCCTTTTAAAAATTCAACACCTTTTCCTGATTAAAACACTCAACAGAATAAGAATAGAGGGGGATTTTCTCAACATAGTGAAATATATACATACATATACATATCCAAAACCAAAAGTCAACGTTGTTCTCAACAGAGAGAGATTAAAGGCATTCCCCTTGAGAACAAGAACAAAGCAAGGATTCCCATTATCACCTCTCCTATTCAGTATTATATTGGAAGTCTTATTGAAATAAGGCAACAGAAGGAAATAAGAGAAACCAGATAGGAGGCATCACACTCCCTGATCTCAAATACTACTACACAGCCCTGTTCAAGACAACATGGTACTGTATAGTGACAGACACATACATCAATGGAATAGAACTGAGGACCTAGAAGTCAACTCATCTATCTAAGGTCAACTGATTTGTTTAAAAAAACTTTTATATTGGTTTGCTTACAAAGTTTGTATATGTAGTGTTTCATAGATCAACTGATATTTTACAAGAAGGTGAAATCAGTTAAGTAGGGAATTGACAGCCTTTCATCCCCACCCCACTAGTTTATTTCTAAAACTCAAATACAGATTTGATAAAATTCTTTCAATTTCCCTCATCCCCCCCATCAAATTGTACACCCAATGATTAACCTCCTGTCCCCCTGCACATCCACATCCCCCTGCCTCTAGCATCTCCCACCTCTACTTGATCTTTATACTCATTCTACAGTAACAGTTGTATACAATATTTGTCCCTGTGGGACTGAATTAGTTCACTTAGCATAATGCTCTCTAGTCCCTCCCAAGTTAGGTAATAATTTACAAAGTTATTGCTCCTGTGTGCTGCACGGTATTCCATTGTGTGAATGTATCATAATTTATCAATCCATTTATTTGTGGTTGAACATTTGGGCTCTTTCCATATTCTTGCGATGGCGAACAATACTGCTATGAACATTGGTGTACAAATCTCAGTTTTTGCCTCAGTTCTCATATTCTCAGGGTATATTCGAAGTAGTGTAATAGTTGGCTCATATGGAATTTCTATGTTCAGCTTTTTGAGAAAGCACCAGACTGCCTTTCAGAATGGTAAAGAATTGCACCATTTTACGATCTCACCAACAATTTATAAGAGTGTCTTTCTCACCACATCCTCTCCAATGTCTATTGCATGTTGCCTTATTAAACTTTGAGATTTGCATTTATCTTCTTGCCAGTGATTTGGAGCATTTTTTTTAAAAAAAAATTATTATTATTTTTTGGTGTGTACTGTCAAATAGGATCTGGCTGGTACAGAAGGAGATTGTCCCCCCTTCTCCAGCAAAGCATCTGGAGGATTTAAACTGCGTACCATACCTTTTCAACCTGTATTCAGAACAGATTATCCAAGAGAATAGGCTCTATGAGAAGAAGTGTGGCATCAGGATTGGTGGAAGATCAATTAACAATCTGCATTATGCAGATGACACAACCCTGCTTACTGAAACTAAGGAGGACCTGAAATGCTTGCTGCAGAGGGTCAAGAACTGGAGCCTTCAGGATGAATTGAGGCTCAATGTCAAGAAGACAAAGATTCTCACCACTGGACCAATTGGTAGCATCAGGATGGATGGTGAAGAGATTGAGGTTGTTAACAACTTTAGTCTGCTTGGCTCCACAGTCAACACTCTTGGCATCGGTAGCCAGGAAATAAAAAAAACGTATTGTGATGGGAAAGTCTGTGGTTAGGGACCTCTCCAGGGTACTGAAGAGCAATGGTGTCGCTCTGGAGACTAAGGTGTGTCTGATACAGGCTATGGTCTTTCCAATCACTTGTTATGCATTAGAGAGTTGGACAATGACTAAGGAGGATAGAAGGAGAATTGATGCCTTTGAGTTGTGGTGCTGGAGAAGAGTATTGAATGTACCATGGACTGCCAAGAAAATAAACAGATTCATCCTGGAGAGGGTTAAACCAGGCTTCTCCTTGGAGGCAAAGATTCTGGGGCTTCATCTGACATACTTTGGACATGTTGTAAGGAGGGAGAGGTCCTTGGAGA
>NW_006399778.1:2706278-2707868 GCF_000299155.1 Elephantulus edwardii | reverse complement strand
TTTTGCCCTTTTTGTAATTGGGTTATCAGTCTTTTTCTTGTAGAGGCCCAGGAGTATTCTGTAAACTTTTGTTATAGGACTCTTGTCTGAGAAGGTATTACCAAATATTTGTTCCCAGTCTATACGTTTTCTTTTCACCCTGTTGGAAAAAGTTTTTTATGTGCACAGGGATTTAATTTTTAGAAGGTCCCACAAATCAGTTTTATCCTCTTTATAGTGTGCATTTCTGGTTGTGTTTGGTAGTTTCTTTATACTTTGGACTAGTGCTTCTAAGCTTGATCCCAGTTTGTCTCTTATCAATATTATGGTTTGGGATTTTACTCCCAGGTCTCTGATCCACCTTGAGCTGATGTTCGTGTTTGGTGTGAGATGTGGATCCTGTTTCAGCTTTCTGTAGGTGGAAATCCAGTTTTAACAAATGGTGTTAGCAAAATTGGAGAATCATCTGTAGAAAACTGAAGCAAGAATCACACCTTACACCACACAAAAACCAACTCAAATTGTATCAAGGATCTAGAAGTAAGACTATAAGGCTATGGTCTATAAACGTCACCAGAGAAAAGCTAGGAAGAATTCTAGAAGCCCTATTCCACAGAATCAACTGTCTTCCAAGTATAATGAAAAACCTACAACCAGAAGAGAACAAAAAAGATGAATGGGACCTTCTAAGAATCGAATCCCTATACACATCAAAAAACTTCTCCAACAGGACAAAAAGGAACCCCACATCCAGGGAAAAAAATATTTGACAATGATATTCTGATAAGGAAGTCATATCTAAAATTAATAAAATACTTCAGCACCTCAACAAGAAAAATGTAAACAACTCAATCAAAAAACAAAAATGGGCACAGGATACGAATAAACACTTTCCCAAAGAAGACATTCAGATGGCAAAGAAATACATGAAGAAATGTTCAAAATCCCTAGCTATCAGAGAGATGAAAAAACAAATATGAGATACCATCTCACCCCAGCAACAATAGCAAAGCTTACCAGGCCAGCAAACAACAAATGCTGGCAAGGCTGTGGAGAGATTAAAACCCTCATTCTCCAGATGCTCTGCTGGAGAAGGAGGGGGCCATCTCCTCCTGTACCATTCAGATCTGATTTGATGGTACACATAAAAAGAATACAATAAAAATTTAAAAAAACCAACCCCTTATTCACTGCTGGTGGGAGTGTAAAATGGTGCAACCACTATGGAAGGTGGTCTGGTGCTTTCTCAAAAAGTTGGGAATAGAAATACCATTTGCCTCAGCAATTTCACTACTAGGAATATACCTTAAAGAAACCAGAGCTGCCACACAAACAGAAGTACGCACGCCCATTTTTATTGCTGTATTATTCACAATAGCAAAGAGTAAGTGTCAACCTAAGAGCAAATAGCAACCCAAGTGTCCATCAACAAACAAATGGGGGGATCTCTGGTGGCCTAGTGGTAAGGAGCTGCAACTAAAATCCCAGAGGCGCATGGTTCGAATCCACCAGATTCTCTGCCGGGGAAGGAGGGACAATCTCCTCCTGTACCAGTCAGATCTGATTTGACGGTACACTCTCACAAAAATAATAAAATAAAAAATTTTAAAA
>NW_006399778.1:2694689-2704203 GCF_000299155.1 Elephantulus edwardii | reverse complement strand
ACTTTCCCATGGCAATGCGCCTTTTAATTTCCTGGCTGCTGGTTTCACATTAGCACGATTAAATGTTCTGGGATTCCCATTCTTCTCAGAGTCAGCCACAATTTGTTATGATCCACGCAGTCAAATGCCTTTGCATAATCAATGAAACACTGACAAAAGAAAAAAAGTTTAGAACAATATATAGAGAGCTGCCAGAAGTTTAAGCAGGATTTAGAAGAAGTCATTGCACCAGGATATTATTGCTGATGTCAGATGGATTCTGGATGAAAGTAAAGAATACCAGAAGAATGTCTGTTTATCATTTATTGACTATCCAAAGGCATTCAACTATGTAGATCACAACAAATTAGGGCTAATATTGAGAAAAATGGATATCCCAGAATACTTAATTGTGATCATGTGCAACCTATATCTGGACCAAGAGGCTGTTTTGCAAACAGAGCAAGGAAACGTTGTTGTTATTGTTATGTGCCATTGAGTTCCCTGCAACCAATAGTGACCCTGTGTACCCTGAACTCTGAACCCTGCCCTGTACTGAGCCAGTCTCACTAATTCCGACACACCAATTCCCATTGCCCCAGTTACTATACCAATCCATCTCATCTAAGGCCTTCCTCTCCTGTGTTGTCCCTCCACCTTTCCAAGCATGATGTCATTTTTCAAGAACTGGTTTCTCCTGGCCACATGCCCAAAGTATGTGAGACGGAGCTTTAAAATCTTTTATTCCAAGGAGAAACTTGACTTCACCATCCACCTTCAAGACAGATCTATTTGTTTTCTTGGAGGTCTATAGTATGTTTAAGACTTCTCTCCACACCACAACTCAAAGGCATCAATTCTTCTTCTGTCATCCTTAGTCATTGTCCAGCTCTCTGATGCATAGCAAAGTAATTGTGAAGACCACGGCCCGGATCAGGTGCACTTCAGTCTCTAGACTGACATCGTTGCTTTTCAGTAAGTACTCTGGAGAGATTCCTGACAATAGACTTTCCCAATGCAATTCGTCTTTTGATTTTCTAACTGCAGATATTAAGAGTGTTGATTGTAGAGCTGAGTAAGCTGTAATTGTTACATGGTTTAAAATTAAAAAAGGAGTGTGTTAGGGTTGTATCCTCTCTCCATACCTATTCAGTATATATACTGAGCAAATTATTCAAGAAGCTGAACTCTACAAAGAAGAACGTGGCATCTAGATTGGAGGAGGATTCATCAGTAACCTAAGTTATGCAGACAACCTTTCTTGCTGGAAAATGAAGAGGACTTGAAGTACTTGTTGCAGAAGATCAAAGAAGACAGCCTTCAATATAGATTGCATCTCAACATCAAGAAAACAAAAATTCTTACCACTAAACTGATAAACAACTTCATGATGGATGGAGAAGAGACTGAAACTGTCAACAACTCCATCTTACTTGGATCCACAATCCAATACCTTCGTACCAGCAGTCAGAAAAATCAGGAGCTATATTGCAATGGCAAAGGCTGCAGTCAAGGACCTCTCCAAATTATTGAGGAAGAATGATGTAAGTTTGAGGGTGAAGGCAAGCTTGATTCAGGCAAGTCTTTTCAGTCACTTGCTATGCATCCGAGAGCTTAACAATGAATAGGGATGACAGAAGAATTGATGACTTTGTGAATATTGAACATCCCATGGACTGCCAAAAGAACAAATATATTTTGGAGAAAGTGCAGCTAAAGTGCTTCTTGGAGGCAAAGATGATAAAGCTTCTTCTCACATACTTTCGACAGGTTGCTAGGAGAGGCTATTCCTTGAATAAGCTCATCATGCTTAGAAAGGCAGAGGGTTGGTGAAAGAGAGGAAGACCCTCAACTAGATGAATTGACACAGTGACTTGTGCAATGGGCTCCTGTATTGCGTGAGGAAGCGTGAGGATCGCACAGGATAGGACACAGTTCATATCTGTCCTAACGGTGTTGCTTGACTCCACAGCACCTAACAACAACAACAAATGCAACAATGAATGAATGGAAATCCAAAATTTCTATAAATGTTCATTAACATTAATAAAATAAAATTTAAAAAAAGAAGAGGCATTATTAGAATAATACAAACTTGCCAAAATCTTTTCAGAAGAACCTCAAATAGGCATTTTGTAAACAGCATCTGTTTGTGTTAGTTACCAGGAGAAGGTCATATTCAACTGCATATCCGTAGAGATGATTTGCTTGATCCTATTTCCTGCTTAATTAGGACCCCACCCCTTCCTACCTTTCTTTTAGAAATATGTGGCACCAGGATTGGAGGAAGACTCATCAACAATCTGCATTTTGCAGATCACAAAACCCTGCTTGCTGAAACTGAGGAAAACCTGAAGTACTTACTACAGAAGGTCAAGGACTGCAGCCTTAAATATGCATTGAAACTCAACATCAAGAAAACAAAGATTCTCACCACTGAGCCAACTGCCAGCATCATGATAGACAGTGAAGAGACTGAGACTGTTAACAGCTTCAGTTTGCTTGGCTCCATAATCAACACTTGTGGTACCAGCAGCCAGGAAATGAAAAAACAAATTGCATTGGGAAAGTCTGCTGCCAGAGACCTCTCCAAAGTGTTAGTCTGGGGACTAAGGTATGCCTGATTCAAGCCATGGTCTTTTGCAGTTACTTGCTATGTGTCAGAAAGTTGGACAATGACTAGGGATGATAGAAGGAGAATTGATGCCTTTGAGCTGTGGTGCTGGAAAAAAGTACTGAATATGACATGGATGGTTAAGAGAACAAACAGGTTCATCATAGAGAGAGTGAAATCAGGCTGCTTCTGGGAGGCAAGGATTCTGAAGCTTCATCTGACATACTTTGGACACGTTGCAAGGAGGAACCAGTCCTTGGAGGGGGATGTCATATTCGGGAGGGTGGAGGGACAATGCAAGAGAAGAAGAATCTCAATGAGATGGATTGATTCAGTGACTGTGTGGTGGGACTAAGTGTGTCAGAGACAGTAAGATTGACAAAGGACAGAGCAGGGTATAGGACTGTTATACATAGGGTCATTATGAGTCGCTGGAGATTTGATGGCATATAACAACAACAGAGAACTTCTTAGGAGCTCAGATTTGTTCAGGTCAGAAAGATATAGAATACCTGCCCATTTTCTGGTAGAAGTTAATATATAGTACAAATATACTAATGGAAGCACCATCAATTAGATTAAAGAAAGAATGTCTAAATAGTGCAAGGGTCAACCAAACAACACATTCTAATAGTTTCAATCTAGTCCACTGTCTGTACAAAAAACATGTACAAAAATTACAGTAGGAAAAAAAATAAAGTAGGATTTTAATGAAAACAACTATGAGGTATCATCTCACACCAGTAAGAATAGCAAAATTTAACACAACAGCAAACATCAAATGCTGGCTAGGTTGCAGAGAAACTGGAACCCTTATTCACTGTTGGTGGGAGTGTAAAATGGTGCAACCACTATGGAAGGCAGTATGGTGCTTTCTCAAAAAGTTGCAAATAGAAATACCATTTGACCCAGCAATTCCACTTCTGGAATATACCCTAAAGAAACTATAGCCGTCACCCAGGCAGATGTATGCACACCCATGTGTTTATTGTGGTTTTGTCCACAATAGCAAAGAGTTGAAAACAACCCAAATGCCCATCAACAAACAAATGGATAGAGAAGCTGTAGTATATTCACACAATGGAATACTACACTGCATTGAAGTGCAAGGAACTCATGCAATATTATTCAAAATAGGTGATGCTGGAGGACATTATGCTGAGTGAAATATCTCAGACACAAAAAGACAGGTGCTGTATGGTGCTACTATTGTAGAACAGGACTGACATCAGGGTTGCAGTAAGACTGAGAAAAATTAGATAAATTATGTATAATGCATTGAAACAGATGATGGAGAGAACTGTTTGAAAGCTATATATGATTGGGTATTATGGTTATAACAAGAGTCCAGAATGAAGGTTGCATAGTGGAGTGTACTCAGGGTGGGAGGATGGGGATTCTATACCAATGAAATAATTTTTCTTTTACTTTTCAAAGAGAAGAGCGAACTAGGGGGAGGGGTGGGCAGGGAGAATAATGCAACAATGAATGTATGGAAATCCAAAATCTCTGTAAACGTTCATTAAAATGAATTTAAAAAAAGAAAATTATTCTTCTCCAGCACCACAAAAAATTTAATAAAATAAAATTTAAATTTAAAAAAAATAGTTGCAAATAGAAATACTATTTGACCCAGCAATTCCACTACTGGAATATACCCTAAAGAGACCATAACATATATGTACACCCATGTTTCTTGTGGCTTTCTTCACAATAGCGAAAAGTTGGAAACAACTCAAGTGCCCATCATCAAACAGATAGAGAAGCTGTGGTATATTCACACAACGGAATACAATGCTGTATTGAAAAACAAGGAACTCATGAAATATTATTCAAAATGGGTGACCCTGGAGGACATTATGCTGAATGAAATAACTCAGTCACAAAAAGGCAAATACTGCATAGTGCCACTGTTGTAAAACAGGACTGAGAATAAAGGTATATATAATGTATACTGCATTGAAACAGATGAGGGAGAGAACTGTTTAAAAGGGATATATGATTAGGTATTATTGTCATGACAGGATTCCAGAATGAAGGCTGCATAGTGGAGCGGAGTTGGGGGAAGGGATTGTATAAAATGAAAGAATTTTCCTTCTACATTTCAAAGAGAAGAGCAAATTGGGGAGAGGGGTGGGCAGGAAGAAAAGCGCAACAATGAATGAATGAAAAATTGACTTTTTAGAAGCAGATTCCAGATCTGTTGTCCAAAGATCCTCTGGGTGAGTTTGAACCAGCAATCTTTTGGCTAGTCCTTAACTGTCTTGCTCAGATACTCCTTGTTCTAAATATAGGATATACATCTGGTGCACAATTGACATTGAATTTTAAATAGTGACTGTTCTACTTTAACAAAATGACCAAGCTCTTAATGGCTTACTGATAAGGAGTTGTAGTGCCAACCTAAAGGCACATGGTTTAAGTCCACCAACAGCCCTGAGGAAGAATGATGGACAATTTGTTTTGAAGCAATTAACTCTCAAAAGGGCTTGATGCAGCTATGGCTTGGTTCTGACTCAAGGACATACAACCACAGTAATGTTCACCAATATGGAAAAAAAATCATTTAAAACTTACATGTTGTTGTTGTTGATTACCTTTGAGTTGAGCATGACTCATAATGACCCTATGAACAAAAGGCCTGAAGCCCCTCTACAACTATTAACATTTATCAAAATTCATAGAGTTTCTGGATGCATGCTGTTTAGGAAGTGGATGCCATTTCTGCTTCCAAACCTGTCATAGAATGTTATTGTTGTTATGCATAGATTGACTTTAATTTAAAGCTCTAACTCAGGCTCTATTATTCGGAAGGTTCCTTGTAATCTGTAAAAATATAATTTTTTTTTAATTTTTTTTATTCTTTTTTGTGCATGTACCGTCAAATCAGATCTGACTGGTACAGGAGGATATTGCTCCTCCTTCTCTGGCAGAGCATCTGGTGGATTCGAACCTTGTACCTCTGGGATTGCAGTGCAGCTTCTTGCCACTAGGCCACCAGAGCTCCCCAAAAATATAAATTTTTTAAAAACTGTGACGTTGGTGTGAACTTGTAACGACCTCAGGTGTTGCAGAATAGACCCATGCTCTCCTGGGTTCTCAAGGCTATGAATGTACAGAAACATATCACCACATCTTTCTGTCAGACCACCAAACTTTTGGTTGTAGTAGAACACAACCATTTGCACCACACAGGGATGTCAATCTTTGGCTAACCCAAAAAGTAAACAAACTCTTTGCTGTCAAGTCAACTCCAATTCATGATGACTCCATATATGTCAGAGGATAACTATGATTCATACATAATACCTGTAATCATATGGATTGCAGTCTTGGAGAGGGTGAAACCAAGTTTTCACCTTGGAGGCAAGGATTTTGAAGCTCTGTCTCACATACTTTGGGTATGTGGCCAGGAGGGACCTGTCTGTAGAGAAGGACATCATGCTTTGAAGGGTGGGAGGACAGTACAGGAAAGGAAGACCCTGGATGCGATGGTTTGACAGAGTAACTGAAGCAATGGAGGTAGGTGTGTCAGAGTCAGTGAGATTGGCTCAGGATAGGACAGGTTTCAGAACCGTTATTGTTCATAGGGTCGCTATGGGTCACAAGCAGTTTAATGGCATATAAAAATCTTATGGACATAAATTGTCAACACATTTTTCCATGATGCTACTGGGTAGATCTGAACCATCAAACTTTTGCTTAGTTTTTATGTGCTTGTCAAGTTGGAATTGTCTCATAGCTGACTCTCCAGTAGGTTTTTCAGGAGGTGATTGCTCATCTTTCTCCTACTATTCTATACTATACAGATGGTGAATTGAACCACATGCCTTTGTGTTGGCAACACAGTTCCTTAACAATAGGCCAACAGATGTTCCTTTTGGTTAGTAGTTAAGTGCAAACAGTTTGGGCCACCCAAGCACTTAATCTTCCATAAGATGAGCTTAAAAACCTAGATTTTCCAAATTTATTTAGATTTTCTTCATGCACTTTGTAGAAGGGGAAACCTTGATGGCACCGTGGTTAAGCTTTCAGTTGTTAACCCGAAGTTCAATAGTTGTAACCTATCAGTTGGAATAAAGATGTTCACTTCCATAAAGATCACAGCCTTAGGAATTCTATGTGGTAGTTCTGCTCCACCCATAAGGTCGCCGTGGCATATTTTGTAGGGAATTTCACTGCAATTCAAAGGTGACACAGTTCTGTGGTTTGAATCTGCCAGTGGTTCCTCAGAAGAAAAGTGGGCAATCTCTTCCTGTATGATTTACAGCCACAGAGAGTCTGCTGGAGAGTCAGTCAGTTCTGCCTGATGGCCATGAGAGAAAGAGAAATGTTTGAAACCAGAAGTCAGAAATAGTTTAGAAACAAAGGAGAACTTGTAATAGAAAATAAAAATCATATGTATCTTAACTGTGTTAGAACAAAAACACTATGGAAATGACTCAGTTTTAAACAGAGATAATTTACCTAACTGTCGATGGCTTCTGTGAGGAACTGAGAACACAATAGTAACTGAAAAGAGCCACTGAAAAGCCAGTACCACTCACTTCCAGGAAAGACTCACAGATTCAAAACTTATTTGCTCTTACTTTACACACAATACTAATAAGCTTGGTTATCTGGTTTCCTAGGATGCCAGAAGAGGACTGCTCAAGACAGGGGCCCAAGAAATAGGAAGAGATACTAACCAATAGCTAAAAGCGAGAGAGAAACCCAGAAAGAAAACTATTTAATAGACATAAACAAACTCAAAATCATATTAACTTTGGATCTTTTGAAGTAGAGCCTAATTTTACTATTTCAAAAAGATTTCTTCTTTTGTAGCCCAGTTCTGAATGCTGATAATTACAAAACCATCAAGAACAGGTTAAATTATATTTACTATGTCTTTCAGAAAAATTGGTAAACAAACTTAGTTAAAAATATTTCACTAAAGGTAGATTTTGTAAACATTTTGCACTGAAAGGGATTAGTTTCAATTATTTATAAAATGAATTCTTGGTTTTCACATTCTCTAAAGGTGTTAGATAAATGAAGCGTCACTAAATCGTAAAGGCAAAGCCAGAGTAAATACACACCTGTTTATACTGACAGGTCTTCTAAATGTGTCTTTAGATTTAGTTGGTTGCTTTGACCTCCAAGCAAAAGAGAATAAATAATGCATTCCTCTACAAGCTGACTAACAGTAAAAGTTTAACAAGCTCCCATTGGTATGCCCGGGCCTGTGGAAGACAAAAGGAGTAAATATATATATATATCACTTTCTTTTGAGTTTTCAGGGTTTGAGGGATAATTGTGTAAACAAGCCCACAGTGAAAATTATTTACACTACTTTAACCGGAAAACTTGCAAAGATTATAGATTTAAAAAGATAATTTCTAACAATGTCTAACACGTATAGCTAATGGTCAGAATTTGGTAATATGGTGAAGTCCACTATTGCTTTGATTCTCAACCTCTAGTTCTCAAGAGGTTGTGTAAAGGTCAAAGTAAATTGAAGGCAGAAAGTTCTGTAAACTTAGTAAGGCCACATGAGCCCATCTGCTTTTGGGCACTGCTTTCCAAGGCAATCAAGTCTTTCTTGCTTGTTTCACTTAAGAGATTCACTCATTGAATCAAAAGTACCTGTCGGTCTTTTAGGACTATGTTGTATTGTTGTTGTTATTATTGTTAGGTGCCATTGTGAGTATAACTCAAGGTCTGAGCCCTGTTGTATCCTGTGCCATCCTCATCATCTCTGACACACGTGAGATCATTATTATAGTCACTAGTCTATCCATCTTGTTGAGAGTCATCTCCTTCCCTGACCTTTCCAAGAACAATATCCCTTTCCAAGCCTCTTCCAACATCATGCCCAGAATACGTGAAATGAAGCTTCATCATTCTTGCTTTTAAAGAGTGTTCTACTTGCACTTTTCCCAGGAATTAACTGTTTTTTGGCAGTCCATGTACTCTTCTCCAACACCACAATTCAAAGGCATCATTTCTTCATCTGTCATCCTTTTTAATTTTTCAGCTCTCAGAAGCATAGCAAGTGATTGAAAAGACCATGGCCTGAATCAGGTGCACTTTAGTGTTCAAACTGATGTCACTACTCCTCAGTATTTTGGAGAAGTATTTGACAGCAGACTTGCCCAAGCAATATCTTTCCTGATATGCCTGCTGGTACCAAGTGTGTTAACTATGGATCCAAGTAAAATGAAATAATTGACAATTTCCATCTTTTCTCTATTTATCACGATGTTGCTTATCAGTCCAGTAGTGAGGATTTTTGTCTTCTTGTTGTTGAGGTGCAATTCATATAGAAGGCTGTAGTCTTTGATCTTCTGCAGCAAGCTCTTCAAGTATCTCATGCTAACTCATGCTGTATTTCCTAGTTTTGTTCAGACAACACTTTTTCCATTTATAGAGATATTTCATATGAGCACAATTAAGTGCTCTAGAATACTGGTTTTTCTCAATGTTAGATACAGTTTGTTAGGATCCACACAGTCAAATGCCTTTGCATAGTCAATAAAACACAAATATTCTTCTTGTATGCTCTAATTTCAGCTAAGATCCATCTGACATCAGTAATGATATTCCTGGTACCACGGTCACGTCTAACTAAATCTTGCTTCAATTTCTGGCAATTCTCTGTTAAATTTTAGAATTACAGTCTGCTGTTATACTTTCCTCAAGAAGTATGAGAGGCAGAATACAATATTAATTTTTTTAATTGGTGTGATAGCATGGCAATGGAAGCTGGAAGTAGAGTGGGTAGCTGGAGCCTTACTTTCCCTTCTCAGGAATAAGGGCACAACATAAGGAGGTATTAGCCTACTCTTCAGGAGTAGTGTGTTGTTGTTGTTGTTGTTGTTGTTGTTGTTGTTGTAGCGACCCTATGTACAACTGCCCTAAAATCTGCTCTGTCCTGTGTCA
>NW_006399778.1:2686784-2693711 GCF_000299155.1 Elephantulus edwardii | reverse complement strand
CCAGAAGTCCAGGCTGGGTTTAGAAGGGGTTGTGGTACTAGGGATATTGTAGCTAATGTTAGATGAATCTTAGCTGAAAGCAGGGAATACCAGAAGAATGTCTATCTTGTTTCATTGACGTTTCAAAGGCGTTTGACTGTGTGAATCATAACAAACTGTGGCTGACTCTGAGAAGAATGGGAATCCCAGAACACTTGATCGTGCTAATTTGAAACCTATACTTGGGCCAGGAGGCAGTTGCCAGAACAGAGCAAGGGAACACTGCATGGTTCAAAATTGGGAAGGGCGTACGCCAGGTATGAGTCCTATCTCCTTACCTTTTCAACCTGTATGCAGAACAGATTATCCGGGAGGCTGGGCTCTATGAGGAGAAACGTGGGGTCAAGATTGGTGAAAGATCTATCAACAAGTTGCATTATGCAGATGGCACAACTCTGCTTGCTGAAACTGAGGAGGACCAGGAGTAGTGTAGTGTACAATAATTTATATTGAACTGTATACTCCCCAAATCAGCTCAGGGAAGTGCCCAAATCCAGCTTGAAGATGTAGGGAAAATGTTTTTTTGTTACAATGCCATTTTTCTATGCAATTGCTTCCTATGCATCTGAAACTTTGACAGTGAATACGGATACCGGAGGAAGAATTGACATCTTTGAGTTGTGACACTTGAGAAGAGTATTGAATGGACTGCCAAAAGTCTTGGAGGAAGTGTAACCAAAGTGTTCCTTAGAGTTAATGACAGTGAAACTCGCACTTTAAACAGTTTGTGAAGAGGCCAGTCCTTGGGAAAAGATGACCTGCTGGGGAAAGTGGAGGATCAGAAAAAAGAGGAAGACTCTAAAAAAATGGATCGATACAGTGGCTGTGAGAATGGGCAGAGCATATCAGAGATGGAGAGAATAGTGCAGGAGAGGGCTAGATTCATATCTGTTGTTTATAGGGTTGTTATGAGTGATATTTAACTCAGTGGCACCTAACAGCAACATTTTTGTTTAAGACTAGTAATTTATGTTTCACGGGGGGAAATTGACTTGGAGTAGCTTCCTTTGTTAAGAAAGAAAATATTCGTTTTTAAGAACAGAATATGTTTGTATATGCACACCCATGTTTATCGCGGCTTTGTTCACAATAGCAAAGAGTTGGAAGCAACCTAAAGGGCCCATCAACAAATGAATGGATAGAGAAGCTGTGGTATATTCACACAATGGAATACTACGCAGCATTGAAAAACAAGGAACTCATGCAATATTATTCAAAGTGGGTGACCCTGGAGGACATTATGCTGAGTGAAATATCTCAGTCACAAAGGGACAAATACTGCATGGTGCCACTGTCGTAGAATGGGTCTGACATCAGTGTTGGGGTATGACAGAAAAAACTGGATAAATTATGTATATTGTATTGAAACAGATGAGGGAAAGAACAGATTAGAGGTGATATATGACTAAGTATTATGGTTAGCAAAGGAGTCCAGAATTAAGGTTGCATAGAGAAGTGTACTCAGGGTGGCGGGTAGCGGGGAAGGGATGGGGGAATTGTATACTAATGAAGGAATTTTTTTCTTTTTCTTTTTCTTTTCAGAGAGGGGAGAGAACTGGTGGGGAGGGGTGGGCAGGGAGAAAAGTGCAGCAATGAATGGATGGAAATCCAAAACCTCTGTAAATGTCTATTAAAATTAATAAAATTTTAAAAAGAACAATATGTTTCTATTTCCTTTCCTCAGTAAGGCAAGTTGACAGTTTCAACCTCTTCTCATTCCATCATGATGGTGCCTTTGGTCCATTGGTAAGAATCTTTGTTTTCTTGACAGTGAAATGTAATCCACATTGAAGGCTGCATTCTTTGATCTTCTGCAACAAGTACTTCAAGTCCTCCTCACTTTCAGAAAGCAAGGTTGTGTCATCTGCATAACATAGGTTATTGATGAGTCGTCCTCTGATCCTGATGCCATATTCCTCTTCACAGAGTCCAGAGCTTCTTGAATAGTTTGCTCAGGATACAGATTAAATAGGTATGGAGAAAGAGTACAACCCTGACGCACTCCCGTCTTAATTTTAAACCATGTAGTATTCCTCTGCTCTGTTCACACAACAGCCTTCTGCTCCAGGTATAGGTTTCACATGAGCACAATTAAGTGCTCTGGTACTTCCCTTCTTCTCAATGTCAGCCACAACTTGTTATGATCCACACAGTAAAATGCCTTTGCATGGTCAATAAAGCACAAACAAATATTCTTCTAGTGTTCTTTACTTTCAGCCAGGATCCATCTGACCTCAACAATGATATCCCTGGCGCCACAGCCTCTTCTAAATCCTGCTTGAACTTCTGAAAGTTCTCTATCTATTCTAGCCAATTTAGAATTACCTTCAGCAGTATTTTGCTGGTGTTGTTTGATAGTTTCCATATTCAGTTGGATCACCTTTCTTGGGAATGGGAACAAATATGGACCCCTTCAAATCCATTAGCCAGACAGCTGTCCTCCAAATTTCCTGGCATAGATTGATGAGCACATCCTGGGGTGCATCTATTAACTGAAAAAAGTGAATTGGTATCCCATAATTTCTTGAGGCCTTATTTTTACCAATGCCTTCAGTGAATCTCCCACTTCCTCCTTAATTACCATTGGCTCATGTTCATATGGTACTTTCTGAAATTTTTCAGTGTCAGTTTTTTTGATACAGTAATTCTGTGTATTTTCTCCACCTTCTTTTGATGTTTTCTGAGCCATTCAATATATTGTCCATAGCTTCTTTCAATATTGTAACTCAAGGTTTAAATTTGTTTTTCAGTTCTCTCAGCTTGAGAAATACAGAGAGAGTTCTTCCCTTTTTATTCTCCAATTCCAGTTCTCTGCACATTCCATTATAATACTTTGCTTCGTCCTCCCAAGTTGCCCTTTGAAATCATCTGTTCAACTCTTTTACTTCAGTATAGTTTCCCTATGTTTTGGCTTCTTAATGCTCCTATGCAATTTTTAGAGTCTCTTCTGATACTCATTTTGGTTTTTCCTTCTCCTCTCCTTGATATCATCTCACATCTCATCCCGTCTTTGATCATTCGTTTTCAATACCTCAAACCTATTCCTAAGCTGATCTTGAAATTCAGATGGAATCGATTCAAGATCATATCTTGGTTCCTGTGGACTTATTTTCATTTCCTTCAGATTCAGTTTGGACTTGCATATGAGTAATTGATGGTCTGACCTACAGTTCACCCTGAACTAATTTTGACTGCTGATATTAAGCTTCTCCAATGATTTCTTCCACAAATATAGTCAATCTGATTCCTACACAGCCCATCAGGTGAGATTCATATGTAAAGTCATCATTTGTGTCTTTTAGAAAAGGCATTGAAAAAAATTAAAAAGTCATTTGCAATGAATAAATCATTGAACATACAAAATTTGATCATTCTATCTCCAGCCTCAATTCTATCACCAAATCCATATTTTCCAGCTACCACTATACCTTCTTCTCTGTTTCCAATTTTTTCATTCCAGTCACCAATTATAATTAACGCATCTCGATTGTGTGTTTGGTCAATTTCGGACTTCATCTTACTTGGATCCGCAATTAACACTCTTAATACCAGCAGTCAGAAAATAAAGAGATGGCTTGCCCTGGGGAAATCCTCAGTTAGGGACCTCTCCAAATTATTGAGGAGCAATGATGTCAGATGAAAACTCTCTGGAAGGTCAGCTTCTGACTCTATGGTAAACAACAACAATGATGTCAGTTAGAGGACTAAGATTCATCTGATTCAAGCCATGGTCTTACCGATCACTATGCATCTGAGTGCTGGACAATGAATAAGGATGTTGTATTGTTGTGTACCATAGAGTCAGAACCAAATGACAGCTAACCCTCCAGCAGGTTTTCAGAGGTATGGGATAATTGCACGGGAGGAGATTGCCCATCTGTCTTCCGTGAAGAGCTGGTAGATTCTACCTGTGTGCCTTCAAGATTTCTACACAGCTTCGTGGCACAAGGCTACATAAAAGAAGAATGGACACCTTTGAGCTGTGGTGTTGGAAGAGAGCACTGAGTATCCCATGGAAGGCCAAGAGAACAAACAAATATGTCTTGGAGAGGGTGCAGCTGGAATGCTTTTTTGAGGCAAGAATGACGAGGCTTCACCTCACATACTTTGGGAATGTTGCTAGGAAGTGCTATTTCTTGGAGAGGGACACGATACTGGGAAAGGTGGAGGGCCGATGAAGGAGAGGAAGACCCTTGACCAGGTGGATTGATGCAGTGACTGCTGCAATGGGTTATTGTGTGTCAGGAAGTATGAGGATGGTACAGGAAAGAACAGGGTTCAGATTTTTTGTTTATAGGGTCGCTATGAGTCATCTTCAACTCAACAACACCTAACAACAACGACAACAATAAGACAAAAGGTTTAGGCTGACAATCTATTATAAAACTAAATTCCCGTCCTCACTTCGGCAGCACATATACTAAAATTGGAACAATACAGAGAAGATTAGCATGGCCCCTGCGCAAGGATGACACACAAATTCGTGAAGCGTTCCATATTAAAAAAAAAACAACAAAAAACAAACTAAATTCCCCTCATTGCCATCAAGTCTGTTCCAACACATAGCTAACCCTCTTTGAATTTCCAAGGCTGTCAATTACACAGATTGCCCTTCTTTTTCCTTAGGAGTGGACTCAAACCATCAGGAAACCTCAACCTTTGGGTTAGCAATGCAATTATCTGCAACAGACTATGTCAGAATTACAGAAGTGAATGAGACAAACCCAAATCTCTAAGGACACTGATGTTTGCCCCCCTGGAAGTGGCAAGGGAGAACAATTCAGGTAGAAATGATCAAGGAGAGATGTTTAGGTTTCCTATTCTGAGAAGAATAACATAGGGAAATGAAAGTGAACTGAAGAGAGGAAGCGGAGTGGGAGTGGAAGAAACAGCCAAGAGAATCAGGAAGAAAGATTACAAAATCATGCTCTCCTCTTAACCCCAAGTACACTTGCACTTGCTTCTTGCCACTAGGTTGTCTGAGGTGCTAGGTATAGGAGTTCCCACATAGCACACACTCGACCTCTCCTGGTCACATTCTGTCATGAGTCATGACCTTGGTTATTGTGAAAACAGAGAAGAGTCGGGCTGTCTTGACCCACTGTCCACTACTTCAAGAAATGGGCATAAGGTGGCAGCACTTGTAGTACCTGCAGGTGTCGCGGAGAGGAAGGTTGGCCAGGGGCCAGCAGCACTTGAGCTGCTATGTTTTAGGGAGAAGATGGAAAAAGAGGACTCTGGGAAAGACCTCCTTATTAGGGTAGTCAGTCCCAAGAAGACAAAGGCTGCTCCAAAGGGAAAGGTGGCACTCAGGAGCCCCTTAGGAGAAATGTGTGATGGGGTCACATTGCTACCTGGCACCCATACATACATCTGTTGAAAGAATACTGCCTCTTTGTGAGGAAGGATTAAGAATGAATAATGAACACAGATCAACCTTGAAAACTTTATGTCCAGCGAAAGAAGCCAATCACGAAAGACCACCTACTATATCATTCCATTTATGCTAAGTCCAGAATATGCAAATCAACAGAAAGGAAGGTAATAGTTGCCTCGATCTGGGGTTCTGAGGAAAGTTGTTGTTGTTGTTGTTAAGTGCCAACTCATAGTGACCCTATGAAGGAGAGTCCTGGAAGCTTGGATGTCTCTCATCCTCTCTCCAGGTTCATAGGGTTTCCAGAGACGAGCTATTATGGAAGTGGATGCCACTCCTCCTTCCAACTGAGGAAAGTAGGAACTGCTAAAAGGTATAGGGTATATTTTGGGGGTGATAAAAACACTGTGAAATTGATTATAATGATGGTTATACAATTTTATGAATCAAAAACATTGAATTATATACTTTAATATATAACATGTAATTCTAACTCAATAAAGTTGTTATAAAAATTAACAATAAAGAACATTTCAGTTAAAAACTGCTCTGGCCCTGGGACTGTAAATGACTTATTAGTGGTGAGAGGTTTCCTTCTCCCCAGAATCACTCTTCTCAAAGATAGTGCTTAACAATATTTCAGTTTGCAAACAAATCATTGAGAGATCTTGTAGAAATGCAGATTCTGGTTCAGACAGCTTGAAATGGGACCTGAAATATGTTTCTAGGTGGTACAGATGGTGCTATTTTGGAGACATTTTTAATGGAGAGGCTCTAAGTAACCCAATGAAAGAGATCAATATTATGTCAAGCCTATAATTTAGTAAAAATATGAATTAAAAACTTTATTTTTTACCTTCCTATGCTTTCTAGTTTCATAGGAATATGTGTATAATACATGTATAGTGAGAAAGTAAATTCTCTCTCTGCTGTTGAGTTGGAATCATCTCATAACTGGCCCTCCTGGGTTTCTGAGGCTGCACAGGAGAAGATTACTCATCTTTGTTCCAAGGAGCTACTAGATGATTTGAATTGCCACAAAAGCACAGCCTTTGAGTTAGTAAGTAACACAACTCCCTGAGACTTATGCCACCAGAACTCCTTCAGACAATGTCAGAACCTTTAAAAAAAATACTTTACTTACATTATGGGATTTATTGTCCATTTTTCCTCAGCTAAAGTTCTGTTATACAAAAACATTAATCATTTCCAGTGCTAAAATTTAGCTCAAAAGCTTGCTCTAACTGGTAGGTTTTAATGTTGCTTTAACTCCATTGCGCCCCTACTGCATTTCTAACACTGTTTTAAGGATTTCTGACATACAGATTGATTTGTAGTGTTATTCAAGCCCGCAGCTCGGAATGACAAAGCAAAATATTACAATGAAATATGTGCGAGGAGCTGGAGTCAAAAAATCAAAAGGGCCGAACTCGTTCAGCATTTCTTAAGTTCAAGGAACTGAAGAACAAATTCAAACCTCGAGTTGCTATAATCAAGGATGCTTTAGGCAGAAT
>NW_006399778.1:2680764-2682924 GCF_000299155.1 Elephantulus edwardii | reverse complement strand
AAACAAGCTTGGAAGGAGGAGTGGCATCCACTTTCATAATAGCTTACCTCCAGAAGCCCTATGAACCTGGAGAGAGGATGAGAGGCACCCAAGCCTCGAGGACTCTCCTTCATAGGCTCGCTATGAGTCGCCTGCGACTCGATGGCACTTAATAACAACAACAATATTGAGCACATATTTATTTATCTTTGCTAACATTTTTTTATGAATTTGACCTTTTTCTCTCTATTGGAAACTCTGGTGGCCTAGTGATTAAGGAGGGGTCGCTATGAGTCTCCTGCAACCCAATGGCCCTTAACACCACCACCAACAACAATAGCAGAAAGAGAGAGAGTGAGAGAGAGAGCGAGAGCAGTTGGTCTAGAGGAGAGAAAGCCATGCTCCCAAGCCAAAGGTGGGTGACTCTACTCCGCAACCCTCTGGCCTGCCTTTAATTGTTTTTGGTGAAACATTCTTCTAGGTCCTGTAACCCTGGTATGTCCACTTGCTGTACAGTTGTGAAGCTGAACACTGTGACACTGATGAGTCAAATGCGAGAATGGTTACCCATCGTGGACAGTATAGTATTTGGTGAAGCTCCCTGATTAAAACAAGCTTGGAAGCAGGAATGGCATCCACTGCCACAATAGCTTGCCTCGGGAAACACTATGAACCTGGAGAAAGGACAAAAGTTATACATGAGGTGTCCAGGACTTTCGTTCATAGAGTCTCTATAAGTCACCTGCAACTCGACGGCACTTAACAACAACAACAAAATTTTTTATGAATGGACCTTTTTCTCTCTGTTGGAAACTCTGATGGCCTAGTGATTAAGGAGTTGCACTGCCAATCCAAAGGCAGGCAGTTCGAATCCACCAGTTATTCTTCAGATGACAAAAAGGGCAGTCTCTTCCAGTGTGAATTACAGCCTCTGGAAACTTGCTGGAGGGTCAATTATGAGTTGATTCTGACTTGATGTCACTGAGTTTAATCACTATAAAATGTTCATTTTTATCTCTTTTAATAAATTTTATACTACACATATACTATACTTGATCTTAGCCAAAAGGCCAAGAAGCAAATTATTAGAGAAGCTATACTCTTATGAAGAGGAACATGGCATCACGATCCGAGGGCGACTCATCAATAATCCACATTGTGCAGATGACACAACATTGCTTGCTGTAAGTGAGGAGGGCTTAAATCACTTGTTGCAGAAGATCAAGGAATGTAGCCTTTGGTATGGATTACATCTCAAGAAAACAATGATTCTTACCAACATCATGATGGATAGGAAAGAGACTGAAACTATTAAGAGCTTCATCTTACTTGGATCCACAATCAATACCCTTGGTACCAGCAGTCAGGAAATAAGGAGATGTATTGTACTGGGGAAATCTGCAGCGAGGGATCTCTCCAAATTATTGAGGAATAATGATGTCAGTTTGATGGTTAAGATGTGTCTGATTCAGGCCATAGTCTTTCTGATGACTAGCCATGCATCTGAGAGTTGGACAGTGAACAAGGATGAGAGAAGAAGAAATTATGCCTCTGAGCTGTGGTATTGGAGAATAGCACTGAACGTCCCATGGAAGGCCAGAAGAACAAACAGATATGTCTTCAACAGGGTGCAGCCAGAGTGCTTTTTGGAGGCAAGAATGATGAAGTTTTGTCTCACATACTTTGGGCATGTTGCTATGTGGAGCTATTCCTTGGAGAAGGACATGATGCTAGGAAGGATGGAGGGTCAGTAAAGAAGAGGAAGACCTCCGACCAGGTGAATTAAGAGTGACTAACGCAATGGGCTTTTATGTGTCAAGAAGTGTGAGGGTGGCACAGGATAGAAGAGGGTTCAGACCTTCTGTTCATAGGGTGGCTATGAGTCATAACTCGACATGATGATACCTAACGACAGATTTTATACTAAAGTCTACTTTGTCTAATGTTAAGATTGCCATACAGTTCTCTTTTGGTTGTTATTTACATTGAATATTTTTTTCTCTTTCACTTTTCAATCTACTTGTGTCCTTGGGCCTAAGGTGTGCCTCTTACAAACACTATATGTTGTTGTTGTTATGTGCCATTGAGTCGCTTGCGACTCATAGCAACCCTATGTACAAGAGCTCTAAATGCTGCTCTATCCTGTGCCAACCTAGCCATCTCAAACGCACTTATTCCCAC
>NW_006399778.1:2677425-2679489 GCF_000299155.1 Elephantulus edwardii | reverse complement strand
CTTAGTGAGCACATCCAGGCCAGCGTCTGTTTGTTGAAATATGTCAATTGGTATGCTGTCAATAATAGGATTATATTTTTTAGAAAATCTTTTCTTTGAGTTATTGCCTTTTGATTGGAGCATTTAGTCTATTTTAATTCATATAATTACCAATGAGAGCTGACATATTTCTGCCATTTGCATACTTTTTGGTGTCTTAAGCTTTTGTCTTTGTTCTTTGTTACTATTTGCTTTTGTGTGTTTCTTTTCACTACTGGGAAGTTTGGTTTTTCTACTTCCTCCAGGGCAGTTTTTAAAACTACTACCCAGTTGTTGTATCCATTTTTATTGGAACCCTTAGGATTTAGAATTCTTAAAATAACTAGATTTTAATCCAGCTACTCTAGCACTTACCTTATAGGCTATTGTTGTGTGCCTTTAAGTTGGAACCAACCCATTACTGACCCTTCAGCAAGTTTTCAGAGGTAATTAATCACATGAAAGGAGATTGCACATCAGTCTCCTGTGGAGCAGCTGGTGGATCTGACTCTCATGCTTTCTGGATTGCAGTGCAGCTTCTTATTAGTAGGCCGCCAGAGCCTTAGAGGCTAGGATGGTGAAACTTTATCTCACAAATTTTGGGCACATTGTAAGGAGGAGCCTGTTTTTGGAAAAACACATCATATTTGGTAATGCGGAGGGTCATAAAAAGAGAGGAAGAGCCTAAACAAGACATACTGACACAGTGACTATAACAATGGGCTCAAGCATTTTGGGGATAATGAGGATGGCACAGGACAGGGCAGGGTACAGATATGTGGTTCATAAGGTCACTATGGGCCACAGTTGACTCAACGGCAGCTAACAACTGTTTTTTATCAAGCTTGGATTATTGTGTCTCATTTTTTTTCAAATATTTCTCTCTCTCAGTGTCATGGAGTCATTCGTATAATAGGGATAATATTACCTATCAGTGATTTTAAAAGACTGAGTAGAGACCATATGACACATACATAACAAATACTGATTTGAGTGAGGGTCAGCTGGAAGGTCAGTTATGGGTTGGTTCCAGTTTAAAGGCACACAACAACAATAGCCTATAAGGTAAGCGCTATAGGCTGGATTAGCTGTTGTTGTATACCGTAGAGTTGAAACTGACCCATTGCTGATCCTCCTGCAGATTTTCAGAAGCAGTAAACTGAATAGAAGTTAATTGCTGTCTTTCTCCTTCAGAGCCACTGGTGAATTCAAACCATGTGGTCTGGTGTTAAGAAGCTGCAGTCAATGCCGAAGGCACGTGGTTTAAATCCCCTAGCTGCCCCGCGAAAGAAGGATGGCCAATCTCCTCCTGGGTAATTAATTGCCTCTGAAAACCCACTGGAGGTTCAGTTATGGTCAGCTACGGGTCAATTCCAACTTGAAGATACACAATAACAATCTTTGAGTTAGTAGTACAATTCCTTTCCACTAAGCCACCAGGGATTCATTGTGAGATATCCACTATTTAAAAAGTTAAACCTACTACCATCTATAATATAGATTACATCTCAATGTCAAAAAACCAAAAATCCTCACCACTAGACCAACAGGCAACATCATGATGTTGTATTGTTGTTATGTGCCATTGAATCACCTGTGACTCACAGAGTCACAATACAATACAATACAATACAATACAATACAATACAATACAATACAATACAATACAATACAATGCAATGCAATAGCTGTGAGCCCTCCTCTATCCTAAGCCAACCTCATTATCTCTGACACACTTTCCCTCATTCCCTCAGTTACAGCATCAATCTATCTGTAAAAAGAGCGAGGGCCATGTGGGTAGTGCCATAGCTGACATTTGCCAACTTCACAGGAGGGAACTGTTCACATCCACAGCATCACTAATGCAAAATCAAGTCCCATAAGATCAGACATGTCCCTCATGCTCCCATGCCTCTTTCTACTCTACTCAACACCAATCTTACTGCTTGGTTGAGTCCAAAATCCTATGTGATAGCTTATAGACCACACAGAACCATATTGGGGGAGTCAAAAAGGTTATCATTCAGATTAATAACAGAATGCAGT
>NW_006399778.1:2673457-2676505 GCF_000299155.1 Elephantulus edwardii | reverse complement strand
CTCAAGCTCTCAGTCCTGCCAATGTTGGCTTCCTTCCCCCAACCACCCACCAAAGTTCTCGGTCCTGCCACTATTAGCTTTCCTTCCCCCCTCCCCAGAGTCTCATTTGACATCAATTCTCCAGTTCAGTCATTACTGCAACTGCCCTTCCAAAGCATGTAATACATTTCACTGGTTTGGAGGAGGTCTCTCTTCTCTGGCTGGGGGAAGAATTCTCTCTTCTGGTGAGGACAGATTCCTGTCTCTGCAGCTGGAGGTCTTCAATTTATTGGTAGACTAGCCAATCCCCTTGTAAATCTCATTGTGGAATGGTCAACAGCTAATCCCTTTGTTTATAGGCAAACATGCCTCATTACCATAGTTCCACCCATCCACATAGCAACATCAAATAAGAGCTAGAGAAGTCATATTGAACAATAAACCCCATACCATCTCATCAGGGTAGTCTTCACCTGTGCTGTCTCTCCACACTTCAAAACATGATGCCCTTTTCCAAGGACTGGTCTCTCCTGGCCACATGACTAAAATATGTGAGCTGGAACTTCAAAATCCTTGCCTCCAATGAGCAGCTTGGTTTCACCCTCTCCAGGTCAGACTTGTTTATTCTCTTGGCAGTCCATGGTCTGTTCTATATTCTTCTGCAGCACCACAATTCAAAATATTGATTCTTTTTCTGTCACCTAAATCATAGTCCAGCTCTCTGATGCATAGCAAATAATGGTGAAAACCATGGCATGAATCAGGCACACCTTAGTCTCCAGACTGGTATCATTGCTCTTTAGCACTTTAGCAAGGTCTCTTGACAGCACATTTCCCTAAGGCAATTTATCTTTTGATTTCCTAACTACTGGTGCCAAGAATGTTGTTTATGGAGCCAAGCAAGCTGATATTGTTAACAACCTCAATCTCTTCTTCATCTATCATAGTGTTGCCTGTTGGCCCAGTGGTGAAAATCTTTGTCTTCTTGATAGTGAGCTTCAATCCATATTGAAGACTACAATCCTTGTTCTGTAGCAAACACTTCAGGTCCTCCTCAGTTTTGGAATTCAATATTGTATCATCTGATAGTGCAGGTTGTTGATGAGTCTTCCCTGAGTCCTGATGTTACATTCCTCCTCATAAACTCTAGGCTCCTGAATGATCTATTTTGCATATAGATTGAAAAGATATGGAGAGAGAAAAAACTGCATCCGTCACACATTCATTTCCTGATTTTGAACCATGTGGTGTTTCCATGCTCTGTTCTGGACGGCCTTCTGGTCAAACACCATGATAAATGGAGAAAAGATTGAAACTGTCCACTACTTCGTCTTGGATCCACAATCAATACACTTGGTATTAGTAGTCAGGAGATGTATTGCCCTGTCTGTAGTCAAGAACCTTTCCAAATTATTGAGGAGCAATCATGTCAGTTTGAGGAATAAGGTGTATCTGATTCAGTGTGTGTCTTTTCAATCACTTGCTATGCTGCTGAGAGCTAGCCAATGACTAAGGATGACCAAAGAAGAGTTGATGCCTTTGAATTTTGGTGTTGGAGAAGAGTGCTGAAAATCCCATGGACTGCAAAAAGAACAAACAGATAAATCTTAGAGAAGGTGCAACCAGTGCTCCTTTGAGGCAAAGATGATGAAGCATCATCCCATATATTTTGAGCATGTAGGAGGAGAAATTATTTCTTGGAGAGGGACATCATACTTTCAAAGATGGAGGGTCAGTGAAAGAGAGGAAGACCCACAAGCAAGTGGGTTGACACCATGACTGCAGCTAGAGATTGTGAGGATGGCACAGGATAGAACAAGGTTCTGATCTGTTGTTCATAGGGTCACTATGAATTATACTTGACTCGATGGCTCCTAACACTGCCATCTAGAGAGCTCTGGTGACCTAGTGGTAAGAAACTGTGCTGTAATCCCAAAGGAAAGCAGTTTGAATCCATCAGCTTCCCCTAGGGAGAAGGGTGGACAGTCTCCTCTCATGAGATTTATTGCCTCTGAAAATGCACTGGAAGGTCAGCTATGGGTCATTTCTAACGTGACAGCACACAATAACAACTGCCATCTAGGTGATTCCAATTTCATAGTAATTGTATAAGAGAGAGTAGAACTGTTCCATTGGGTTTCCAAGACTAAATCTTTATAAAGCAGATGACATTCTTATGCAAAGTAGCTAGTGAATTTGAACTGTCAATATTTTGCTTAGCAGTTGAATGCTTTATCTAATTTACCACTAGGACTCTTTAGCTACCAAATTGTTAAATTTATATTTGATGAGAAGATTTCCCCTAATTTTTCTTTCTATGTCTGCATCATTTCATACTTTCTTCCAAATCTATTGAATCTAAATCTGACATTTTGTCATTTGGAGACCATTTTGTTGTTCAGAGATCTAGGAAAATCTATAAAGAGTAGAACTTTTGGTGAATGAGTAGGTGATTCATTTTACTTAGACTGATTCTGATATTAATGGATCCAAAGTAAAAATTTAGAATATTAAAGAAGGAATTTTGTCTACCCTGATTTTTAAAAGTGGAACTGAAATATTTCAACAACCATGATTTTCTTTTTTGCTTAAAGATTCTTTAAAATGGAATTATTTCATTTTGTTTTAGGGCCTCTGAAGTTTTCCTTTTCCTTTACAGGTACAGCCAGAAAATTCTCCTAATGGCCAGCCCTCAGGGAAGCCTACAGAGAGAGGCAATTTGAAAAACCCTCTTTTGGAATTGAACTACTTGTCAATAGCTCCCTGTGGAAGAGGGATTTCTCGTACTGCCACAGACGACACAACATCACAGGGGCTGTGTGCACTGGAAAAAGACTGCTGGTTCCTTCTTAAGGTGCTCTGACCTAGGAGCTTGCGCTGAGTGTAGTCCCTGGTGAGCATCTGTGTCGCATTCCCTCTTGATATATTGGGTTGCTTTCTGTTACAGAGATACAAGAAGCTGCCCAATTTGTTTGGTCTGGTTTTGTATTCTGTCAACTTTTAGACTGATTTCATTGCCTTGGTTTTTCTGGTCTATAAAAGAAAACCTGATGCACACCCGTGTTTATT
>NW_006399778.1:2661309-2672367 GCF_000299155.1 Elephantulus edwardii | reverse complement strand
AAAAGAAAACCTGCCAAATAGTAACTGTCACTGGCAAGTTCCTAGCATGCAGAACTAGTGGAAAATCCTTCCTTCCTCTCTCCCTCCCTTCCTCACTCCCTCCCTCCCTTTCTTCCCTCCCTCCCTCCCTCCCTCCCTCCCTTTCTTCCTTCCTTCTCTTTTCTTTTCACTTTTCTAAATTTAACCTTTTGCCAACACCTTTTTATTACAGTGCACTCAGTACTGGCCATACAGAAGCCTAAGCAGTATGGAGACTTAAGTTTTTGTTTTATTCTTTACTTGCCTTTTAACTTACAGAAGACTATATTCTGTCAAACTGGTGCAAATTTAGAGTTTAAGGTTAACATCACTCTGACCTCTAGAATTTTTGTAGAAAGAAAACTGGCTTTTGAAATGCCAGTTTTTTCAGAACCCATTTTATAGAGAATTCTGTTGAACACACTAAAACTTGAAAAAGAGGTTCTCCGAGTTCATAGGGTCACTCTGCATCATAGTCGATTTGAGGACACCTAACAACAACCACACACTAATTCTATGTTGAAATCGGCTTTGAATATTTAGGATTTCCTTTGCTTTGTATCACTGATGATTGAGATATCCAGGAAGGCTGAACAAGAAGCCCCAGCTTGAAAGGACTGAGGAAGTACTTGTTACTGGTCTGGGACTTCCCAGGTCACTAATCTTGAAACCCTCCAGACACTGATCTAAAGATCAAATTCTAGTCTTTCAATAGCAAGGATCAAAAGGTTGGAAGACTATTCTGTTTCGTCATGTAGCAACAGAATTCTGCTGGAAGGCTGCAATGAAATGGACTCTTAGTCAGGCTAGCTCTTTCCTTTCTCATCTGTCCAATTAAGGACATTATTTGATTTGGTACATCTTAACCATTCATTTTGGTGGACAGTTGTTTCTCTTGTTATAAAGACTATTCTATTCCAGAGTCAGCCAAATAGAGGCAACAAA
Organism: Elephantulus edwardii; assembly: GCF_000299155.1. Taxonomy (NCBI): domain Eukaryota; kingdom Metazoa; phylum Chordata; class Mammalia; order Macroscelidea; family Macroscelididae; genus Elephantulus; species Elephantulus edwardii. The sequence goes on along the minus strand of NW_006399778.1, from coordinate 2,671,404 downwards.
TATCTCTTCATTCTATGTAGCTGCCTTTGCAACCAAACAATGTAGGAAGTCACTGGCGTAAGTGCTATGTATAGGAGTTTAAGCTTTGAGAGCAGACAGCATGGCATAAATTGTACCTTGTAGACATTTTGTGCTGTTAATTGAAGTATACGCTCTCTACTTTTCATTGAGTTGGAACAACTCATAAGTGAATCTCAGCAGGCTTTTGCAAGCTGTAGATTGCACAAGAGCCAATTGCTTATTTTTCTCCCTGCGAGCAGCTAGTCGATTCGAACTGACAGAGAGGCACAGCATTTGGGTCAGCAGCACAGTTCCCTATGGACTACGCCACCAGAGTTCATGATGATTCCTCTCTAGTGGTTTGAATCCACTAGGTAGTTGCTCCATGGAGAAAGATGGTTAATCTCCTCCTGTGTGATTTATAGGCTCCAAAACCCCACTAGCATTGGTTCTGACTTGATAACAATGAGCAAGCAAGCAATTTTTCATGCACTTATCAAACTCTCTTTAAGATTCCTTACGTTGGTATTAAAAATATCTTCAACTTTCCCATTTCCTCTTTGCTCATCAGCATTCTTGGAAACTGAGATCTTGAAATAAGTGCTATAAAATGATAAATACATTCTGAAGGAGAAAGACGTGTATTATTTTGAAGGTGAGTTTTTCCTTTTAAATAGAGAGCAGCTTATTGTACTTTATGGGAGGTAAGCATACATAATGTTTCCTATTATAGTGATGACAGTGATGTTAATGGAAACAAAGGGTTAACATCCAAAATCAAATAGTGGAAAATCTCAGGCTGGCTTCAGAGCATCACATTGAAGAGAAGGTCATTTGATTCATGGGGAACCTCTGCTCCACTGCTTCTGAGCATATGTAGTGCAATGATTAGATTTTGTGGGTCTATTGGAAATCTTAGTCATTATAATGTTTAAATGGATTTAGAAACCTGACTTAGAATGAAATATTGCTTTAAACATTGAATACTGTTGTTATTAGCTGTCCTCTAGTTGGTTCCCAATTCGTGGTGACTTCATGTTTGAGGTAATGAAAACAATGCCTGCTCTTGCGCTATTCCTATGGTCAGTTGAGGAGTTAATTGTTCTGATTCTTATAGTCTCCCCTTTTAAAAATTATTATTGTTATTTGAGTAAACAGTTACAAAGCAAATTAATTTTTCATTTAACCATACATAGACATTTTATTTTATAACATTAAGTACAAAAACTACAATGTAATTTAATTGGATTGGGAAAGTCTACTGTCAGATACATTTCAGAGTACCGAAGAGCAACAATGTTAGTCTGAACGCTAAGGTGCACCTGATCCAGGTCATAGTCTTCGCAATTACTTGTTATGCTTCAGAAAGCTGGACAATGACTAGGATGATAGAGAGAGAATTGATGCCTGTGAGCTGTGGTGCTGGAAAAGAGTATTGACTATACCATGGACTGCCAGGAGAACAAACAGGTTCATCCTAGAGAGGTGAAACCAGGCTGTTCCTTGGAGGCAAGTATTCTAAGGCTTCGTCTGACATATTGGGATGTCATGCTTGGGAGGGTGGAGGGACAGTACAAGAGAGGGAGATCCTGGATGAGATGGATTGGTTCAGTGACTGGGGTAATGAGGGTAGGTGTATCAGAGAAAATAAGGTTGGCATAAAATAGAGTAGATTTCAGGGCTATTGTACATAGGGCCACTATGAGTTGCAAGCAATTAATCAGTGCATAACAACAACAACAACAACAACTATGTAATCACCGTTTTTCTACTTTTCCTCTATAATTCTCATTTCCATTGATCCCTTGATTCTGCCTCTACCTGCATTCTAGACTTTATCCTTGGGTAAATACTGCTCTCTTGCCCTTATGTGGTTGATTATTGTTAGGAGTGAGCATTCTCAGAATCTGATGTTACTGGTCACCCTACCCTACAGGCCTGTCTGTTGTTTGACTAAAAGTTGGTCAGGATGAATTTTATTCCAGGTGCAAAGGGTGACAAAAAGCCATAGTTTCAGGCATTCCACCAGTCTCTATTGGACCAATATGCTTGGCCTTTTTATATGTTTTAGTTTTGTTCCACAGTTCCCCCTACACTATCTTGGCTCTTCTACGAGTGAGCCCTTTTAGAGCAGTCAGTAATGGTAGCTGAGCACCATTTAGTCCATCTGCTCTCAGTATCATAGAATTTGAAGTTTGCTTGGTCCATCAGTCCTTTAAACGAATTGTTTTACCAAGCCCTTCACTTTCTTTGTTCTGTTCAGAGACAAACTTTAGATGACTGTCCTAGGATTTTCTTTTTTTGCCTTGAGATTTTTATTGATTATTTTTCAGAAATAAATTGCCCAGGCCTTTATTACTAGTCTGTCTTAGTCTATAATTTCTGTTGAAACTTGTTCAGCATCATAGCAATACCACTGACAGTGGCTGCACATAAAGCTACATTGACTGAGCTTTGTTCTCTTGGTTTCCTGCATCGAAGGTAAGAATCTTATCACAGAACTACACTTGCCTCTCTGAGTCGATTACCAGGGAGCAGATTCCAACTCCTGATAACCTCACATACTGCACAGCAGAACTACTCCACAGAGTTTTCAGGGCTGTGATTTTTTGGAATCAAATCACTGTGCCTTTCTCTTGGGATGCCTCTGAGTGGATTCAAACTAGGAACATTTTGACTGTTGGTGGTGGTATTGTTATGTGTCATCAAGTTATCTGCAACTCATAGTGACTCTATATACAATAGCTATGAAGCCTGCTCTGTCTTGAGCCAGTCTCACTGTCTCTGAAACACCTAGCCCCATTGCTCCAGTATCAATCCATCTCATCCAGGGTCTTCTTCTCCTGTACTGTCCCTCCACCTTTATGAGTATGATGTCTTTCTACAAGGACTGGTCTCTGCTGGCCATGTGCCCAAAGTATGTGAGACAGAGCTTCAAAACCCTTGCCTCCAAGGAGAAACTTGGTTTCACCCTCTCCAAGACAGACTTACTTGATGTCCTGGTGGTCCATGGTATAGTCATTACTCTTCTCCAGCACCACAACTCAAAGGCTTCAGTTCTTCCTCTGTCACCCTTAGTCATTGTCTAGCTCTGTGATGCATAGCAAGTCTCCATCTTCGTTCTCATCTTATCTTTCCCCTCATACTCCACCTACACTCACCCACCTCTAAGAACACCTCTATAGAGTTTTCCTCTTGTGGCAGATCTAAAAATCCTTTTTCCTTATTTTGTTTTATTTTAATCTCATTTGGAAAATAGCAATGTAAAATACGTTTCATATAACCTTAATTCTGGCCAGTATATGGGCTTCCTTAAAAGAAAATATTTTGAGCCTAGAGTAGTTGTATATGTGTTTGGGATTAGAAATAGGAAAGTTAGAATTGTAAATAAAATAAGGACAAATTTCTCTTAATATCCAAGTCCCTCCCATGTTTTCAATTGCTTAGAAAGTCTATTTTTTTCCTGTTATTCTTGGTAAATATTGCTCATATTTTGGCATCACCCACCAAATATGTTCTTTCTTTCTCTTTGGCCCCTCTGTGTTTGGGTGTATGTGTGTTTGTGTGAAGGAGACTCAGTCAGAGGGCATAGTGTGTGCAGTGGTGAAGAAAATACTTGCCAAATTAATTAATCTTCAATTAGCAGATCACTGAGGATATGAATCAGTCATAGGCAGTCAAAAGGTGATGTCAGTAAATGGTTATGGCTCAGCATGACTGCTCCTATTTGCTATTGAATAGAACTATAGCTATTGCAAGGCCCTTCTGTGAAATTTCTGTGACTCAAGAAATTTCTACTGCCAAGGATAGTATTAGTAAATATTCTAGGAGTTAGGTAAAGCAAAGGACAAGGAATGTACTGAGCTTATGTATATGGCTTTGGAATTATCATTAACAACAATCATGTTACTAATTTCTAGTTGAAAGAATAATGTGCTCATAGATTTCTGAACTTTCATAGAGGACTCATTTTTTAGGAAATTGGGTCAGAACAACATGTCAAGTTTCAGGGTTGCTGAAGATGAGCAGTTGCATAGGGTGAGGTTGAAAGGTACGTATTCAGAGTGGAAATTGTGTTCTCATGGTCTACAATATTTATATAAGCTTTTTAAATGGTTTCTTTTTAACTTCTGTACAATAAGTTAATAATTGTACTATTCATGGTGAGATGGTTAGTTTGTATGTCAATTTGGCTGCTCATGATTCTCTGATTTGGCAGTAATAATATAGTCACTCCCTTGATGAGAACTGATATAATGTAATCATTCCCTTGAAGATATATGCTATAATGTAATCACTTACATATTTGAAAGGGAATTTCCTTGATAGTGTGGCTTACATTAAAAGTAAAGGCAACCTGACAGAACTCTCTTGATTTATGTCAGTCTGGATCTTGCGTCTGGTCATCAGCTCTAGCTCTTTGAACTTGAACTAGCAGCTTGGCACACTGCCAGTTGCCCTTGGGTTCAACCTTTTGAAATCATCAGATCTTGGATTTATCAGCTGCTCCAGCTATGTGAGTAAGAGAAGCCTTTATCTTGATGTCTAACCCATAGACCTTGTATTTACCAGCCTCACACACATTAGGGAGCTCTGGTGGCCTACTGGGTAAGGAGTTGTGCTGGCAACCGAAAGGAATCTACCAATTGATCTCAGGAGAAAAATGGGCAATCTTCTCCTTCAAGATTTACAGCCTCTGAAAACTTGCTATAGGGTCAGTTTTTAGTAAGTTCTGATTCATGGTAAAGACTTGACTTGATAAGCATATGAGATATTCCTTGAGATAACATTTGAAACATGCCAGCCCAATAAACATAAGGTTGGCAATTCAAATCTGCCAGTTGCTTCCTAGGAGAATTCTATAGAAATTTACTACTGCCTCTGTAGTCCAAAGAAAGCTCACTTTAAGTTGGAATCCACTCAATGACAGTGGATTTTGATGTTTTGAATCAATCTATCTATCTATCTATCTATCTATCTATCTATCTATCTATCTATCCATCCTAAAGTATGTACAAAGTACCACATACTTTGGGCATGTTGCTAGGAGGGGCTATTCCTTAGGGAAGGACATGGTGCTGGGAAGATGGAGGGTCAGCAAAAGAGAGAAAACCCTCAACTTTGTGGATTGACATGGTGATGATTTAAATGGGCTCTTGTGTGTCAGAAAGTGTGAGGATGGCACAGGAGAGAACAGGGTTCATATCTTTTGCTCATAAGGTCGCTATGAGTTGTACTAGACTCGACGGCACCTACCAACAACAACAACATCTAGATATCTCACTGGCTTGATTTTTCCAGAGAACTCAGGCTAAGACATATGGCTCTAAATGTCTTCCTAGAGAGTATTTTTTTTATTACCATGCAGTGCATCAACTCTCTTATATTATTTTGGAAACACTAGCCACCACTACTTCTGAGAGTTGGTATGGAGGCAACTAGAATCCCTTCTTTCTATAATATTTTAGACTTCCAATTTTATTTGGACTTTTGCTGAACAAAGTGTCAATATTTTTAAGTAGCTGTGATTGATTGAGAAGAAATACTGAAATGAGCTCTTGGACTTTGTTCTGGGGGCAAAAGAAACCTGGTTTTTGGTGCTTATGGCCAAGATGATGCCTAATGTTGTATGACATCGTATATTTTTATTTGAGCATGTAGTATGTGGATGGGTATAAAAAAAGTGTAAGCAGCGTAGGGAAGGCCAATTCTGACCTCTACTACCTCCACAAAGGGAACTGTGCCCATCAACAACACCCACAGTACAAAAATAACTCCTCAAAGATCACACATGGCTCCCTATGCTCCCAAACCCACTTCTACTAATTCTTACACCTGCTCAATTTTCCTGTGCTAATGGGTCTGAAATTTATTGCAATGACTGCACGGACTTCACAGAATCACTCATGGTTATGGGTTCTTTAGGGAAGTTAAGAGGATATAATTCAGATTGCTAACATGATACAATCTCTCAATCCAGACAGCTTCTCAAGTGTGATCGCAGGCCCTTTGTTCTTCAGCTTCATGGCTTAGGTCAGTGTTACAAAGTTCCCATAGTCCTGCCAGTTATAGTGTCTTTCCTCTGTCCTCTCACAACCTTAAGTGGAGGCCTCTGGCTCTCACTCTGTGGGGTAATAGTCCCAAGTTAGCTCAGTCTTATGTTAGCCTCTGGTACTCTGCTGAGATTGCTGCTGCTCTTGTATAAATCTTCATTTGGCTAGCAAAGGAATCTCTCTCTGGTGCCAAAGGACATGTGCTGCTTCCTCTTCCTTGTTGATAATAAGAGTTGCCATTTTCACACCTCAACATGGTAAAGGTAAACAACCCAATTGCAAAGTGGGCACAGGATATGAACAGACACTTCACCAAAGAAGACATTGAGATGGTGAGCAAACACATGAAGAAATGTTCAAAATCTCTAGCTCTATCAACTATGAGATATCATCTCACCCTAATAACAGAAGCAAAGTTCAGCACAGCAGCAAACAACAAATGCTGGCGAGGTTGTGGAGAAATTGGAGCCCTCACTTACTGTTGGTGAGAGTGTAAAATGGTGTAACCACTCTGGAAGGTAGTATGGTGCTTTCTCAAAAAGCTGGAAACAAATACAGTTGACCCAGCAATTGTACTACTGGGAATATATCCTAAAAAAACCAGAACTGATGCCCAAAAAGAATGTGAATACCCATGTTTATTGCTGCATTGTTCACAATAGCAAAAAGATGGAAGTAACTCAAGTGCCCATCAACAAATGAATGGAGAAGGGAAGTTTGTGATATATTCACTAATGGAATACTACGTAGCACTGAAAAACAAGGTACTCATAAAATATTCTACAAAATGAGTGACCATGGAGGACATTATGCTGAGTGAAATAGCTGAGTCATAAAAGGACAAATACTGCATATTGTCTTTCTTTTGACTCTTCTGTCTCTCTTGCTGCAAAAATGGCACAACAACTCTGGTCCACATTGGTTTTCAGTAGTCTCTTTAGAGGGGTAGGTCATTAAGAATAAACATTCTGGCCTCAACCACCAGTATCTCCCACCTCTTTCAGAAGTCAGTAGTGACTTCTGAATCAAGCTTCAGTGTTGTTAAAATTTAGTGCAGAATGTGGAAACTTTGAAGAATGCCAAACTCACTATGATTTTTCCTGGATGCTTTCCCTTGGTGTCACTGGCAAAGTCTGCTTGTCACTGGAACATTATACCACCATTATTACAGTCATTCTTTTAAAAATATTGTGATTAAATATATGTTTATCTATTACCTATTTTAATAGATGTGTGTATATTGTATATAACACAAAACATTTGTCATTTCAACCATTTTTACACATATAATTCGGTAACATTAATTACTTGCACCATATTGTGCAACCATCATCACCATACACTTCCATTTTTTTTTCATCTCCTTTAACAGAAACTCAGTACCCCTTAAGCAATATTTCCTCCTCCCATCACCACAGCTGACTGGTTTTTTTTCCCATCCATTTTTCTTTTATTTTTGGAAGAAGCCATTTTCTATGGAGATAGATGGGTTTCAACTTTATAAAGCCAGTCAGAAATGCTTTCCCTTAGGGGCCATCCACTTCCTGTCTCATGCCTAATTGGTTCTTCTAGATTTTCTTTGATTCTTACATAAAAAGCTTGGCCTGATCATGCTGGATGATTCTCTTGAGGTAGCTGTGTTGCAGGGAACAAGCAGCACATTTGCTTTTTGAGCCACCTATCCAGTTTCACTAAACTGCATGCCTGGCTTCCTCCATTTTGTCCCTGTTCAAACAGTGTGCTTTTCCTTCTCTTTCCAACTCTTTTCAATAGAACTTGTGTTGGAGCAAATGACTCCATTCCAGATCCATTCCAGAGTTGCTGTGAGAAACTTCTCCACTCTGATTCTTCTCCTATCTCAGTAAAATGGCAGTGTAAGAAACCTTTATACAAGCAAGGGCTTGAAAGAAACACCCATTTAGACTATTTAGTTTTCCTTCTGATTTTCTTCTCTACCTTCAACCATCAAATTACCTGCTTCTATAAGCTTTAAATGTGTGAAATTATCCTAGATTGGTTTTAAAGAATAACACAAAAAACAGCCTACATTGGTTTACTATATGATGAGTCAAAGATAACAGACTTCTGGTTCCTGGACAATTGCCTTCAGTATTAAGATTGGTGACCTTGACTTTTCTTGGTAATAATATTTTTGGTAATTAGCCCCTCAAATCTAAAACAGCTTTGTATAGTATGTGCCAGGTACAAAATTTTTACATTTCTCTCCTGATGGACTATTCTGTGGCTTTTAAGCTTCTTTACAAGCAGAATTTTTAAAATATTCTATTTTTTATCCATTGGTGAATAAAAATCTCCAAAAAGGTTCAGCTGAAATGAGAAATCATAATTCCTGATCCATCTAATGGTTTTATAAACTTCTAACCTCTGTTTTTAAATAAAAATATTATGAATAATTTTACTTATTCTGCCTTTCTGAAAGGTCATCCTCAGCAAGCTCATCAGTAAGATTGGTGGATAAGGAGAATAAACAGCATGGAAGAGTTGAGATTTTCTTTACAACCATATTAGGTTGACCCTGTCACAAATCAGATCAGCCTGGATCTTTATTTTGGGAGAGGTGATGATAATTCCATTTTACATTGGTACAAAGTAAACTCGTTAATATACATCTAAGGGTATTTTTTTTTTCTTTGCTATTCTTTTTTGGTGGTTAGGGGGGAAGAGCCTTATTTAACATTAACATTTCTTAAATTGTTTTCCTTATAATTATTCGGAAATGTAAATTCAATCAAATTGTTTATTTTAAGACTTTGGAATGAGTGGGGGGGGGATCTAGAAAAGCTGTGTTGAGTTGCCTCCAAGCTTGCATCCTCTTGCCTGCTCCTTTGGGATTCTAGGTCCTTGGCAGGCACAATTTTACCGCGAGAGCTGTTCGGTGCCATTCAGGCTCCGTTCCATTTTTCTTCATGAAGCTCCAGTTCGTATTTTACAGCTCCTGCCTGAGAGCCGGTAACATAATGAATTGCCTTGACTCTCGCTTCAATCCACTTTCCTCTCTTAATATGCAGCCCAAAGTTTGCAGCTCGCTGTCAGATGGTAGTGCTAGACTTTCACACTGATCCCAAAGCCTCCGTTGGGGCTGTTTCTTAACACGGAGTTACAAACTTTAAGAAACAGCTCCAGACGGAAATCCACGCCAGGCTTTGAACTCTGCTTCTGGCTTCCGTCAACTGACAGAGTTGCCCTTTTGCTCAAACTCGAAGCTCCAGTTCTCACTCGGGAGAGCTCCACTGGGTGTCTGATGCCTTATTGCTGCGGCGGGAACATGGGGGGGTGGGGGCACAACCCAGTGCCTAACCAAACCCTCACCTAACTCCCTGGGCTTAAAAAATTTTCCGCAAAAGTATTGGGGGAGGAAGGAGGCTTGGAGAGCGAAGCCTGATCTTTTGTTTGCTGAGTTTTATATTTCAGATACTTAGGGGGAGCAAACTGTGAGAGAGGAAGGGCAAACGTTCCCTTAGCAAATCTCCAGGCCTCAATTCCACGTTTTACTGTTGGCTTTGGATTTTAATAGGTTGCTCCCTTGTTCCTGGGCCCAATCCGTGGACATTGTGCAGCAAGGTAAAATGAGAGCACATCCTCTGCCATTTTCAGCCAGTTGGTCCTGGCAACCCTGCCCCCCAACCCCCTTTCCCAGGGCTGCTGCAGTCGCTGGAGTTAAATGCTGCGCGCCTAGAAACTCCACAGGCGCCTCCGGGCCACAGATCCAGTCCATATTTTCCATGTGCTGTGCGGTCGGGGATGGTGATAAGAACTCTCTTGTGAGGGAGAGCAAGCGAGACTTTAGTCCGGTTTCCATGTCAACGATTCAGTCCATATTTGCCATGAGGCTGTTGGTGGCAGAGGCACTTTCGTGAGGGTAGCCCTGTCCTAGTCCTAGTTCTCCAATCTGCGCCGGGATTCCTGAGCCACCTTGGTGTGGGGTTAAATGCCTGGGGCTGTCGGGGAGAAAACTCCACTAAGGGGAGGACCCACTGCCCCGAGCCGGGGTCTCGCAGCTCGGGCCAGCCACGTGCCCGGC
>NW_006399778.1:2658504-2661209 GCF_000299155.1 Elephantulus edwardii | reverse complement strand
GCTGATGGGCCAGTTCCTAAGAAAGTTCGCTTCTGCCTGGCAAGTTGTTGGGCTGGTGGCGTGGGGCGCTCTCTCTCATGGTAGAGATGGAAAAAGACCCAGAAGGATTTAAAACTGAGGGGAGGGGGAGGTGCGAAATGAGAAATGCCACATTACTAAACCTAACGCATGTGGATAACTTGTATGCACTTTACCTTATGAGAAAAATGATTGCTGTTTTCAAAACTGCCCACGTGTAGGGAGCGGGCTTTTGACCCTTTTCCTGCTTCACAAAGCGTTGAAGAATGATGAAGTCTTTGGAGACAAATCCATTCTTGCTTCCAGGTTTTCACAGGTTTCCCATTACATCCCAGCTTTGGGGGAAATGGCAGGATAATTGCATGTGAAAAAAAAAATTAAAAAGTCATTCCTGTGCAGGACTCAGCTTAGAGTCTTGTGTTTGCCAGCTCGGAGGCAGTTGATTAAACAGTCAAGCTCCATTTTATGAGGCAACCTACAATTTGGTTTCTAGGACCGAATGCACCAGGAGAATTGTTGCCCCTGAGGACGGAGTAAAAGGAGGGCACTGGCCGGTTCCAGTAAGCTATCCAGTCAGCTAGCTCTTGGCCAGCCTCTTCGGTTCTTGGCTGAGGTGGGGGTGGGCGTTGGTTTTGGGTTTTGGAAGTGCCCTCTCTTAACAGAAAGGTTTAGTTTGTCTTTTTAAGCGATAAGTTAGTCTTCTTGCGGATAGATAGGAACTCAGGCTTTTGTAGTTACTCTTGGTGACCAGTGAGTGACCTGAACTCTAGAGAATTACAGAACTTGGAAAGATAATGGGTCTATGGCCCTGAGGTCTCCTTTTATAAAACAGGAGGGTAAAGAGGTGTCTAGGGATCAAGCCTCCCAAAGTAGTAATCGCTGGCATTGTGAGGAGCTGGAATTCAGCCTTTGTAGCCTGCCATATCAGAGCATTCCAAGTCAGTCAATTTTTTGGTTTTTTGAGTGAAGCCTTAGAAATAATACTGGGTTTTCATAGACATTTTGTTTTATAATATTATTTTAACTAATTACAATGTCGTACCAAAAGAGCTCTTCTAGCCTATTGGGTAGGGAGTTATCTTGCCAACCCAAAGGCACATGGTTTGAATCCACCAGCTGCTTCCCAGGAGAAAAGATGGGCTTTCTCCTCCCGTGATTTACTGTCTCTGAAAAATTAACTCCAGGGTCAGCTATGAGCCAGTTCTGTCTCTGTCTGAAAGGCACATAAAACAATAGTCAACCCCTTATTGTGTATTGCCTTTCCTTCACCAGCCAGTCTTCAGGAAGAAAAGACTGCTGCTAGTATTTTGGGGAGTCTGTGAATCAGGACACCACCATTGGTGCCTTTAGCCTCTCAGATAAGCCAGCCTTGTATCAACTCCATCTATATTGGAGTCTCGTAGAATATATTGCTCAACTTTATTCTTTAAAGATTTGAGTTGGGTCCATTTTCTATATGATGTGTCTGTGCTTATGCACCTCACAGAGAAAAAGAAGTCCCTTCTTTGCCTATCTATCCCCTCTTCTGGAGTGGTTTCAACCACTCGGAAGAATTAGGATTCTTTCAGCACTAGAAGCCTCTTCTGTAGGTTTGGTCTTACAGGTGCTGCTTTTGGAGACGAGCTAAGGATCATTGTGGCCTAAATTTTCTTAGACCTCTACCGTGGGCTTCGGTTTTACTGCTGGTTTTACCCTTCCCACCCTCCCACCCCCCCAACCTAGTAAGGACAGTGGCCCGCAATTTGAATCAATGGTGAGCTGATCAGCTTTGATCTTAAATCCATCCTGATATGCTGGTGTCATCCTTGGATTTGTTCACTACTTGACTTTTTTTTTAAGGCTAAGTAGACAGAAGGCAGCCTCGGAGACTACTTATTTTTAAAGCCACTCTCTTCTGCCCTCTGACTTAGAGTGACCTGGGACAAGTCCCCTCCCCTCTTGTTCGTTCTTTCAATTCTGTAAAATGGGGATAATCCGGATCTTATGCCCCTAGGGCCTTGTCAATACAGGCTAATGAGGGCACGTGAGTGGGAAAGCAGAATGTCGAACAATGAGCTGTCATTTCTTTCGGCTGCAGAGTAAACTGCAGAATCTTGCTGGCTCTCTCAGCTGGGTCTTTGGAGGGCTTTGAAGAAAAGTGTTGTAGAGGTGCTAAGTAGCAGCCAAGAGACCAGGCCTGCTGCCAGAGAGTCAGGCCTGGGCCGAGGAGGCAGCGGTCTAGGGCTCAGGCCAATTTTGGAGCCGCGGGTAAAGTTCACGCTGCCCGCTGCTCTCCTCTGTGCGGCCGGGGGGGACCCGCCAAGACAGGAACTCTGGGAGGGAGGCGGCGCAGGCTCCGGAGAGGCTCGAGTTCTGGGCCGGGTTTTCCCTGAAGCTTTTGGTGGCGGCGCTGCCGAGCGAAAGCGGGTGAGAGCCTGCCGCCGCGGCGGCTAGTTCTCTTCCCCTCCTCCTTTGTGAGGGGAAGAGAACGAGTCCATTCCGCGTCCTGCGCCCGCTCCGAGCTCCATTCCGGGTTTGCCAAGCGGCCGCGACGGTGCTGGGTAAAATGGCAGTGCTGAGCCTCGTGTCGGAGTGAGGGGGACTCGGAGGAGAGTGGGGCGCTCTAGCCGTTTAGTCCAGCCGCCCGCCAGCTCGCCCGCCCGCTGCCGCGCAGGAGCCTCGGCCACAGCCGCGGCCAGGGAGGGGAG
>NW_006399778.1:2640980-2658357 GCF_000299155.1 Elephantulus edwardii | reverse complement strand
CCTCCCTCCCTCCCTCCCTCCCTCCCTCCTCCTTTCTCCGGCAGCAGAAAGCGGAGAGTCACAGCGGGGCCAGGCCCTGGGGAGCGAAGCCTCCACCGCCCCCCTCATTCCCAGGCAAGGGCTTGGGGGGAATGAGCCGGGAGAGCCGGGTCCCGAGCTTCCAGAGCCGGGAGCAGCTGAGCCGCCGGCGCCTCGGCCGCCGCCGCCTCCTCCTCCGCCGCCGCCAGCCCGGAGCCTGAGCCGGCGGGGCGGGGGGGAGAGGAGCGAGCGAGCGAGCGCAGCGCAGCAGCGGAGCCCCGCGAGGCCCGCCCGGGCGGGTGGGGAGGGCAGCCCGGGGGACTCGGCCCCGGGGCGGGGTGGGAGGGGGGGAGAAGACGAAGACAGGGCCGGGTCTCTCTGCGAACGAGACAGCGGGGATCATGGCCGCGCAGGTCGCCCCCGCCGCCGCCAGCAGCCTGGGTAACCCGCCGCCGCCGCCCTCGGAGCTGAAGAAAGCGGAGCAGCAGCAGCGGGAGGAGGCAGGGGGCGAGGCGGCGGCGGCAGCGGCCGAGCGCGGGGAAATGAAGGCAGCCGCCGGGCAGGAGAGCGAGGGCCCCGCTGTGGGGCCGCCGCAGCCGCTGGGAAAGGAGCTGCAGGACGGGGCCGAGAGCAATGGGGGTGGCGGCGGCGGAGCCGGCAGCGGCGGGCCCAGCGCGGAGCCGGACCTGAAGAACTCGAACGGGAACGCGGGCCCTAGGCCCGCCCTGAACAATAACCTCACGGAGCCGCCCGGCGGCGGCGGTGGCGGCAGCAGCGACGGGGTGGGGGCGCCTTCTCACTCGGCCGCGGCCGCCCTGCCGCCCCCAGCCTACGGCTTCGGGCAGCCCTACGGTCGGAGCCCGTCCGCCGTCGCCGCCGCCGCGGCCGCCGTCTTCCACCAACAACATGGCGGACAACAAAGCCCTGGCCTGGCAGCGCTGCAGAGCGGCGGCGGCGGCGGGGGCCTGGAGCCCTACGCGGGGCCCCAGCAGAACTCGCACGACCATGGCTTTCCCAACCACCAGTACAACTCCTACTACCCCAACCGCAGCGCCTACCCCCCGCCCCCCCAGGCCTACGCGCTGAGCTCCCCGAGAGGCGGCACTCCGGGCCCCGGCGTGGCGGCAGCTGCGGGTTCCAAGCCGCCTCCCTCCTCCAGCGCTTCGGCCTCCTCGTCGTCTTCGTCCTTCGCTCAGCAGCGCTTCGGGGCCATGGGGGGAGGCGGCCCCTCCGCGGCCGGCGGGGGAACCCCCCAACCTACCGCCACCCCCACCCTCAACCAACTGCTCACGTCGCCCAGCTCGGCCCGGGGCTACCAGGGCTACCCCGGGGGCGACTACGGCGGCGGGCCCCAGGACGGGGGCTCCGGCAAGGGCCCAGCGGACATGGCCTCCCAGTGCTGGGGGGCCGCGGCGGCGGCGGCGGCGGCAGCCTCGGGAGGGGCCCAACAAAGGAGCCACCACGCGCCCATGAGCCCAGGGAGCAGCGGCGGGGGCCAGCCACTCGCCCGGACCCCGCAGGTACACGGCTGAGTGGGGAGGGGGCTGGGGGAATCGGGGTCCTGAGGGTGGGGAGGGGCCGCAGGGAGCCGGTCACAGCCGTGGGCTTCCCCCCACAGTTCGAGGCCCCCACTGCTGGGGAGCTGCCATTGTCTGGCTCTTCTCTCTTAAAATGGCTGCCTGTCTGCCTTCCTCTCTTTCCCTCCTTCAGTCTTTGTGTGGGGCTTTCCCAGAGGTGTCTGCACCCCTTCTCCCTTTTTCCTGCTCTCTTCGAACCCCGGGGGTCTTCAGGAGGGTGCGAGGCAGAGTGTGCAGGGGAAGGACCTGGCCTGGGGTGAGAGGGGTTGCGGGGGGCTCTGGTTAAGGGTATGGTTCGTGGCAGGAGCTTGGGAGTTGAACGGGTTTTTTGCTCACCTGCCGCTCCTCTCTGTCCCCCTGCCTTCTTCTAGGCCGCCCCCCCATCCTTATTTTCAAGCAGGGGCCCCTCGGACTCGTGGGGTCCTCGAGAGAGGGCAGGGGCCTGCTTAGAGGCATCTAGAGGCCGGCTGTGGTTCACCCAGGGCAGCCCTGGCCATCGCCTGTCTTAGTCTCCGTGGCCCAGTGGCCTGGGCTTCTCCCTGGAAGTGCTGGTAAACAGCTGAGTGATTGGAGTAGTAAGTGCAGATTGCTTTGGTTTGGGATTTGAATTATGGAGGTAAAATCCTTCTGTCAAAGCCAGGAGACAGTTGGTCTTAGGTTGACATCCTATCTGTGATCTGATTGGCTCCCCATCTCCTGCTCTTGGCCATTTATAATTGCCTCTGATGTAATGGTACAACAATCCTGATGAGCTCATAAACTTTTACACTCTGCTTTTCTGCCAGTGATAACCCAAACCATCGCTACCACTATCTGCCTTTTATTCCAGAGCTGAAATTGGCTGTGACCTTGAGAGGGAGGTTTAAGCAGCAATACTGTATCAGCAGGAGCAGAGCCCCAGACAGGCTGCCCTTGTTACATTGTGCTTGAAACAAAAGAAGAGGGAATGGCATTTTGCTTGTACCTTGGATTTATTTTGCTTGTTATGTTTTATGCTGCCTGAAATAGATTCTGTGTGTTAGAACAGTAGCTGAGTTTTTCTCTACAATGGGTTTGCTGTTTGTTTTGGTTTTGTGACTTTCTTGATGGTATAAATGACTTCTTTGATGGCTCTGAAGACGCATTTGTCTTGAGTATTTTTGACCCTGTTGGCATTGCAGAATTGAAATTATTTAACTGGACATTTTATTGAGTAGTGAATGTGGGATTTTAATAGGAAGATGGAAGAAAACATAATTTGTTGTGTTTTTAGTTTTGAGAATTGGAAGCTTTCAGAGGGAGAATTTCATATTAGGTGCAAGTGTTTGGTTTTAAGGAAGGCGGGCCCTATTCTTTGTTTACATGTTGAATCTTGTTAACACTTTCTTTTGTTAATTGAACTTCGAGAGCAGCTCAATTTAAAGAGAAGACATTGTCTTTCAGAATTATGATAAGGGCTTTGTTCCTAAAGCCTTGATTTGGTAAAATTTATCATTTATAAGGTTCCAAAATGGCTGGTTTTTAAATTGTGATGTACTTTTAGAGCTTTGAAAAAGAGATGAAACAATTTTTCTCTATGCATTCTAAGATATGGTCCTTTAAAAAAAAAATCCTGTTTTCTAAGCTACAAAGATGGGACCGTAAATAGTGATACTTAAGATTTGCCTAAATAGTACAACTTCTAGGTGGGTTTTTATATACTCTTTTATTTTGCTTTTATTCACTCTTCACATTGGTTCCCTTCAAGGTTTTGGCATATAGGATAGTCTGTGTACCCATGTATCTTTTTAAAGAGGAGAGAAACTTCTTTTAGACTCTCCCTCAGCAGTAGCTTGTACCTTTGTGCCACTAAGAGATTTTGTTCATTTTGATGTCTCAATTAGCTGTGTTTTCTTCCTATGCTAGAAATGCATTTCTGGTTTTCTATTGAGTTGGAAATTTTGAAAATTGTTGACTAGTAACCTTAGATACTTGTACTTTGACTCTAAATCTTGCATGTACAAAAGATAGGGGAGTTTTAGATTTGTATTTTTAGTGTTTGGAGAATAGGTTTTGGGTTAGAATACAGAATGTTCTTTTTGCCAGTAGTTTATTCTATAATTTATACTTGTTCTTCCTTTTCCTTCTGGGTTATATGTATATGTGTTTGATTGGATTTTTTTTTTCTGATAATTTACTCTTCTTGAAAATTATTAAGGGAAGCAATTTGAAAAATAAATTAGATTTGAATTCTATTTGTTTGGGAATAGTCACGCAAACTTTATTCTAAAATCTGTTTTTGCAGTTTAGGGATTTTTGTTTTCCAAGCATTAAACTGAATTTGTTGTTTTGTTCTTTCCTGGGTGAATAGTAAGAAAATGGACAGTCCTTGATTAGAAGTTTGTGCTTGGTATGAGTGTTGTGATTCTCCTTTAATACCATCAGCCCCACATTTCATTTTCCTTCTCAGTTATGAGACCTGTGAAGTAGGCTGGTGAGCATTTGGTTGTGGAAGACACCATGTAGCTCACAATTTTGTGGATTACTTCAAATGTGTGGGCTTGTATAGACGAGAATTGTAGGTTGATGTATTTTCTGAATTTCTCTTTGCTACTTAAGGATAAACCTTTGATCAGTCCATAATGCCTTACTATTAAGTATTCCTACATAATAGTGCCTTTTGTTTCCTTTCCTTATCTCAGTCCTGAGTTAAGAATATATTGATATTTTCCAGAGATTTTATTGGCACAGCTAAAGATGGTACTGTTCTCATTTGATTCTTGTTGGTGCTCTAGTGGCCTAGTTGTTAAGGAGTTAGTTGTACTAGCAGCCCAAAGGCAGGCAGTAGGTTCAAATCCACGAGCTGCTTTGCACGAGAAAGAGGGGCAGTCTTCAGTGTGATGTATAGTCTCTGAACACCTGCTGGAGAGTCAGCTATGAGTCATTCCGAATCAACAGCGATATTTTAGGGGTTTTATGAAATAAAGATTAAGTAAGCATGTATATTGTGGCTATGTATTTTTCTATGTGTAGAAGCTGAGATGATCCCAGTAAAACTTTTCCATTGTCATCATCTTCATGAAGTGTTCTGTCAAGGTGTTGAATCTTGCTAGTGATGAAATAGCTTTAGGTCATCTTTGTCCCTATGCTTTTAATTGTGGCGTCCTGCCACCCATCTAGCTTCTCTCTCTCATTGCTGTGGAGTCAGACCAACTCATTGCAGAACTTCCAGCATGTTTTTTTCAGAGGCTGTAAATCACTTAGGAGGCGCTTGCCCATCTTTTGGTTAAAATGGCATACAATATGTAAAAGCAGCATTTTCATGGTAGAAATTTGGCTGTTGACTCTTGAGAAACAAACATAGGAATCCTGAGTTTATATGGGAATGCCTACTGGCAAAAATTCTGAGCTGGCTGAAATACAGGACTCTTGAAACTCCCTCGAGTAGGAGGGACTAGGGAAACAACACTGAGATGATGCTTTTTAGTTGTGTGAGCTTCATGTTTCTTGCATGTCCATGAACTGAGGATGTTGAGGATTGGAATGATAGTGCAAGAAGAGAGAATGCGACTAGGACCAAGATGAACCTAGTGTGTATCAGTCCCTGAAATGACTTTTTAAATTCTTTCCTTTGTGCGTCACACAGAATAACCATGACATATAGTACCTGTTGTAACAAGAGGTCTTGGGTTGCATTAAATATTCATATGTTGGATTAACTCCTGTTGGGTGTGATACCTACTATAGGCCTTTTTCAAGGAGGTTGGTAAACTTTTTCAAATGTAGAACTAAGCTAAGAAAATGTTATGGACAGTGTTCTTTCTCATTGTAGTTCCCACAAGGCGGTATTAATTGACTTCAAATGCTTAAACTCTAAAAGCAACTGAAGCGTGCATGTAAATATGGTTAAAATATAATAGTAAAAAAAAATTGGTACTAAAGAGTTCTTTCCTGCCAGTGAGCTATTATGATACCTTGGGCTCTGAAATAGAGTTCTAATTCCCATAGTTTTTCCCCTCAATTTTCCTTGTTTAGATTGGTCATCATAACTGGTACACACTGAGTTGTGTGTGGCACAGTGATTAGGAGTAATGCACAGGATTCACAAGAGGAGGGAGGAGGAAGAATCTTGGCTTTGGGGTTATACTGCCACTCTGGAATGAGCAGTGTGGCATTAGGCAAGTCATTCACTTTATCTGGATTTCATTTTTTTATCCGGTTTTCGATTTTTCCAGAGAAAATCAAATTGGTACTGCATGACTTTCTTATTCTTGGATACTTCACAGCTGTCTGTGCCCTGGATTGTTTTGAAGACAGCCCCTTTCTGTATATTTGTTGGGGTCCCAAGACCATCTTTCTTCCCCTGGGTTATGGGAACCTCAGGCTGTGTTTCTCTTGAGGATTCACAGGAACAAACTCTGAACAGTTGAGAACCACATTAGTCTGTGGCTCTTAGAGAACAGCCCCACTAGACTGTTATCTTTGAAACTGTTGATCTTTTTGTTGTTAGACATTCCACCTGGCTGGTAGTTTTAAAACACTAAACAGTAATTGAAAAATTAGGGAGACTTTGTTAAAGCAGGACTTGAAAAATAGTTGCTTCAGAATCCCCAGGAGGCTTTACACTTGGGAATGAGGTGGGAGTAGATACTTATAAGTTCATCATTAACACTGCTTCTTCTCTGGGCTTGGGGAAAGGTAGCATTAAGCTCTCCATAGTCTTTTTCTGGTGATCATACAGGTTGAAGTCTGGTTTGGGCAGTTGTAATCTGACTGTCCAGACTTGCCCTGTAAATTTTGCTTAGGGAAGAGCAGAAGTTTCTTGAGTTTGGAACAAGAAAAGCTAAATATCTCCGGGTCAGTTTCACTTGATTTGCTTTATCGTATACTTTAAAAAAAAAAAAAAAAAACCAACAAAACACCAGTATTTGACAGTTTATACAAGGGTCCTGGAAGTGCTGTTCTTTCTCTTCAGCACACCTAAATTTCCATTCTTCTTCCCTATGGCTTAATAGTTTAAGAAGTATAATTTAAGCATATTAGAGATAGGCTAGAGGGAAGCTTTCATCTAGAAGGGAAGGTAAAAGGAAAGGTGTTTGATAATTCTCTGCTTGGCACTGCAGTTTCTTCTCTGAAGGAATCAAATGTTTCAGAGCTTTGTGTAAATACTTGCTGAGCTGTCAATATGTACCCAGGAGGTTTCTGTAGTAAGATGTAAATGGCTCTATAGAATGTTTGACAGGCAAATTAATAAACAGTTTTCAAGCAAAGATAATGCTAGTTCCTTTTCATGTGCTAAAATAAAATAGTATTGCAGAAAAGATTTGAGGATAGGGAGAAGGGGGGGGGTACTGTTGGAGGGCAAGGGCTTGAAGATAAGTGACTTAAAAAAATTTGAAGTGGAAAGATGTTGCCTTAGAAGTGAAGCTTCTGTGGTCCTGACTCCCTGCTAAATTCAAAGCACATGGAGTCCAGTCCAAAATAGATTGCATTTTCAGAGTGAAAGTAAACAGAAGTTTGGAAAGAAGGCCCCATGTTTCAATAGTGAGGCAACTGTGCTCTAAAAGCTTGGTCTGTGAAACTTTGGAAGGGGTTGTGGTGACTTAATGCTTTTTTGTGCTGATGACCAGAAGGTGAGCAGTTCAAATTCACAGCCCTTTCTGGAGGAAGAAGATTAACATTCTCATTTCATAAAGCTCTATAGCCTGGAAATGTGATGGAGGTTAGCTGTGAGTTGGAATGTACTCAATGGCAGTTTTGAGATACCAGAAAGTGGAAGACAGATACTGCAACTTCAGTAGTAGTCTGTCTTCTATGGTGGCTTTTAGTATTACAACCCAGGGCTGAATGTACTTTTACGTCTTTTCATTGGACCTCCATTTATCGATTATATGTTAATATTAATGCTCTCAAGTTCCTCAGTCTATATAGTAAGTTCAGATGTTTGGAAAATCAGTAAATCCTGTGTGAAGGATTATGTGAGTCGAGTCAATCCTTGTTTTTGAGATTGCCATTTTAGGATTCAGAGAGTTTTTCTGTGGATAATCTGATTTTCTCCTCTGCATGGCATACTCCAGGAGTTGTGCTGCCTAAAGGTTTGTCTCTCTGGTGGTTCTAATCCACTAGGTCCTCTGAGGGAGAAAGAATGCAGTCTTCTGTGACATTGGCAACCTAGGAAACCCACCAAAAGGTCAGCTGTGAGTTGGTTCTGACTAGACAGCAGTGAGTTATGTGTGGTACTTTGCTTTGGTGGTCTTGTAAAATGACCAAATTTATCTTCTTGAAATCTCTCTTTTATTTCTTAAGCATTTTTATTGTGGTTTAGGTAAAAGTTTACAGAGCAAATTAGTTTTAAAAAAATTTATACATACTTGGTTTTGTGAGCTTAGTTCCAGTCTCCTCAATATATCAGCACTCTTAATAATTTCTCCTTGTATTTCTTGTTTCCACTCACTCCTCTTTCCTGCCCTCTGATACTTATTTTTGGGCAAATTCTCATTGTAGTGGTTTGTGAGGAACATGTTCCTCACAGGTATTATTGCCCACGTTATAGACCTATTGTTTGACTGAAAGGTAATCTTTGAATGGATTCGGTTAAAGGGGATGTATATTCCACCAGTCTTTATCAGGGCAACAAGTCTGATCTTTTTTTGTATGTGTGTGATTTTCTATTTCTACATTTTTCTTGCACTCTATGCAGGATCTCTTTGTTGCAGTTATTGTAGTTTGTTTTAGTAGCTGGTCGCCATCTAATTCTTCTGGTCTCAGATTAGTGGAGGATGTGATTCTTGTGTCCATTGACACTTTGGACTAATTGTTTCCTTGGGTCCTTGATTTTCATCACTCTTCTTTGTTCTGGACTGAAATAGAAAAATAATTCTATTTTGAGTGGTGACTTGAAAGCTTTGTAAGACCCCAGTTGCTCATTACTCAGCTACAGTAGGATGTAGAACATTGTCTGATGAATTATGTTACTTGGCCTAGATATCTCTCAAAGACCCTCTTAGAAAAAAAAACAAACCAAAAACTTAAATCTATTTACAAATACCAGTTTTCTTCAAAAGAAATGTTTTCTAAACCAGAGTCTTCAGTGTCTTTTTGACGTAGCTACTTGTGTTTTGAACTCACCAGCCACTCTGTAGGAGAAATATGTTACGGTTTGCTTCTGTAAAGATTTATAGCCTTGAAAACACGATGGGACCGTTGCTCCATGCTTATAGGGTTGCTTGAGTTGGAATTGCCTTGACAGCAGTGGGTTTGGTTTTTGGTTTTTTCTTCTCTAGTAGCAGGGGATATGAATGTAATTATGGCCCTAACCATAATTTTTGGTTCTGCTGACTTAACCAAAGACTATCAGTTTGTTTTAAAACAAAACCAAAAATCCGTTGGAGTGACATTGGTTTCCTATTACTGCTTAGGCCATTTTCAGCGTGGTAGTGGTGAGAATATTAAAATCTCAAACTTGTTATTGAAGGCATTGTTTCTATGTCAAGGTGATCCAGAGATCTAAGTAGGAGTGGTATATAGACCTATGTGATTATAATGCCCAGGTACTAGGAGAGAATTTAAAATATAGAAGCAATATCTGCTTCAGAAGAACACTGTTTTCTTGTGAAAGCATTTTTATGGACAAACATCTGAAACACTTGCAAACTGTTTTATAAATACATATAGATCAAATTTAAGTACATAGGCGGAAAGAACTCAAGAATAAGAAATAGGGTTAAGCAGGGTTAACTTGAGACAGCTGTTTAGCAGGTGATTTGTGAAGTTAAATATTCAAGAAGGGTAAAGTTCTGTGGGTGTTTTTTAATCCAAATTACACATTCAACCACAGACCTGTAGTTGTCTCACTATTCCAGTGTCTTTGAGAATTTTGACTCTACCCATAAAATTCCCTGAAAGTAATTTCAGGAACTTAGTGGTTCCTGTGGTTATATGGGGCCATTGGTCCAGACTGCCAAGTCCTCAGCCAATTCAGGGGCTCTTTTGTAGTAATTTTGCTTTTGGAAGGTCGTGTCACCTCAGAGCTGTGTGCCCTGGACAGCTCTGTAGTGACGGTGGTTCATTGGTTGGAGAGCCTGGACTTGACTTTTTTGGCAGTTAGTTGGCTTCTTAAATACAAGAGTCCTGAAGTACCTGTTGGGACTCTTATGCTCTTGTTATTTCAGAAGCTTTGGGACGTGTGCTCAAGCTGTGTTGTTTGGATCAGACGTTATATCAAGGGTTGATGAGTTGGATAAGCCTGCACATGTGCACATTTGCCCATCTGTTCATAAAAATAGCCTTTAATACTGTTTTAGATTAGGTGGCTGTGGTAGAGAAACCCATAAATGCTGCAACACATGCTTATTCCTTATGAGAGTCTGAAATCGTGGGGGTTTTTGTTTGTTTGTTCGCTTTTACCCAGCCCATGTGTAGTTAAGCCTGGGACAACTTTGGGGCCATAAGTGAATGTGTAACCATTAATAATACTGTTTGATACCAGGCTCCTATAGTATTTATACCTAGAAGAGAAGGATGTGTTTGTTACACTGTTCCAGTAAAGGGATGTGGAGTCTTGCATAGAGATTCTAGTTTAGGAATATTTCTTCCAACTTTTTTTTTCTTTCCCATTTTGGCATTTTGTAAATGTGGATCAGAATTAGGCATGATGGTTCATCTGCCATGAACAGCAGGTGTTTAGAGATTTGAGATAGATTTCTTAGCCAACCCCAGATTTTAGAGGAATTCATGTTACAGTGAGCATTGACCCACCTTGAATATTCTTTCATGAAATTGGATCTCTGCTTCCATTTTTAAATGGATAGGTTTTTTTTTTAATTGAATGCAAAACCACATCTGAATGAACTTTTGTTTGTTTTTATTAGTCATTTGTGCATAGGTGAAAGATAGTCTCAGGACAGGTTGAGTATTTCCCAGTGGTTTCTACATTTTATAAGAGTGGATTGGAATAGGAAGAAGCCAAGAACACATTCCAGCATGCTGTAGAGTAGGAAATTTGATCCTCAAAATGTTGACTTAGTGTTGGTTATGGTACATAATAGAAATCACCCAGTAATCCAGGACAGATTTTTGTCGCCCTCCTGGAAGTTATGTTGATATTGAATATAAGGGCTTTGGGCACTAGACAGTGCCCTGTAGTCCAGAATGCTGTAGCCCTGTTTTGAATTGCCACCCATGTGAAGAGGAAATATGCCTTGTGCCTCCCCCCATCCTCCACCCCTTTTGCCCTTGGGTTTCCTTATGGCTCCGTAACTTCTGTGTCTGCACTACTAGATATTAGGCTTCCTCCTGGCTTGGCACTTGCACATTCATGATTTTCCATGGCTTATCACCAGCAGCCAAAATTATTTTTTTAATGCTTTTCCCTCTTAAATTTGTTAGCTTTCAACTTGATTGTTTATTGATATCTCTCTTAAAAGGAACGTTTTTCTCCTTCTGGGAAGATCTAGCACCAGCATGACAGCAGCAAGGAAGTTTGATGTGATGTCAGTCATTTAAAAACCCATTTGCTATATGCATGACATTTTTATTTTGCCGCCTGTTTTCCTTGAGGCCACAACTTACTTTCTGAGCATGAGTGCATTTGAGCCCAGCTGTTTACTCTCAACTGGCTGGTGCCTGGTATACTTTGACTTTAAGAAGAGCATGAGTTTAGCCACGTGGTAGAGGATTAAAGGCTGCAGCATGCTGGGTGCTTCCTTTTGGAGGAAACAGATATGCCTTTGGACTCATCTTGCTCAGTGATTTCCCTTTTCTCTGGGGTAACCCTTGTTAACTGCTTTCTGATGTCCGTGGGGAACAGGTCACCCGGGCAGAAATGCTGGGAATTAGTTGCTGTTTATTACTAAGTCTTCTCTAGCAAGTACAGATGGCTTTCTCTCCTGCCCTTTGAACAACAAAGATAGTAAAATTCATGGGTTGGTCCAGCATTAGTTTGGGAGAGTGAAACTGTTAATTGATTCAAGTCTGGATAACCTGACTTTCCTGTCTAGATGGTAACTTTTTTACCTATTTAGCAATCTGAGAGAACTACCACCATAAAGAACAGTATAGGGAATCCCTGAGTTATGAGTTCTTTCTAAGTTTGTCTTTACGTGACTTTGTAGATAGTGTCAGTGTGTTTTCCTAACATTAAATGTATTCTAACATAATGTCAGTTTGTATCTGTCTCTACCTTCAGTTAATTGTCTAGTATGTTGTGTGTTTATCTATTTATAAAAGTAACATTAAAGCACTTGCAGATAAAGTGAAACACCTCTAACAATACAGTTCTGATGCCTACTTATTATTACAAATTACTGTTTGTACCTTGAATTTTTAATGTAATAGGTTTGGGAGGCTTTTATAATCCAGGGATTGCCTCTGCTGTAGAGGACTTTAGGGAGCAATTCTGTAGGTAGGTTATTCACAACGTTTTTGGGTCCAAAAGTTGGCTTTTTAAATGATGGCATGCTGTGAGTAGGTATTAATATCCATCTGAATATTTGTGCCAAGCATATTCATGTTCTTTCCATGAATTTCCTTATTTTATCTTCAAAATTCTGAGGGGGGGGGGACCACAACACAATTCTGTGAGAGGTGGGTTCAGTTATCCCTCCCACTTTACAATTGAGGGAATAAAATTCTTTTCCTGGGGAAAAGAACAAGTAAAAAGTAGAGCTGGAGGGAGCTCTGGTGGCCTAGTGGCAAGAAGCTGTACTGCAATCCCAGAGGTATGTGGTTCCAATCCACCAGATGCTCTGCTAGAGAAGGAAGGGCAATCTCTCCTGTACCTGTCAGATCCCTTTTGGTGGTACACACACAAAAAAATAATTTAAAGAAGGAAAAAAAAGGTAGAGCTGGGATTTGAACCAAGCTTTTCCTGCTATTCCAGAGTTATGGCACTGAAAAATCCCAAATTTCCTCCTCAAAAAAAACCTATTGAAACACTAAGACTTATTGGCACATTATTTTTGCAACAGCCTGGAACTGTTACATGGCCTAAAAGACTGAAAATGAGCCTTTAGTCACAATCTGACATGCATTGATTTTGGTTCCATTGGTCCTTCGCATTTAGGGCTTTATCGTTCTAGGTTTCTGATGAATGACCATGACACTTGGTTTATAACTATCTTATGATCCCAGTGGTGAGAACTGGCAGCATTTGATCCTCAGACCACCTCCACTTCAGGGGTGGGGGATTCAGGCTCCAAGTAGACAGAGGAATCCTTCCCTTTGATCTGAATGAGAGTGGCTTGCATTATGAACAATATTTGCATAGTAATTATACTTTCTAGAATTTGGATCACTCACAAGAGAGGCAGAAATTATTGTCTTAATTTTCCATTTGGGGAAAGTGAGCACGTAAAGGTTAAGTACATCTCACAAGGTTTCATAATAGTTCTGAAGCTTAGCTTTAAAATACCTTTAGGCTGTATGACTTTAGGCAAGTCACTACTTAACTCCTTTGAGTCTGTGTTCTCAAATGTATAGTTAAAAAAAACTAATCTTGCAAGCTGAAATAAAATTCTAGCATACTCTTATTCCAGGTTGACAGAGATATAAAATAAAGTGCAGTATTGGCTGTAACTGAATTAAATGCTAACTCATATCTTAACATCTGAGTTATAGTCATTTTTACAATAACATTTTGTTAAAATTCTTTTGTTCTAGTTTGAGAGATGGATAGTGGTCCTCAGTATGGTCTTTGGTTTACCAGAGTCAACTTCACCTGAGTCCTGTTTAAAGAAATGCAAATTCTCCACTTATATCTACTGGTCCCAGAGCTCTGGCAGAGACTCAACGATATGTTTTTTAATAACTGCCCCCCCACCATAATTGTGATATCAGAACTCAGATTTATTATTGTCTGAACCAACTCCTAGCAGACAGTCTGGTGAGTTTTCAGAAACTGTAAATCATCTGAAGGGAGGAGAGTGCCCATCTTTCTCCTGTGGAGCAGCTGATGGATTTGAACTGTGTTGAGGTTCTGGTATATACCAGGGTATATTAAAATTACCTGAGGAACTTCTTCCAAATTGTGCCATAGTCTAGTGTTTGAAATATGTGTGCCCCTTCCCTTTTCACTGACTTAATAAGGATTTGCCTTGGCACAGAAGGAGAAGTTAATAGAAATGATAAACATGAGCTCCACAAAGACCTAGTGTACAGTTAATTTTGTTATTTATTAGGCTTGCTGAAAATACAATGTTTCTGTATCCTTCCTATTTAAAAATAAGTATCCTAGTACAGGGATTCTTGATCACTATGACCTAGCTGTGATGAAAGCAGTGACTTCCAAGATGTATATTGACAGTTTGATCTGTGTTTTTGATGATGTTTGTATACAGATGAAATACCTACAGTAGGGAGTCATAGTAGGGGTGGGGTGTTTTTAACTCAATCATCTATCTGCCTTTTAGCTTTATTTCCTGTTTTTCCTTTTCATACTTTCTTTTAATACATTGCTGTACATTAGTAAAATGTAAAGCAAAGCGTATTAAGACCCCAGTACCTTAACGAAACCAAAGTTAGTTTTTTTAAAAAACCCAAAACAACTGGGGACATAATTAATATGTACTACTTTTAAAGCAACACTTTTTAATTTTTTATTATTATTATTATTATTATATGTACCATCAAATTGGATCTGACTAGTATAGGAGGAGATTGCCCCTCCTTTTCCAGCAGAGCATCTGGTGAATTTGAACCATGTACCTCTGGAATTGCAGTGCATAAAGCAACAACTTTTCAGTGGAGGTTGTTCTTAGTGTATACTTAAGTTAGAAAGGTTTGGTTAACTAGGGGCAGGAAGTGCCTTTGTTGTTGTTCTTGTGTGTCATTGAGTTGGAACCAACTTGTAACTGATCCTCCAGCTGATTGTTGGAGGCAGTTAGTCGAGTGGGGATTGCTCATCCTTCACCTGTGGAGCAGCTGGTAGATTCGAACTGCTTAGATTCTTACCACTAAGCCACCAAAGCTCTCTAGTCAGCTAATAAACAGAAGTTCTTAAATGATCACTACCTCTTCTTTTTTCCTCCCATTAGGGTTTTTTCCTCCCTTAGGTTTGAAAATAGTTTCTTAGCCCTCTGCAGTTTGCTTTGGGGTTCTATTGGTCCTGGGCAGATTTGTGGTACTTCTTGTTTTCCTTTCCTGTTTGTAATTTGAATACTTGGCCTTTCCCAGTGCAGTTTTTGTAGTTTTTTGGGTTTTTTATTATTATTATTATTATTATTTTTGTGTGCGTGTACCGTCTCCCAGTGCAGTTTTAAGTTGGCATCTTTAAAACCCCTACATAAAATCTCAAGTGACCAGTATGTGGTCTCATTATGGTATTTTGGGTTAAAATAAAATTAGATAGTTGAACTTAGCCACACTCAGACACATTCACTAATGGGAAATCCTTTATACTTGGAATAAGATAACCTCAGAACAGTTGTTATGTACCATCAAATTGGGACTGACCCGTAAATTAACCTCCAGTGAGTTTTCAGAGGCAGGGAATCACATGGGAAGAGATTGCCTCTTTCTTCAGTGGAGCAGCTGGTAGATTCAAACTGTATATGAGCCAGAATAGATGCATGTTTGTGTGTCAAAATTAATTAAATGTTACCTAGGTTTCCATAGTTGAAAAATATCCATCCCAGTTTGATTATACTAGCCAAGAATTGCACATAAAGAGAGACAATAGACTTTAGAAAAATCTTTTATTTGGTCCCATGTATTTCTGGTATGAAACACAAAGCCAGGGTCCCCTGTATACATTTGTCAAGACAGTAATGTAGAAGAGGTTGGTACCTATGTACTTTTGAAGCTTTGTAAAGAGTTGGAAATTTTACCAGATAATTTCTTCTTCGGAGACATGCTGAGAATTTGGAGGTATCCAGTAATGAAGTGCTCTATGATCTGAGCTATTCTTTATTTACTTAATTGTGCCTTTTCTAGTTTAGAATGGACTTTGGGAAACCTAGTGAAGAATTGATATTTTTGAGAAATTGTTTCTAGAAATTAATTAAATAAACACAGTGGTATTGCTGTTACTGCTTGATGTCTTATCAAAATACATTACTTGATTGGATTTCTGTAGAACCGTGATGACAAATGGTATCCCCAATTGCATGTAAAACAAGTTCCTCCAGCTTAATGTCATAGAAAATTTTTTTAGTATAGCAGGAATGACTGCCAGAACCATGTATTTAGAGAAATTTTGAATCTTTTTTATATAACTCATTTAAAACCAGCTCAAGTTTGAAATTGAAGGTAAAATAAAAATTATCAGGGGAATGAAAGTTTTTTTCAAAAGAAATCAAGTAAGTCTAGGAGCAGTTTTTGCCTCCCTCTCCTACCCCTTCAATTTTTGGAGCAGTTAACTTGTAAAGCAGTTTAATATGGAAGAAGGAGGAGTGTTTTAGAATCTAGGTCAGAGGAACTAGGTGAGATTTAGAATAGTGTCTTTACTGAAAAGTTGGAATTTATCCTCCTATAGGAACCTCTGTGAGGTTGTGGGACTCTTCCTTTACCATGTATTTCTTGAATTTACCTATCATTTGATGATAAATAATGACAGATATTCAGGGCAGAAGATGTTAAAAGAACTGCCCTACTCAGTTGGGATTGTAGTCTAGTCACACCAAGCATCTTTTCCTCAGTAGAAACACTGGAACATGGTTTGTGGACGAAAGTGCCTTTTTCTGGTATCTATCCTTATCACCTTATGTAGATAAAAAGGTCACCAGTACATTATTTAGTTAAATTTTTGAGCACTTGCTTGGATGTAGCATACTAACCTGTCTTCCTTTAATACCATTAAGAGGTGGGTTTTTTAAAAGACTTTGATCATAATACCACATTTCACAAGAATTTTCAGGATAAAATGTTTTCAGCTCACTTA
Source organism: Elephantulus edwardii (assembly GCF_000299155.1). Lineage (NCBI taxonomy): Eukaryota > Metazoa > Chordata > Mammalia > Macroscelidea > Macroscelididae > Elephantulus > Elephantulus edwardii. The sequence continues at coordinate 2,641,929 of NW_006399778.1, read as the reverse complement.
CTTACCCAGTTCTGTTGCTGAAATGGGAGCCCTGGTTGTGCAATGGGTTAAGCCTTAGACAGCTAACTGAAAGTCTGGTTTTGTAATTCCCCAAGCTGCTCCACGGGACAGAGATGCAGTTTGCTTCCATAAAGATCATAGGGCCTTAGTAACCCTAGGAGACACTTCTACTCTGTCTTACAGTATCTCTTTGAGTCAGAATTGACTTCATGGCAGTGGATTTATATATTTATATATATATTTATATATATATATATATTTAGTTGTCAGTATGAGAAATCTTAAAGACAATAATTTTTGAGCAGCCTTTGAGTACCAACTGTATGGCATTTGCTTAAATTCAGCAAGTAATTGTTGAGTTTCTGCAGTGTATCAGGCTTTATACTAAAAATATAGCATTAGTAATTGCTGCCTCTATGACTTACTTTCTCTTGTTGTTATGTACGGTCAAGTCAGAACCAACTCCTAGAGATTGTCCGATGGGTTTTCAGAAGCTGTAAACCTGTCTTTCTCCCTCAGAGCTGGTGGAATTGCTTACTTTTGGTTTGGCAGTATAAAACTTCTTACCCCAGGGACACCAGGGCTCCCAGAAAAATATAAGCAAATAATCACATAAATAACTACATAAATTCAGTTGTCATAAATGGCACTGGAATAAAAGTACTATTACCTTATTGGTGAATTATCTAAAGACTGTTAACTTTTTTTAATATAACCACTTTAGCTAGTATGTACTACTAGTGAGCTCTGATTTCCTTGGTCTTTTTTTTTTTTTTGAAAAATTTTCTAAGTTCTTTATTTTACACATTGTTCCACTTTGATCTCCTTCTGGAAACTAATAAGAAAATTGCTTTGTTTTTGTCATTATCTCTTTTTTTTTTAAATTTAGGTTGTTTATTTTTCATTTCAATGAACATCTACAGAGATTTTGGAATTCCATTCATTCATT
>NW_006399778.1:2638685-2640015 GCF_000299155.1 Elephantulus edwardii | reverse complement strand
CACTGTGTGCTAAGAATGGGAGGAGCCGAGGAGGGAAGCTGAGTAGCCCAAATGCTCCCAAACTGCACTCAAGAATTGCTTGAGGAGATTGAAAGTACAGGTTTCTGGCCCCATCCCAGGCTACCGATTCAGAATTTAACAAGAAGATTTGATTCTGTAGTAGATGAGATTGAGTTGCAGCTGCCTTTCTGACTTCCTTAGGGAGTTGGTTAGAAAATTGGCATGAGAACCCAGGTGTTCTATGCTTTCCATATCCTGCTGTTGTTGTTGTTATGTTGTTAGGTGCCATCATTGAATATGACTCATAGTGATCCCATGAACAAAAGATCTGAAACTAGGCCTGTCCTGCACCATCCTTACTCTTCCTGACATACAAGGGCCCATTGCAGCAGTCACCTTGACAATCCACCTGGTTGAGGGCCTCCTCCTTCGCTGACCCTCCACCCTTCCCAACATCATGTTGTTCTCCAAGGAATGGCACCTCCTAGCTGTATGTTCAAAGTATGTTAGGTGAAGCCTCATCATTGCCTCCTGCACCCTCTCCAAGACATACCTATTTGTATTCGTGGCCTTCCATAGAATGTCCAGTGCTCTTCTCCAGCATCACAGCTCAAAGGCATTAATTCTTTTTCTGTCGTCTTTATTCATTGTCCATGTCTCAGATGCATAGTTAGTAATCGGAAAGACCATGGCCTGAATCAGATGCACTTTAGTCCTCAAACTGACATCACTACTCCTCAACAATTTGGAAAGATCCCTAACTGCAGATTTTCCCATTGCAATATGTCTCATTTCTTGACTGCTTTATCAAGGATATTAATTGTGGATCCAAGCAAGATGAAGTTGTTGACAGTTTCAATCTCCTTTCCATCCATCATGACATGGCCTCTTGGTCCAGTCAATAAAGCACAAATAGATATTCTTCTGGTCTTCTTTACTTTCAGCCAGGATCCCTCTGACATCAGCAGTGATATCCTTGGTGTCACTGCCTCTTCTAAATTCCACTTGAACGTCTGGCAATTCCCTATCCATGTACTGTTCGAGCTGTTTTTGAATGATCCTCAGTATTTTGTTAGCATGTGATATCAATGATATTGTTTGATAATTTCCACATTCAGTTGGATCACCTTTCTTGGGAATAGGAACAAATCTTCTAGTCCGTTGGTTAGACAGCCATCCTCCAAATTTCCTGGCATAGACTGGTGAGTCCATATCCTGCTACTAGTATATTCTTGAGACAGAAAGTTAAACAAAATTTAAATTTTTCATGTTATTTTAGTTCCTCTCTTATTGTTTCATCATTGTCTTGGGGACATTTCTGGTTTTCATA
>NW_006399778.1:2610993-2637945 GCF_000299155.1 Elephantulus edwardii | reverse complement strand
GATGAATTCTTTCAGAGAAGTTGTTTGATTTCCTTCTTCTTCTTTGCTGTTGAGTTGTGGACGACTCATAGCGACCCTATAAACGAAAGACCTGAACACTTGTACACTTAGAGACTTTTACAGTCCTTCAGAAATAGAGCAATCCCTTAGTTAAAAGGGTTTCCAAAAAAGTGATCTTTTATCATTTTGGGAAGAGAGCATTTTCTCTGAAAACTGATGATTGAAAATGCCTTAGATGAATAGAACTTTGTAATTGTTAGGGAATTCATTTTAGTGCTCTGGTGGCTTTATATGAAGGGGGGCATAGTCATGTAAGGATTTGTGCTGCTCATGCAAAGGCTGAGCCTCTGGGGCTTCAGATCTCTGCAGGGCAGTGTCCCCTGTGTGATTTATGTATAGTCTTGGGGACCCTAAGGAGGGTCAGTTATGAGTCAGGTCAACTTCATGACTGTTTTTGAGGGAGAGTTTTGTTTGTCTCATCTGGAGCCCAAGAAGAAACGAAGCAATACCAGTCCTCTGGTTGTGTTTTTTTGGCATGACTCTTGGGTGGATACCTGTGAATTGGTTATTACAGTTGGCTCTCATAACTTGTGCTTGAGTTTGCTGGATGAGTCAATGACTCTCCCCTTTTTTTAGTCTCTTTTTCTCCTTATGTATAGTCTCCTGGAAGGATGTAGGCCTTATTGTCCCGCAGCCAGGAAGGTTGTCTTGCCTTGTTCTTTTTTAACTTTTGCTAATGCATGGTGTGGATGAGTAGCAGGACTTTGAACCAGTTCGTTTTGGCTTGACCTCTTGCTGAAAATTTTCATTTTCATTCCTAATATACGCCATCAGAATCTACAAGATCTTCAGGAAATTCTTATATATACACCTGAGCCTGATGTCTGGTTAATGTCTTTCCTCTGGATTTAGTCAGACTGATGCTTTTTGGGTATGTCTTTGAAATGAGTTCTTGTTCTGCATAGGGGATATCATTCCCTAATCTGGTTAGACTTTTTTTATGAACAGAATTTTTTATTGACTGGAATTTTCATTTTCATTCAATTTGGACACTTATGGAAGTTTGAAAGAATTGAACAAAACTGTTTTGTGTTTTTGGTTTTTTTTTGGCAGTGGAGATGCAAACTAGGAAGTGAGTGAACTTGGACTTGACTGAAGGAGCTTTAGTGGCCTAGGGTAAGGAGCTGCACTGTAAACCCAAAGGCTTGAGGTTGGACTCCTCCACCAGCTGCTGTGGGAGGAGAAACATAGCCTTTTGAAATTCCTAGCTGGAGGGTTAACTGTGAATTGGTTGCAACTTGATGGTATATAACAATACCACAGGTACATAATAAAATAATCCTATTCCATCTTAGAGGAATTAGAAAACTAGAGTGTGATCCAAATCACAGGGCTAGATTTGACCTCCAGTGTATTGGTATATATCTGGTGAAATAATGTTTCTAGGTAAAGCCAAAAGGAGGTTAAGATTCTGTTAATATCAGAGTCACACAAGCAGTACTGTTTTCCCTCTATTTAAAATTAAAGGAGTCACCTGATTTTAGGAAGCTGAGTAATGATAAAACTAAAACAGGGAGATTTCTGGTCAGTTTTTCTGCAGTTAAGAGTCTTTCACTAGCCTTCAAAGCTGTGAAGTAGTGGAGGGGTGAGAAGAGAAGAAACGTAGAAACATTAGATACAGAGGTCGGTGAGATTGAGACTAGGAGGTTAGGGGTATATTGAGAATGATTGTGCCTAGTTCTGGACTTGTGGGTACTGGTACTGTAGACTTTGATCTATTCCAAAATCTAAGTTGAGCTATGTGGAGTTTGTCAGAAACGGAAAGTTCTTTGGTTGTAAGAGGTCTTCACTTTTATATTTGCCCTGCCTGGAATGTCAACAGGGGAGGGTCTCATAAGGGAACTGGATCAACAGCTGCTGCCTGTCCCTGGAATCACAGGAAGCAGAGGCCTGGTGCCTTTGTATGGGAGCTCTGCAGCCAGACAATACTTTGTGCTGGCAGGGCCATGTGGTGAGTCACGTGACCTGGGGCTGTTTTCTGCTGGGGTCCTTACCCATCTGTTCTCTCGGCTCTTTCTGGGTTATCAGGCGCCAGTCCAAGTCCTCCCAGGCAGCCAGCTTCATGGCCAGAGATTATGAGCACTAACCTTCCTGGCAGGGGCGGTGTGGCTTCGCGTTTATGCAGATTAGCCATGTGTTTCTCACTTCAAGGCCTTCCACAGGAAAAGGCTTTTCCTGTGTTTGGCTCTCAGTGGGCGGTTCCCAGCTTACTGTACTGGGACTCAACAAGCAGCAGGCATGCACGCGAGGGATCACAGTACATTGGCCCCCCTCTCCCATTCCACCTCCAATGCTACGTCACCACAACACAACCACTCTCGCTCTCATACTGTTGGTGTCATTCATTCGGTGCCAAGATTGCTTTAAAAAATTCCCTTGGCCCCAGTTCAAACAGGAGTACAGCTGGGATGTGTTAGATTTTAGGCAGTCTGCCCTCAATTTGAGATGAGTTATAAATAGCAGTGCCGACTTCCTTAACTACCGCTCTCTGAGGTAAAATGCAGGTTAATTACTGTGGGAATCAATTAGGGGGTTCTTTCGGTTAAAGAGCCAGGGATGCTTTTTTTAATTGTTATTACTAAAAGTCACACAACAAATCTGGCCAGGAATAAATTGAAAGCACAGGATGTAAGAAATAATGTATATCCCAAATCCGAAGCTGTAGCTTTATATAAGCCCTGACTAGTTGACATTCAGGGTAACAGAACAGTAGTGGTCATGGCTTTTCTTTCTGGTGGACACCTTTTCTGCAGCCACTCCCCATCCCTCTTAATCTTGATGTAGTATCCAGTTCTGTACCAAGTCTGTCTCCTTAGAGTTGTTGCCTGATCACTTCCTTTTAGCATCTTTGAATTAGGAACAAAGCCTGGAGCTTTCCTCATTTGGGCTTTTATTTGACAAAATGATGAGGTTTCTTTTTCTTTGTACACTGCAGCATGGTCTGATGCATTTTGTCATATGGCATCTTTCTCTTGGAAGTTGATTTATTGGCCTCATCATCTCTGCCTTCTTTATCAGTCATGGTCAAAAGTTGGGGGATTTGTATCTGTGCTTGACCTATGAGTTCACAGAATTGATTTCCCTTTGCATAGGCGACATTTAGTTTGGTTGCACCTGTAGATTGAGTGTGTGACTCTTGTTTTTGTTTTTGTTTTTTTTTTCCTTGGTGCAATAAATTTTAAGTAACCAACCTACCAAGAGAACTTAGAAATTCCATTTATTTCTGGAGAACTTTCTATGCAAGTGGTTAGTTTGAAAACGGTTTTGAATGTCTTAAACAAACCTACTAGGCATCCTTGCCTTTAAGATCCCTAAACTTTTTCTCTTCTGATGCATTTCAGTTAGTAGGCACATGGCTAGTGATCTGGAAAGAGAGAAGTGGATGGTTGAGATGAGAGTTTCCTTATGGCTCCTTTTATTTGTGAATGCTGGAGCATATATAGCAGCACCTTTTCCCAACTCCTTCAATATGGGACAGAATTTTCCCTCCCAATTACTGTCTCTGTGACTATCCTTTGCTTTTAGCAGTCCGCTCCTGTGGTTTCTCATTGAAAGGATTTCCCCTGTCTTTCCCAGAATCTCTGGTCCTTTGCAACTAGAGTTTGGTTATTTTTCATCTGCTGCCTCTTCCTTGGTGCCTGTGGACTGCTAATAAGACCCATTAAGTGAGGATTTCAGGCCTTTTCTCTGTTATGAGAAATTTGAAAATAACATGTGTAACAGCAATTCCCAAATCTTTCACAGTATTTGTATTTGTTACATCTCTCTGCCTACTTCCGATTCTAATAGCAAACTCACTGCCATTGCATTGCTTCCAAGTCGTAGTTACTTGCCATTGGGTTTCCAAGACTGTAAATCTTAACCAAAGGAGACTACCTATCTTTCTCCTGAGAAGCCACTGATGGATTCTGACTATTGGAGTCACAGGATTTCCGGTTAGTAGCACATGTTACAGATTGAACCACCAGAACTTCTGACATTAGCAAGTTTTTAACTTTGACATAAACTTGTTTTGATTGATAAAAATGTTTTAAATTGCTACATTTTATACTCTGTTGATTACAAACCTTTATTGAGTAAAGAAGATAAAAAGTCTGAACAAGAAAAGGAAATATCCTAATTTTATCTCTAGAATAAGATTTTTTTTCTTTTAAATTAATTTTTGTGTCTGTACTGTCAAATCAGATCTGACTGGTACAGGAGGGGATTTGTCCCTCCTTCTCCACCAGAGCATCTGGTGGATTCAAACCGCTCACCTCTGGGATTGCAGTGCAGCTTCTTGTCACTAGGTCACCAGAGATCGCCTAGAATAAGAATTTGACTCGTAAGAGAGATCAAGAGTCCTTGAATCTTTTACTGTCTAGTTTTCATGTAAGTAGCTACCCTCTGTTGGAAGTCTGGATGTATATCCTGATGGAATAAAAAAATCTGGCTTTATTTTTTAGCTCTGTGTATGTCTGTGTGTGATGTTTATGCAATTTTATGAGGAGTTCTGTTGAGTCAATAGTTGAGGACATTTGGCTGGAAGCTGAAAGGTTGACAGTTAAACCCACAAGCTGCTCCTTGGCAATTTTCTACCTTAAGTTTCTACCTTGGAAATCTTATGGGGGAATTTTACTCAGTCATATCACTGTGAGTCAAGTTAAGTACAATTCGTTGTGACCCTATGAACAACATATCTGGACCTTACTCAGTCCTGAGCCATCCTTGTTATCTCTGTCTTACTCAAGCCCATTGTGGTAGTCACTGTCAGTTCATCTCATTGAGTGCTTTCTTCTCTTTTACTGATCTCCTTTCTTTCTTAGCATGTTGTTTCTCTCTAAGGGCTGATTACTTCTGAAAATATACCCAAAGTAAGATCAACTTTCATTATCCTTGCTTATAAGGGACATTCTGGTTGCTCTTTCCTCAAGGCAGATCTGTTTGTTTTTTCCAATATCCATGCTATGTTCAGTACTCTTCACCACCATCATAATTTAAAGACTTCAGTTCTTCTATCATCATTACATTGTCCAGCTTGCAGATGTGTAGAAAGGAGCTGAAATATCAAGATTTAGATCAGGTGTGCCTTAGTCTGTACACTGACATCTTTGGTTTTAGCACTTGGAAGAGGTCCTTGACAGCTCATTACCACAGTGCAACAAGTCTTTTGATTTCTTGGCTGGATATTGATTGTAGATCCGAGTAAAAGGAAATCATTGACAACTTCAGTCTTTTCTCAGTCTATTATGATGTTGCCTCTTGGTCCATTTGTGAAGATATTTGCTTTCTTGATGTTGTGATATAATCTATATTGAAGGCTGTAGTCTTCAGTCTTACACAATAAGTGCTTCAAATCTTCACTTAAGTGACCAGGGCTATGTGATCTATATAATGCAGGTTGTTGATGAATCATCCTCTAATCCTGGTGCCACATTCTTCATACAGTCCAAGTTCTTGATTGATTTACTGAGCATACAACTTGAATAAGTATAAAGAAAGTGTGCAGCCATAGAACACTGTAGATCTATTGTACAGATGGCTTATTTTTAAAGGGTTGTATTCTCCCTCAATTATTTGCTCTAACATTCCTTTTATTTCTTAGTCCAATCCAAGTTCTTTTTTCCCCTCTTCTTACCTGTCTTGTAAGGGAGATCTGGTGGCCTAGTGGTCAAAACGTGCACTGCAGTTCTAAAGGCACGCGGTTCTAATCTACCAGCTGCTCTGCAGGTGAAGGGTGGACATTTCCAACCATGTGATATACTGCCTCTGAAAACCAATGGAGAGTCAGCAATGAGTCGGTTGTGGGTACTCAGCAGCACCCCCACGTGTCTTATGAAACACGATAGACCTATGGCCTAGTGACGGATGACTTGATTTAGTCATTCTATTTCTATTCTCCCCTACTCTGTTCATTGGAAATGTCTTTCCCCCTCCAGCAACGTAAATTCTATTGTACATTTGTGTCTCACCATACGCAATTCATAGGAATCAACTGTCTGTGTAGAAAGAGGCAGTAGAAGAGTTTAATATCGTCAATCAGAATAAGATTGTGGGCCAGCTGCAGGACAGACCATCAGTGTTCATACGTAAGATCAAATTGAAGCTGAAGAAAATTAAAACATAACCACAAGAGCCAGAATTCCATTTTAAAATATCCTACCTGAGTTTAGAAGCCATCTCAAATAAATTTGAATGCATTGAACACTAATAGTCAAAGATGCACAAGTTGTACATTATCATACATTAAGAAAGCAGAAGGTCATTTAAAAGATAGGGGGAAAAGACAAGACCAAAATAGATATCAGAAAAGATTGAAATTAACTTCTAAGGAAGATAGAACTGCCCAAGTGAATGGAATAAATGATGGAGCGCACTGAACAGGTTTTACAGGAAGGCCTGAGCATACAAACTCTAATGAAATGTGCAAAGATTTGGAGTTAGAAAATCAAAGAGAAGAACATATTCAGCATTTCTCAAGCTTAAAAGCATAGAAGAAAATGGAGTTGCAATACTGAAGAAATCTATGGGCAAAATACTGAATAATGCAAGAAGACAGAAGGAATACATAGTAACTACCAAAAAGAATTGGTTTATATTTAACCATTTCAGGAGGTGGTATAAGAGCAAGATTCAGTGGTATTGAAGGAAGAAGCCCAAACTGCACTGAATGCTTTCACCAATGCAAAACGAGGCTCCAGGAAGAGACCATGAAGTGTAAGGGTTATCATTCTGGATGTCAGATGTTCTTGAATAAAAGCAGATTACCACGGAAATACTTGCTTGAGTTCTATTAACTACACAGACTATGTAAATCGTAACAGATTATGAATAACATGCAAAAGAATGAGAATTCCAGGACACTCCTCATGTGGAACCTATACATACACCAAGACATAGTTGTTAGAGTAGAATAAGAATTCTGCATAAATTAAATTCCAAGAAGGTATGTGTCTGGATTATATCCTTTCATCTTCTGTATGTTGTTTTTGTTGTTATGTGCCATTGAGTCGCTTGTGACTCATAGCAACCCTATGTAGAAAAGCCCTAAATGCTGTTCTATCCTGTGCCAACCTTGCCGTCTCCAACACAATCATTCCCACCACTCCACTCACAGAATCAATCCATCTCATTGAGGGTCTTCCTCTCCTGTGCCGTCCCTCCACTTTCCCAAACATAATGTCCCTTGCCAAGGATCAGTCCCTCCTTGCAACATGCCCAAAGTATGTCAGATAAAGCTTCAGAATCCTTGACTCCAAGGAGCACTCCGGCTTCACCCTCTCCAAGACAAACCTGTTTGTTCTCCTAGCAGTCCATGGTGTATTCAACACTCTTCTCCAGCACCACAGTTCAAAGGCATCAATTCTCTATCATCCCTATTCAGTGTCCAACTCTCCGATGCATAGCACATAATTGTGAAGACGATAGCCTGGTCCAGTGGTGAGAATCTTTGTCTTCTCGGTATTGAGCTCCAATCCATGTAGGAGGCTGCAGTCCTTGACCTTCTGCAGCAAGCAGTTCTTGTCCTCCTCAGTTTCAGCAAGCAAGGTTGTGTCATCTGCATAACACAGGTTGTTGATTCTTCCACCAATCCTGATACCACATTCCTCCTTGTACAGCCCAGCATCTTGGATGATCTGTTCTGCATACAGATTGAAAAGGTATGGAGACAAAATATATCCCTGACGGACCCCTTCTTGATTTTAAACCATGTAGTGTCTCCCTGCTCTGTTCTGACGACTGCCTCTTGGTCCAAGTATAGGTTTCACATTAGCACAATCAAATGTTCTGGGATTCCCATTCCTCTCAGAGTCAGCCATAGCTTGTTGTGATCCACACAGTCAAAAGCCTTCGCATAGTCAATGAAGCACAGATAGACATTCTTCTGGTATTCTCTGCTTTCTGCCAAGATCCATCTAACATTAGCTGTAATATCCCTAGTACCATGACCTCTTATAAATCCAGCCTTCACATCTGGCAGTTCTCTCTTGACATATTGTTCCAAACGTTTTTGGATAATTTTCAGCAGAATCTTATTTGCATGTGATATTAATGATAATGTTCGAGAATTTCCACACTCTGTTGGGTCACCTTTCTTTGGAATGGGAACAGATATCGATCTTTTCAGTCAGTCGGCCAGTTGGCTGTCCTCCAGATTTCTTGGCACAACTTAGCATATCCAGGCAGTGTCCATCTATTGAAATAAATCAGTTGGTATGCTGTCAACTCCTGAAGCCTTGTTTTTTTGCCAATTCCTTCAGAGCAACTTGAACTTTCTCCTTCATCACCATAGGCTCTTGCTCATATGTTATTTCATGAAATACTGAACAAAAATAATGGGGGGGGAGCACATAAAAAACTGGATTATATGACGAAGAATGCAGCACCATGTTCGAGAAAGAGTAATTAACAACCTGTGGTATTGTAGAGGAGTTAACCTCCATTGCTGAAAGCAAAGAGTACTTGGAACACTTCCTGATGATGATCAAAGACAGTGGTTTTCAGTTTGGCTTATACTTCAACATAAAACATAAATCATAAATCTCCACAAACTGGACCTGTAAGCAACATCATGATAAGAAAACAGATTGGAATTGTTGAGGATTTCATTTTACTTGATCACAACCAACAGTCAAGAAATCTGACAGCATATTACACTGGACAGATCTGCTGCAAAAGACTTTCAGGAAGAAAGCAAACGGTCATTACAAAGACAGAAGAGAAAAAAAAAAGACCAAAATGGATGTCAGAAGACACTCCGAAGATTGCACTGGCGCGCAGAGAAACCAAAGCACAAGGAAGAATTCAAGATACTAAAGAGCTGAATAGAAGATTCCAAAAGGCAGCATGGGATAACAAAGCAAAATATTACAATGAAATGTGCAAGGAGCTGGAGTCAGAAAATCAAAAGGGCTGAACCAGCTCAGCATTTCTTAAGCTCAAGGAACTGAAAAACAAATTCAAACCTTGAGTTGCTATAACCAAGGATGCTTTCAGCAGAATATTAAATGATCCAGGAAGTATTAAAAGAAAATGGAAAGAATATACTGAGTCACTGTATTGAAAGGAATTGGCAGATACAGAAGAATTTCATGAAACAACATATGAACAAGAGCCTATGGTGATGAAGGAAGAAGTTCAAGCTGCTCTGAATGAAATAGCAAAAAATAAGGCCCCAGGAATAGATGGTATACCAATTGACATATTTCAACTAACACATGCTGCCCTAGATGTGCTCACCATGTTGTGCCAAGAAATCTGGAGAACAACCACTTGGCCAACTGACTGGAAGAGGTCTGTATTTGTTCCTATTCCCAAAAAAGGTGACCCAACAAAGTATGGATATTATAGAACAGTATCATTAATATCACATGTAAGACTAATGAGGACAGAAGGAGAATTGATGCCTTTGAGCGTTGGTGCTGGAGAAGAGTATTGAGGGTACCATGGACTGCTAAGAAAACAAACAGATTCATCCTGGAAAGGGTCAAACCAGGCTGCTCCTTGGAAGCAGCGATTCTAAGGCTCCGTCTAACATACTTTGGACATGTTGCAAGGAGGGACCGGTCCTTGGAGAGGGACATCATGCTTGGTAGGGTGGAGGGACTGCACAGAAGGGGAAGGCCCCCTTGAGGTGGATTGATTCCGTGACTGGGGTAATCAGGATGGGTGTGTCGGAGACGGTGTGATTGGCACAGGACAGAGCAGAGTTTAGGGCTGTTGTACATAGAGTTGCTATGAGTCGCAGGCGACTCGACGGCACATGCCAACGACATTGCGAAGGGAAAGTCTGCTGTTAGGGACCTCTCCAAAGTACTGAAGAGCGGTGATGTCACACTGCAGACTAAGGTGTGTCTGATAACAGGCCATGGTCTTTTGCAGTCAGTAGTTATGCGTCAGAGAATTGGACAGCGACTAGGGAGGACAGAAGGAGAATTTATGCCTTTGAGCTGTGGTGCTGGATCTTTTGCAGTCAGTAGTTATGCGTCAGAGAATTGGACAGCGACTAGGGAGGACAGAAGGAGAATTTATGCCTTTGAGCTGTGGTGCTGGAGAAGAGTATTGAATGTACCATGGACTGCTAAGAAGATAAGCAGGTTCATCCTGGAGAGGGTTATATATGCCTGCTCCTTGGAGGCAAGGATTCTGAGGCTTCGTCTGACATACTTTGGACATGTTACAAGGAGGGACCAGTCCTTGGAGAGGGACATCATGCTTGGGAGGGTGGAGGGACAGTGCAGGAGGGGAAGATCCTCTGAGGTGGATTGATTCAGTGCCTGGGGTAATCAGGGTGGGTGTGTGGGAGACAGTTTGGCACAGGACAGAGCAGGGTTTAAGGCTGTTGTACATAGGGTGGCTGTGAGGCACATGCGACTCGATGGCACATAACAAGATTTAATCTATATGTTGAGCAAATCATTAGAGAAGCTGGACTGTGAAGAATTCTGTGGCATCAGAATTGGAGGAAAACTCACTAATAATCTTTATTATGTAGATGCCACAACTTGGCTTGCTAAAAATGAGGAGAACTTGAAGCGCTTCCATCAGATGATCAAAGAATACTGCTGGCAGTATGGATTTCATCTCAGAGTGTCAGTAAAACAAAAATCCTAGCCTTTGGACTGATGATAGATAGCATCACAAAAGACGGAGAAAAGATTGAAACATAACAGCCCTATCCAAAAACTTGGACTCACAGTCAGTGCATTTGGTAGTGTTAATGAAAACTTCAGTGAGCTGCTTTATACAGTGGTTCCAACATTTGGCTCAAACATCTACAGTGGTGGAGACAGTTGAGATGAGATGGTGGTTGGTTCTGTTGTACATAGGGCATTTGGTGTTACTTTAAAGATAAAACACTCTCTTAATTTCCCGAAATTTAAAGGTACCTTTACTTAGAGTAATTAGCCACAATTAAATGCAGAATTTTATGACTTTGACTGAATTTATAATAGGATATGGAAAATGTAATAAGAAATTATAGTATGTTGAAATGTGGGAATGGCTTTGTGTTGAAATTTTGCGTTTCTGCTAATGGGAGCCATTGTAGATGGCAGAACAGGATAACTGCACAGAGCTGGGTTTATATATGGAAAACCATGATTTGAAACTGAAAAATGTGTAAAACTAGACCACACTGTCAAGGGGCTTTTTAGTCAGTGACACTTTTTGTCATTACTGATTAAAGCTACCACTTATTAAATTTTTAAGTGCCACGCACTGTGCTAAGTGTGTTGCATTTTACTTGAAGAACTGATAGAGCCAGATGTTAAAAAGTGAAAATGTCATCTTGAGGACTAAGGTGTTCCTGAGTCATGAGTTCCAGGCTATGGTATTTTTAATTGACGGTGAAGGAGTTAGGATTTGAACCTAAGTCTGTCAAGTTACTATGCTTTATACTATTTCTGTGTGATGCTGTATAATACCCAGTAAGTAGGAGGTTTGAATGTATTGTTGACCAGGAATGTGATTAAGAATAGTTTGTGATTTTTGCTCTAGAATACAGGGTCAGGATGGTAGCTCCTAGCCATGTGTGATTATTTAATTTATGGTAAATAAAATTGATACTCAGTTCCTCAATTCATTGGTGATACTTTGTTTTTAATAGTCATATACCACAGAAAATTTTACTGGACAATGCTTTTCTACAACATTGCTTCTCAGTTAGTAGCATGCATCAGAATTATCCAAGGATCTTATGGGTTAGGAGTAAAGCCTGTTCATACCAACTACATTGAAGTCTGAAAAGCCTGGGTGTTTATGAAGCATCATAGAAAATTCCCAGCTGTGGGACATCATGCTTGGGAGGGTAGAGGGACAGCACAGGAAAGGAAGACCCTAGATGAGATGGATTTATCCAGTAACTGGGGCATTGAGACTGGTGTGTCAAGAATTAGTGAGACTGGCTCAGGATAGGGCATGGTTTACAGCTGCTGTACATAGAGTCGCTATAGGTTTCAAGTGACTCCATGGCACATAACAACAGTCTTGGTTAATAGCTTCTGTTCTAGAATCTCCAGAGTAACCATGACAATGACTGTTTCTCATGTGTAAGGGGGACCTCAACTGTCAAGATACACTTAGAGCAGCCTGGCTCCTCTCTGTTCAGCCAGTATAGTTCCTTCACCTGGTGACCACATAAATAGCACTTGTAGTCTGAGATAAGATGAGGACAGGAGTGTAATGTGGGCATGTAAGCTTTCATCTTTTTATAGGTTAGAATAATGATACTTTGGGTCCATTTCCAACAGTATCTGAAGATGACTACATGATGTTAATTTTTTTTTTCTATAATTATATTTTATTATTTTTCATAAACATTTACAGAGATTTTGGGCTTCCACTCATTGTTGCACTATTCTCTCTACCCTCCTCCCAGTTTGTTCTTGTCCAAATGCCACAGTGCTTGTCAAAGCCAGTTCTGATCAATCTTCTTTGTCAGTGTATCCTTTGCCATTCCCTATCACTCCTCCCTGAGAGAGACTTCACCCTGAGTCATAAGGAAAAGGGCACGGCGTATTCTCTTAGCTACTTCCTGCTGAAAAGGGACGCTGTGGGTTTCAGGGTGAAGATCTTCTCTCACTACTCTAAAGGGCCCCTTTGGCAGTAGGAAACACATAGACTATTATGGAGATTGATTTTGGAATTCAGATGCACTCTTATTGATTGTGCTTGGCCATACATGTTCATATCTTTGAAGATGTATCATGGGGGTGTTGCAACCTAGAAGACACAAATTTGACTAACAAGTTATAAGTACATGAGTCCAAAAATTATGGAAAAGTAAAAGAAAAGATTCTTTCATTGTTTTACAAACCCTCCCCCAGGTCCCCTCCACCATGCAGCCCTCGCTCTAGTCTCCTGTGATGACAGAAATACCCAGTTACATGTCTCTTTTAAACGGTTCTCTCCCTCCTCTGTTTCAGTGCAGTACACATTATTGAACCCATCTTACTCAGTCTCTCCCCAACCCCAAGGACAGTCCCATTCTACAACAGTGGCATCATGTAATATTTGTCCTTTTGTGACTGGGATATTTCACTCAGCATAATGTTCTCCAGAGTCAACCATTTTGAATAATATTGCATGAGTTCCTTGTTTTTTAATGCAGCATAGTATTCCATTGTGCGAATATACCACAGCTTCTCTAGCCATTCGTTTGTTGATGGGCACTTAGGTTGTTTCCAACTCCTTGCTATTGTGAACAAAGCTGCAATAAACATGGGTGTGCATATATCTGCTTGGATGTCAGCTATGGTCTCTTCAGGGTATATTCCCAGTAGTGGAATTGCTGGGTCAAATGGTATCTCTATTTGCAACTTTTTGAGAAAGCGCCATACTGCTTTCCACAGGGGTTGCACCATTTTACACTCCCACCAACAGTGAATCAGGGTTCCAGTTTCTCCACAACCTCGCCAGCATTTGTTGCTTGCTGTTCTGTTAAATTTTGCTATTTTGACTGGGGTGAAATGATATCTCATAGTTGTTTTAATTTGCATCTCTCTTAGGGCTAGGGATTTTGAGCATTTCTTCATGTGTTTGTTAGCCATCTGAATGTCATCTTCGGTGAAGTGCCTGTTCATATCCTGTGCCCATTTTTCTATTGGATTATTTACCTTTATCTTGTTGTGGTGCTCAAGTATTTCATAAATTCTGGATATAAGTCCCTTATCTGATATGTTATTACCAAATACTTTTTCCCAGTCAGTGGCTTCCCTTTTTACCCTACTGGAGAAGTTTTTGGATGTGCATAGGGATTTGAGTCTTAGAAGGTACATGATGTTAATTTACTAGTCCAATGAGAAGGAGCCACGGTGATATACAGTTCATTATGTGTTGGGCTACTAGCCAAAGTTTTAATATTTTGAACCAATCAGCATATAGATTGAAAATATAGGAGGAAAATGGGCACTCTCCTGTAAATCCTGTAAAGATATACAGTCAGAGAAAGTCAATCAATGGAGGGGTCTCTATGAGTTAGAATTGACCTAACAACAATGGGTAGTCCACTAAGAGGCAAGGATAGTGAAACTGTCTCTTCCTGGCCACATGTTAAAAGTAGAGCTGAGTCCCTGGAGAAAGACATTTATTGAAATAGAGTCATCAAAAAAGAGGAATAATGGCAACAAAATGATTGACACGTGCTGCAACAATGTAAAGATGGTGTCTGCAGTGTTTTATTTGTTGAAAACAGAAGACAGAATTGCTGTGAGTTGGAACTGGCTGGATTTACCAAATAATAACAGTGTAACTTGAATTTAAAGGCATAAATTGTACCCAGACAATCCCTATAGCTCCAAAATGGTTTGAAAATACTATTAGAGCTCTTGTGAATTATTAGAACAATGAACCCTGTTAGCACAGTGTGTAAGGTATCAGTCCTGGAAGGTTGGCGGTTCAGATCTACCAATTACTCCTCAGAAGAAAGATAGTTTTTGTAAGGATCAATAGCCTTAGAAACAAGTTGAGGCTTCTCTGAATTGGAGTAAACTCAGCAAAAGTGGAGATTTTGGGTTGTGCAGAGGCAGGACTTGGGCAAGAATAGTTTGTTAGAATCAGCAGTTTAATAGCATTGGCATGTGGTAATGATTTAGGTTATGGTTTTACTGGGATTCACTCTAGAAACTTGAGGAGAGTACTTAACATTATTCCTATTACTTTTTAACCTAAAATCACAGCTGTAGCCTAAAGGAATATTTCTCTGGCTTTTTTCTCTTCATGTTTAGGAGAACAGATTCTGTAGCTTACTTTCTTATACCTTTTTTTCAGTGATAGATAAAAGACTTTGGAATTTTGGGTATTATACATCTTAAATTATAAGATAATTTATTCATTTGAGTAACATAGAATAACATCACTAAAAGGGACCCTAGGAATAATCTAGACAAATGGTTCTTTTTTTTAAAAAAATAATAAAATTTTTCTTTTAAACTGTTTTACTTATAAGGTTCGTACACTAGACCAGTGGTTCTTAGAGTGTGGTCCCTGGATCAGTAGCATCCTGGGATTTGGGAACCTCTTAGATCCACTCTAAATCTATTGAGTTAGGAATTCTGGTAGTAAGACCTAACAGTCTTTTTACCTAAACCATCTAGATAATTCTGATGCGTGCTAAGTTTAAGAACCACTTTTTATTTGAAATTTAAATGAAATTGGGACCCACAATATCTCCCTCTTCTCCCTTAAAGTAGGATTCCATTTTCAAGTTTTCTATCAGACATAATCCTATTCTCCAGTAACTCATAGTGACTCTAAGATCAACAGATCTGAACCCAGACCTGTGTTGTGCCATCCTCATCATCTCTAATAGACCTGAGCTTATTGTTAACAGTCACTGTGCAGTTCTTGTTGAGGGTCTTCCTGTCTTTTACTGACCCTCCACTTTACCAAGCATTAGGTCTTTTTTCCAAGGACTGGCTCAACGTGCTCAAAGTAGGTGAGACAAAAGTTGCTTAGAAAAACCTTTTTACTCCCAAACGTAGTAAGTGTGAATCTGTAACAGGGAAAAGTTACTGAGCTTCTGTGCTATGACCCTCAAATAGGACAAAAACATGCAAAAAAAATGAGTGCGGTAATTCAGTGTGTTGCCTCTTAAACAGTTTGGACAAATGTTATATTTCAGATAACCGTAAGTTAACTTTGAGCCTTCATTATTGGTGCTAAGCTTTCTCTTTATACCTTCTTGTTCTTTAAGAGACAGAAGTTCTCTATTCTTAAAGCTCCAAACTCTTAAATATTAGAAAAGATTAATTTTTAGTTGATTTACACAAAGCTCTGAATTCCATAGTTACAACTTCTTCAACAACGGTAACTTAGCTACTTTGCTTGTTTGGATGGAAGAATAGTTTTAACTGATTTAGCCATAGTGCATACAGGTTGCAGATGAACAAGGAAAACGGTCCACCATTGGAAAAAGAGAAATATCTAGACACTGTTGTATTTATATTCCTAACCATAGCATTGAAGATTCAGTTTCAGTGTTTCTGAACAAGGTTATAGCAGCAACTGAAGGCCTTTGTTTTCGTTTTCTGTACTATAGAATTAATGTCTTAGTTGTTGCGCACTTACCTTATCCTTTTAGATCACAAGTATTAGGACATACTAGCATAGTTCTTTTTATCTTACAAGATACTTTGACAAGCAAGTGGTATTTTCATTTCTAAAATTAAAGTTTGAAAGAAAAGTTAAGTGACTTGTTCAAGGACTTCTATGTCTATACTATTACTCATTCATTCTAACTACTAAAGTCTGGATGCTTGGGCTGTGAGTTCATATGGCCAGAAACCATTTAAATGCTTCAGGTTAATGAAATGCTCTTTATTTTGTAGCCGTCCAGTCCAATGGATCAGATGGGCAAGATGAGACCTCAGCCATATGGCGGGACTAATCCATACTCGCAGCAACAACAGGGACCTCCAACAGGACCGCAACAAGGACATGGGTACCCAGGGCAGCCATATGGGTCTCAGACCCCACAGCGGTACCCGATGACCATGCAGGGCCGAACACAGAGTACCATGGGCGGCCTCTCTTATGCACAGCAGGTAGTTGGTGACTCTGATTACCTTAACTCTTGTTGATGTCCAGGAGCTAGTCTGTGAGCTATAGACTTAGAACATTTTTAGTTTCCAAACCTCTGAACAAGTGCCTAAGCCAGTGGGCTCATTTAGTTGCAGTGTGCTACTAGTAAGGTCAAGATTGTGAACTCCACATCCCAAGTGCTTCAAGGAAAACGGCTTTCTGGCCACAGGTTGAACATACCTTTCTTATGACCTGGCTGGCTTACTTGTATATATTGAGTGGTGATTTCTGAAGAAAATGGCATGAACGAAAGTTCCTTTCTTTACAAGTCCTCAAACTTTTCAATATTATGAAATTGTCAGTTAACATGTACTAAGCTCTAAATTCCACTGAGTATCTGTCTATTGCTATTACCGAGACAACCACTAGTAATACCGTGTGTTCTGGTAACGGATATACCAGTTGACGTGTTCAGAATGAATATCTTGAAAGAAAATATAGAAAGGTTAAACAGTAAAGATGCTAACAAGATTACAAATATTAAGTATCTCCTTTTCTCCCAACTATACCTTTTTAAAAAAAATAACTATGTATGGTAAATACATTTGTAACATCATTTACCATTACAATATTCACATGTACAGTTCACTGACATTATGTTCATTATTATTGTTCAACCATCACTCTTACTTATTTTTAAATTCTGTCCTTAGGCTTAAGTTCAGTGTCCCCTGAGTAGAGTTCTTCTTTCCCCTTCCCTTAAGCCTATCCCTAGTTAATTTGAATAAACATAAATTTATTTATGCCTACCTGGTGGCCTAGTGTCAAGAAGCTGCGCTGCAATCCCTAAGGCACATGTTTCAAATCCACCAGCTGCCCTGTGGGAGAAGGATGGGCAGTCTCCTCCCATGTAATTAACTGCCTCTGCAAACCTGTGAGAGTCAGCTATGGGTTGGTTCTGACTCTATGCTATACAACAGTTACTTATATATATATATTCCCTGTAAGTGCAGTCATTCATTAACTTGGTCTTTTGTGATTGACTGACTACATTCAGCATAACATTTTTAAGATTTTTCCATGTTGTAGCTTGTATCAGGCTTCACTTAACCATTATCATTTAATTGTTTGTTATGTTGTTTTGTTTTGCCAGCATTTTCTATCATTTATATTTGAATCATACTCATAGTGAATGATGAGGAACAGAATATGCATCCTACCTTTTAAAACTCTAAAGCAAAATACAACCTTAAATTAAAAAAAATAGATATAATCTCTTCCTCTCTCCCTGGGAGAAAGTGGAAGATGATGTTCATTTTTTACCTCCTATGAAACCAAGTATGTCCTTAGTGCCTAGAATATATTGCCTACTACAGAGTAACCCAGTGCCCAGACATAATTTTGAATGAAGACTATAGAGGCAACCAAGGTGGCCAGTGACTTGTGTATTGTCTAGAGTGCTTAGATTTTGAAAACATTGGGTTTTCAGATGACTGGGCCAGGCGGTTACTATATGTTGTGATTAGAATACTAGTGCTTGGGAGAGAGGATGTCTAGTCTATGACTATGGTAACAGAAAGGAATAGATTTAGTGGGGGAAACAGCTACACTTGAACTCATAAATTGTCCAGATACTGTATGAATTATCACTGAGTGAATGCTGTATACTTCTAAATAAACCAACTTGCCCTGGAAACTAAAGGGTTATGGTTTGCATACACTAGTTGCTCCAACAGAAAAAGATGGGCAGTCTCCTCCATTGTGATTTACTGCCTCTAAAAACCTGTTAGAGGGTCAGCTATGAGCCAATTCCAACTTGATGGCATATAACTGCAACCTATATTGACCATCCTTCCTAGCTTAGTTTAGATGGGGATAGTAGAAAAAACCTGGACCCTGTGAGAGTGTAAAGCTTGGCTTGCCTGATCTAAAAAGCCATTCTTTGGTCATATCTTCTAACAAGAATACCTTACCGTTCTTCATCCAGAAGGGCAAATGCTAAAAGTATCCTTTCCTTTCCTACAGATTCCTCCTTATGGACAACAAGGCCCCAGTGGGTATGGTCAGCAGGGCCAGACTCCATATTACAACCAGCAAAATCCTCACCCCCAGCAGCAGCAGCCACCCTACTCCCAGCAGCCACCATCCCAGACCACTCATGCCCAGCCTTCTTATCAGCAGCAGCCGCAGTCTCAGCCACCACAGCTCTCGTCTTCTCAGCCTCCATACTCCCAACAGCCATCCCAGCCTCCACATCAGCAGTCCCCAACCCCATACCCCTCCCAGCAGTCCACTACACAACAGCATCCCCAGAGCCAGCCACCGTACTCCCAGCAACAGGCACAGTCTCCCTACCAGCAGCAGCAACCTCAGCAGCCAGCATCCTCGACGCTCTCGCAGCAGGCTGCATACCCTCAGTCCCAGTCTCAGCAGTCACAGCAAACTGCCTATTCCCAGCAGCGCTTCCCTCCACCACAGGTAAGGTACCCCTGCCTCTTACTGTTCCATCATATGACCACAGACAACCCTGGGAGTTGCTAACAGAAGAACATTGACATACAGATTCTCTGTAGTGCACCTAAAAACCTTTTAAACTCTTGGTAAACTTGCAGCCTGGGTTGATTAGTAAAGGCATAATCATCCTAATTTCTTACCTTCTGACTGTTCTTACTGATGAGGAACTTGGACATTGGAATGTTTCATAGCTAAGAAATTAAAGATAAATGGAGATTTTTTTTTTTAGAAAACCTGTTTATCGAAACAAATATCCAAGAAAATACGGACAAAACAATCACAGTACATTCATTTCCACTGTAACTCTTTATAGTTATTATATAATTTAGTATAATCTTCCATCAGACTCACATTAAATTTTTTAGAATAGTCTCTGTGGTAGCAGATCTTTGTCTTTTTTGAGGGTAGATTTGATTTTTAGAAATAGATAAAATTCACTTGGCATCATGGCTGGTGAAAAAGTTAGATGATGAAGTCTAAAAATAGCAATTTTGCTTTATTCTGTAAAGAGCAAAAAGAAATGTCTGGATGACAAGTCCACTAAAGGTATGGTGCATTACTAAAATAAGTATCTTGTTCTAAGATGATGTCTTTAAAGGAAATACACTTATTTCAGTGAGAAATTCTTGGGTGGATTGTTTTTGTTTTAAATTAACTGTTGTCATTCATCAATAGAGAACATCTTATAAGTTACTCATAGTTTGGTATTTAACGCCAAGAAGTTACTGTAATCTATGTGGCAAAAAATGAGCTACCATACCATCAGAAGGAAGAGTTATTCTAGTCTTAAAAGCCAACAAGTTGAATTTTCCTGTCTTTACATACTATAGTTTACAAGGTCTATCACATTTAGCTTCTGCTGTGTGACAGAGCCCTGTAGCTTATTCACCGGGAGGTAATCAGGCCTGGTTTATAAAAACTAAGCCTTTCATAGTTTTATTTTTCTTGTTTTAGGAGTTATCTCAAGATTCATTTGGGTCTCAGGCATCCTCAGCCCCCTCAATGACCTCCAGTAAGGGAGGACAAGAAGATATGAACTTGAGCCTTCAGTCAAGACCCTCAAGCTTACCTGTGAGTATTCCTGCTGAAGAAAACTAAGAGAACCAGTGTCTAGTTGGGTTATTGTGGTGATACTGAGCTGAATAGCAATGAGCTATTGTTGAATTCAGATTCAAAATTCTATACAAGGAAGAAAGGTATATATATGTTTTCTAGCCTTTTATTCATAGTCTGACCCTTGTAAAATAATTTGTTCTGGCTTCCTATGAGGGAATAGATTTGATCTTGATATAGAGTTTATTTTTTTGTTAATCTAGAGTTTTAAGCATGGATCCATGTGAAGGGGCAGGAAGGAGTGGTATATGGGAAAGAAACAGTGCCTGCTCTCCATCATTTTATGGCCTTATCTTGTAACCTTAATTTTTAAATTTTTGCCTTAACATCTAACGAGAAGGGGGGACTTGGGCTGCATTCAGCTTTGCAATACTGGTCATGGGTAGACAATAAGTGGCTTTTCTGGTGGTGGGTTTTTGTGAATAGCTGATTATATATATATATAATACAGTGCTTGACGCCCAGGTGCTTGATTTGGTGTTTGTAAGAATGGTGTTCTCGTACTCTGGTGATTAACAACTTGGACTGTGGAACCAAAGTTCTTGGGTCGACTTTGCCACTTCCTCTGTAACATTGGGCAAGTCACTTCACCTCTCTGTTCTTAGTTTTCACATTTGTAAAGTAGACTTGTTAATATCCACTTAATGGAGTAGTTAACCTTAAATACTTTAATAGAGAATGCTGACACATTGCAGTCAAGTTGGCTCAAACTCCTAGCAACCCTCCCTTGAATTTCTGAGGCCCTAAATTGTAAGAGGAGTAGATTGTCCATCTTTCTCCCTTGGTACATGGCCTCTGGGTTAGCAGCGCATCTCACCATGGACTATGCCACCACAGCTTTCTTGAGACATTGCAGGCACTGTATAGTATCATCCCTTTCACGGAGGACATGGAGATGGCATTTGACACTTGAAAGACCTTAAACACGCTTCAGTCATAGGCTGGTTCTGGGAGCATTTATCCCAGAGTGTCAGCTCTGCCACTACCTCTGGACAGCTCCCTCTCTGGTTGGCATAGGAATAATTTAGGCAGCCCTGAAATAAAATCTAATTAATATAACAAGTACCAAATTCTTCCTTATACAACCTGCTTCGCTTAGGATATGGAAATTCAACCTCATATATACAGATCAGGATCTTAAAGTCTTGCCTCTACTTGGACTTGAAGTGTAGCTCTTCAGTTATTTCTGACTGAAGATAATTCCTAAATCTAGGAGTAGGCAGAAGGTAAGACCTCCATCCCTGTTTCTTCCCTTGAAGCTCTCTGCAAAATAACCTTGGGCAAAGTATACTGGGTCTCAGCACCTGCTCTCAGCTTCCCAGGCCAGGACAAATAGCGAGCCGAGACTTCTGAGATTGTGTTGACTGTGTTGAGTTGACACACTCTTAGCTGAGAAATAGTGGGTAGGGAGTGTCTGAATAAAGCAGTCAGTCATTGTTCCCATCTCATTAATGTCTGTTGCAATCTTTTTCTGCATTCTCAACTTTACCAGAATATGCTTTTTTAACCTAATTCAATCAGAAATGTGAAACCACTCCCTCATCATCTATGGTCTGTGGCTAAATCTGGGTGAGGTGCTGCTGTGGCAAGAACCCAAATCAGTTGACTTTGCCATGCTCTAAATTACTTCTTTTGAAAAAGTTTCTGCTACTCCTGATAACCTTTCACTAGAACTGCATTATTGTGTCAGGCCTGAGAAAGGTTGTATCCAAAACACCCTTTGTCTTCCAAGGCCTGAGGGTGTAAACTTTGTACAACTGAATCCAAGAGCTTCTGATAATGACCTACTGAAGTACTGGTTTTGGCAGTCTCTTGGGCCCAGGGGAGGGTTCTTCCTTGGAAGCCTATCAAGGAACATTTCTAAGTTTAAGTTTCTACTATAGGTTCATCCAAATGGATCACATGGAACGTAAGCTGGCTAGGTTGTTGCCATCTTGTTGGTTGAGTAGTTTTTTGGATGGTGTTTTGTTTTAGTGTGTTTCCCCTCCCCTCGCATTAAGAAACAAAATGTAGTTAATTCTTTGGCATTTTGTTTTGATGCCAGGTTTGTCTAACCAGGGTTAGAAAAACTCAGTGCCTGAAGGAATGAGATGTCAAGATTTCCTATAAGAGACTCTTCTTTCCTTCTTTCTTTTAGAAAAAACCAAAACAAACCAAAAAACCCACACAAAACAAACAAAAACCACACACACACACAAACCCCTCAAAGTCATTGCCATCAAGTCAGAATTGGCTCACCACTGTCCCACGAGTGGTTTTCAGAGACCGTAAATTGCACTGGAGATTGCCCATATATCACCAGCAGAGCTACTGAGAGGTATGGGCTTGGTGTTAGCAGTGCAACCACCCTAGGACTGCACAGTCAGAGCTTTCTTTAGCAAATCCCTACATTAGATAGCATAATGTGTTCCATATTGGGCTGCTGATCAAGAAGTACCTTTCCACCAGGATAAAGTTGACACAACCTGCTCCAATTAAGATTTTGTTGTTAGGTGCCAACAAGTAAACTATAACTTAGCTGAAACCTTGTCTTGTCCTGCACCATCCTCATGGTGCCATGCTCACTAAAGTTCATTGTATAGCACCTATGTCAGTCCATCTTGTTGAGGATTTTTTTAATTTCTTGATTGCTGCTTCCGTGGGTCTTGATTGTGTATCCAAGTAAAAGGAAATCTTTTACAACATCAGTCTTCTCTATATCCTTCAGAAACTCAATGGAGACTCATTCTGAATTGGAATAAACTAGATAGCCCTGGGTTGGGTTGGTTTGCGTTAGGTTGGATTGGGTTTGGTTTAGGTTTTCTGTGCCTTTCTTCACAAGAAAAATTGTGGGGGTGCCTGCTTACATTTAGTACCAAAGCAAATGCGGGGCTTACTAGAGCCTTTCCGGTTTCCATGTAACTTCACTTACTTGCTTTAGTTGCTTGGCCTTAGAGGCTTTATGGTTGTGATTCTTAATGTAATGACTCAGTATGGGTTTTGATCTAGGCTATTTGAAAACCTGGGTTTTGAGGTTTCCTTCTCCCTACCCCCCTACCCCATTGTCAATACTGTTGATTCTGCATGAGTCAGAAGTATATTGACAGCAAGTTTTGTGGGGTTTTTTTTCTTTTTTTAATTTTATTTTATTTTGTATGTGTGTGCCGTTAAATTGGATCTGACTGGTACAGGAGGATATTGTCCCTCCTTCTCCAGCAGAATATCTGGTGGATTCAAACTGAATGCCTCTGGGATTACAGTGCAGCTTCTTGCCACTAGGCCACCAGAGCTTCCGACAGCAAGTTTTTTAAAGATGCTAAATATTGTCTTGATTGTGATATTTTCATACTTTAAAAGACTCAAGGGTTTTTTTTATTACTCTTAGAATAAAGTCCAAAATCCTTCATATTATCTAGAAGTATCAGAAACAAAGATTGTGACACTCTTCCACGTTTCTGATTCAGTGGGTCTGAAATGAAGCCTGAACATTTATATTTCTAACTGGTTTCATCAGATCCGGTTTTAGTAAATTCTTTTGTTGTCTTTACTGACCTAAAGCAAGGTTTATGTTACAGTGCAAAGCAAAACAAAAATTCTTCACTATTTAAGACATACAAAAAGGGCCTATAAAGAAGAATTCATTATTAGAATGCCCATTTCAAAACTCTGCTGACACTTTTTAAAGTGCCTTATATGAACCTCTGAGTTCATACCCTTCCCTTTCCCCACAATAACCAGAGAAACACCATCCTCATTTGAGGTTTCTTTGCTACTTCTTTCCAGAATCTCTTTACTAATACCTCTGCTTTACTGATTATCTTACTTGGTCCTCTTCCTTACCCAAGGAGCCCTGTGGTAGAGTGGTTTAAGTGTTGAACCACCAACCAAAAGATCAGCAGTTTGAATCCACCAATTGCTCTACAAAAGAAAATGAGGCAGTCTCCTGTTTAGATTTAAAGCCTCAGAAACTCTGCACGGCAGTTCTGCTGTCCTGTAAGTTTTACATGGGTTTGGAATCAACTTGACAGCAATGGGATTGTTGACCTTTATGTCCAAACAATTATCCAGTAATACTCAAAGCCATTGTCAAGGACTGCAGCCTCCAGTATGGATTGAGGCTCAATGTCAAGAAGACAAAGATTCTCACCACTGGACCAATTGGCAGCATCAGGAATGGATGGTGAAGAGATTGAGATTGTACACAGCTTTAGCTTGCTTGGCTCCACAGTCAACAGTCTTGGCACCAGCAGTCAGGAAATTAAAAGGCACATTGCCATGGGAAAGTCTGCTGTTAGGAACCTCTCCAAAATACTGAAGAGCAATGGTGTCTCTCTGGAGACTAAGGTGCGTCTGATACAGGCCATGGTCTTCGCAATCACTTGTTATGCATCAGAGAGTTGGACAATGACCAGGGAGGATAGGAGGAGAATTGATGCCTTTGAGCTGTGGTGCTGGAGAAGAGTATTGAGAATACCATGGACTGCTAGGAAAACAAACAGGTTTGTCCTGGAAAGGGTTAAACCGGGTGTCTCCTTGGAGGCAAGGATTCTGAGGCTCCGTCTAACATACTTAGGACATGTGAGGAGAAACCGGTCCTTGGAGAAGGACATCATGCTTGGGAGGGTGGAGGGACAGCGCAGGAGAGGAAGGCCCTCTATGAGGTGGATTGATTCAGTGACTGGGATAATTGAGATGGGAGTGTCAGAGACAGTGCGATTGGCACAGGACAGAGCAGAGTTTAGGGCTGTTGTACATAGGGTCGCTATGAGTCGCAAGCGACTGGACGGCACATAACAACAACTACTCAAAACCATTGGTTCTTGACCATGGCTACATGTTAGAATTAACGTGAAGACAGATTGGTCTTTGACAAGCAACGCACTAGGGCTTGGGTATTGGTATTGTGAGAAACTATGCCTAGTAATTCTGCTTTATAGCCTGAGTCAAAATGTGTTACTCCAGACTGTGTTCAGTGTCATACTGTTTGTTAGTGCTTATCACAGTTGTAATTTAAATTATTTATTTGATGCTAGTCTAGTGAGGGTCTAATTGTTCTGCCTTATCCATTGGCATTGTTTATGAGTTGCCATAGAATTAATTGCAACTATGGCAATTCATGTATGTCAGAGTAAAACTGTTCCCTAAAAGTTTGGCTAAATCTTTTTTAATTAATTTTAATGAAAATTTACAGAGACTTTGGATTTCCATTCATTCATTGTTGCACTTTTCTCCTGCCCATCCCTCCCCCCAGAACACTCTTCTCTTTGAAAAGTAAAAGAAAAATTCCCCCATTGTTTTACAATCCCTCTTCCAATGACTGAACTTTTTTAAGATTACCACTTTCTTCTGAGTCACCTTTGAGTAGATTTGAACAGCCAGTGTTTTGATCAGTGGCCAACCACTTTAACTACTTGTACCACCCAGTGCCTGGAATATAGTGGACACAAGTGACCATTTTGTTCTGTATCCAATACATTGCTCATTTATTAAGTTCCTCCTAGCAGAGAAACAGCTTGTCCATATTACCTGATTCTTGTCTCTACTACCAGAGCAAAGGGGGTATCATAGAATGTTATAGGAGGGCTTAAATCCCATTTTAGAGTAGGGATTGTTTTACATCTTCTTTAACAGTGGTTTTAGGAAGAAATTGGATTAGGGTTTGTCATTTAGGATAATAAATGAATTGTTGGAGTTTTTTTCCCATGTTGGACAGGTAACGTGCTGGCATCATAATAAGGTTTAAGGGAGGCATGTATCCTCCAAAAGCATGAACACCTTATCATCATGTTCATGGACCAGAAAAGGATCTTTTTTAACTGTTTTACTTAAAGTCTTTTCTTTTTCTCATTTTAGGACAAACTCTTTAAGGAAGAATTGATACAACTTTATTATAGTAATTTTTTACAGTGCCTTGGAGTTATGTTTTTAAAACTTTTTATTTAAATGTCACAAGCATATGCTTCTCAGTTTTTTTTAAGGCTTATTTACAAATTTACGTTTTGATCTTTAAAGTATACCTGGAATGGGGGTGTTTATAGATATATCTATCCAAAACCAATGATAGAAATGGATAGAAGCATGAAAGCCCTGTCTGCAAAAGTTAGGTAGATGAATTCTCACATTTTCCTTTTTCTCTCATTGCAGTTTAGCCAGAACTCACTCAAAGCTGGTCTTCCATTGGATCTCTGAGGTTATAAATGATACGGGAGGGGCTTTGCCACTTGTGGATTCACACCACTGGAGAGACTTGGGCCTAAAAGGCTCCTGTCTTACATTTTAACATGCCTTTAAAAATCTCTTGAAGAGTAATAAAAACACAGATTACTAAGCCCTACCTCAGGGATTCTGATTTTGTAATACACAGAAATTTACTTTCTTGACAACCTATTTGCAAACTACTGTTGAAAAGCACTACACTTGATGGTCCTTTGAAAATGGAATTGTTAAGGGAGGGGGAAAATTAGGAAATTAGAATCTACCATAGTAACTTGAGTAATAGTAGTAATTTACACCGTAATTTGGCTCTGGATAATCTGGGAACAAAATGCGTTGAGTTGAAAATGGTGTAAATAGGTACAATTTACTCCTGGGCTAGGATGATCCATGTTACCCTGGGAGCTATCTTGTACTCTGTGGTATTTATCTCTAGATTCCTTCCATCACTGGGGCCGTGTAGTTGATCACTAAATCTTAAGTCTACATTAGAAATGGATTTTAAATGTGATTCCGCCTTTCTACGAAGATGGCGCCGAAAGCGAAGAAGGAAGCCCCTGCCCCTCCCAAAAC
>NW_006399778.1:2598575-2610628 GCF_000299155.1 Elephantulus edwardii | reverse complement strand
ACTTGCTCCTGATTATGATGCTTTGGATGTTGCCAACAAAATTGGGATCATCTAAACTGAGTCCAGCGGGCTAATTCTAAATGTAAAAAATTTTTCTCACCATAAAAAAAAATGTGATTCCCCCTTTTCTTCCCTGCTGTCTTTTTAATGGCTCCTATCTTTCATCTGGTGTCATGCCATAGATTCCTGACTGCTATTTCTTTTCTTTCCATGTCTTCCGCATAATATAAGAGTGACTAGCTTACAAAAATAAGTCAAAAGTTACATTTTTTTGTTTAAAACTCTTTGCTACTTGTTGTGTCTGTAAGTACAACTTCCTTTGTATCTGGAGGATGTGATTTTTGTTTTGATTTTTCGATTGTTTTTTGGTGGTGGTGGTGGTGGTGGTGGTAGTGGTGGTAGTGCTAGTGGTGGTGTTCTTTTATGTAAACAAACGTAAGTCTTTGGAGACAGGAAAACAAGCACACTTCTTGCTATAGCATTACACAGGAAGCATAGAGGCATTAGACAAAGATTGGACTTTACAGACGAGTTTTGTTGTTTGGGTATGTGGGGGACTGTGTGTGGGTGTAGGGGTGTGTGTGGGGGTGTTTGGGTTTTTTAAATTGTTGTGGAAAAAAAAATAGTAGACCATTTCCAATTCAATATTTAAACCTTTTTAACATGTACTGTTATATACATCCTTTTGTGTCAGTGACTTTAAATAATTTTATTCTCATGCCCACAATTCTGAATATCATGTGATTGCTGTTTTCTTGGTTGTTCTTCTGTTTCATTAGTAAAATAATAAATTGCTGTTGCGTCTTATTCCAGCTCATGGCAATCTTATGTGTGTCATAGTGTAACTGTGTTCCATAGGTTTTCACTGACTGACTATTTCAAAAGTAGATCACCAAGCCTGTCTTCTGCGGCGCCTGTAGGTGGCTCAGATCTTCAGCCTTTCAGTTAGTGGAGCATGTGAATCATTTGTACCACTTAGAAACTCCATCAGAGAAACAAGCAATAAAACAGAAAAATATGCCCACCTGTGGCAACTGCTGTCAGAATTTGGGTGGAATTATATCATTTATGATTCAATAATTGACATAATAACAGAAGTTCCGTTTGAACTACATGTGGATATATTTAGGTAATTGGAAAATAAAAGTTCAACCTGCATAGAGGCTGGTAGGGACAGGGGAAAGTTGAGGTTATATTTCCGGGTATTGTTCAGGATCAGCCTTCTTGCAGTGAAGAATGACAAAAAGGAAACTTAGATTGGCTTGAGACTTGATGGACTACGGATGGTTCTGATATTATCATCTTTTAGATATGTAATTAGGGCAATAACATGATAAAGCTAGTGCTTTACAAAAATAAACCATCAATGTGACATACAGTTTGAAGAGAAGGAAGTCTGGAAGTAAGAGAGAAGTTAAATTATTGAACTAATCCTGGCAAGAAGTAGTGTAGGGGTCAACTCCTTCTGTTTTACTTGTAACCCACTTTAAGATGTGCTATTTGCCGCTAGGAATCTGTAAAACTGAGAATGGGTATATTCTTCTGGGTAGTACAGTATAATGATCTTGGTGAGTGACTTGAGGGTATGCCAGGAGAGATTCCATTTGTAGAAATAAAAAAGTTTAATGGGAGAAATTTTTTTTTAATTCTCTATTGTGATTTTAAAGTTTACAGAAAAGTTGGATTTTTCATTTATTCATTGTTGTACATATTGTCCTCCCTACCCTCCCTCACCCAGTTTTCTTTTTTTAATATTAGTTGGTGCATAAAGTTCAAATACGTTGTGTTTCACACTACTCTTCATTCATAATGTGCTTCATACAATCATTTCCATGCTTAATGTTTTTGTTTGGGGCTTTTTAAATTTTATACTGGTTTATTTACAAAGTTTGTATACATTTTTTTTTCACACCAGATCTTTCCACTTCCCTCCACCTATCAAATTGTGCAATCCTATGACTGTCACCCCCCCATCTTCTGCCCTCTGCTCCCTCCATCTTAGATCTTCATTCTTATTCTACAGTAAAGGTCTTATATAATATTTGTCCCTATGGGACTTAATTAGTTCATTTAGCATAATGCTCTCCACTTCCTCCCAACTTAGGTAGTAATTCACAAAATCATTGCTCATGCTTGCTGCATAATATTCCATCTTGTGAATGTACCATCTTTTCTCAATCCATTTGATTGTGGTTGGACATTTGGGGCTGTTTCCATGTTTTTGCAGTGGTGACTAAAACTGCTATAAACATAGGTGGATAAGTCTCCATTTGTGCCTCACTTCCTCATATTCTCAGGGGAAATAAGGAGAAAAAATTTTGGAGATTTTTTTTTAGGAGAAATTTGGTTTCATTTTTTATTTTGTTAAATATGATGCAATAAGATGATTGAAAAGTAATGCTTGATTACTAATTCAAGATAAGATAACAATTTGGCTAAGGTAGAATCTGGGTAGAATTTACAAATTTTCCATTGATAATTAACCATTTCCACAATCTGCTCTTAACCCAATGACTAAGGATGACAGAAAAAGAATTGATGCCTTTGAATTTGGTGCTGGAGAAGAGTCTTGAACATACACCATGGACTATCAAGAAAACAAATAAGTCTGTCTTAGAGATGGTGAAACCAAGTTGCTCCTTGGCAGCTAGGATTTTGAAGCTCCATCTTACATACTTTGGGCACGTGGCCAGAAGAGACAGGTCTTTGGAGGAACAGCACAGGAGAGATGGATTGATACAGTAACTGGGGTAATGGGAGTAGATGTGTCAGAATCCGTTAGACTGGCTCAGAACGGGGCTGACTTAAGAGCTGCTTTTGCGTAGGGTTGTTAAGGGTCACAGGCAACTCAAGAGCACATAGCAACAACTGTTTAGCTATTCAGTGACAAGTGCCAGCCTCTTCTAAATCCTACTTGAACTTCTGGCAGCCATGGATGTGCACACCAGTCTGTGCCAGGAAATTTGGAGGACAACTGTCTGGACAATAAATTCAAGGAGATCCATATTTGTTCCATTCCCAAGAAAGGTGATCCAAATCCAAATGAATATAGAAACTGTAGAACAATATCATTAATATCATGTGCACATAAATACTGCTGAAGATCATTCATGTATCTAGAACAGTACATAAATAGGAAGTTGCCAGACATTAAAGCAGGATTTAGAAGAGACTATCACACCAGGGATCATCATCACTGATGTCAGATGGTCCTGACTGAAAGTAGAGAATACCAGAAAAATGTCTATTTGTGCTTTATTGACTATGCAAAGTCATTTGACTATGTGGATCTTAACAAGTTTTATGGCTAACATTGAGAAGAATGGGAATCTCAGAGTACTTAATACTCATGTGAAACTTATACCTGGATCTTTAGGCTGTTGTGTGAACAGAGCAGGGGAGCACTGCATGGTTTAAAATTAAGATGGGAGTGTGTCAGTGTTGTGTTCTCTCTCCATACCTGTCCAGTCTGTATGCTGAGCAAATTATGGCTATGTAAGAGGAATGTGGCATCAGGATCAGAGGGAGATTCATCAGTAACCTACTTATGCAGATGACATAACCTTGCTTGCTGAAAATGAAAATTTGAAACAATTGTTACAGAATATCAAGAAGTGCAGCTATTGAGAGGATTGCATCTTATTATCCAGAAAACAAAGATTCTTACCACTGGAGCGATAGGCAACATCATGGTGGATGGAGAAGAGATTGAAACTGTCAGCAACTTCATTATACGTGGATCCACAATTAATTCCCTTGGTACCAGGAGTCAGGAAATAAGGAAGCACATTATACTTTGAAAATCTGCAGTTAGGGACCTCTCCAAATTATTGAATAGTAATGATGTCAGTTTAAGGACTAAGCAGTGCCTGATTCAGGCCTTGGTCTTTCTGATCACTTACTATGCATCTGAGAGCTGGACAGTGAATAAGAATGACAGAAAAAGAAAATTGACACCTTTGAGCTGTGGTGTTGGAGAAGAGCACTGAACATCCCATGGATGGCCAAGAGAACAAACAAATATGCCTTAGAGAGGATGCAGCTGGAGTGCTCTTTGGAGGCAAAGATAAGGCTTTGTCTTATATACTTCAGGCATGTTGCTAGGAGGGAACCTTTCCTCAGAGAGGGACATACTAATTGGAGGGGAGAAGGGTTGGTGAAGGAAAAGATCATCTTCAGTTGGGTAGATTGACACAGTGACTGCTGAAAAGTACTCTAGTGTGTCAAGAAGTGTGAAAACAGCACAAGGTAGGACAGGATTCTTTCACTGAGTTGGACTTCCACTTGGTGGCCCCTAACAACAACATATGTGACTGCTGTTTAAGGTTGAGAGCACACTTGTTTCCTCTTTTGTTGGGTAGGAATGGAGGTTCCTGATGCCAGGACTGAGGTGGAGAACAAGATTAGGATTTGTAATATCTGTTGAAATATAAAGGTAATTGCTATTGCATTGCAGATGACTCATTCCTGACCCAGCATTGGAATTCTAAAGCTGTATATTATTACCCAGGAAGGTACTTTGGTATAGCCTAGATCATAGAGAATTATGCACCTCCTTTGACAGTTCAAACCAACCAGTGGATCTGTGGGGAAAAGATGTCAGTCTCTTCCTGTGTGATTTACATCTTTGGAGACTGACTGGATTAGCTGTTCATCAGTTCAGACGCGGTGGCAGTGAGTTGAGTATCTATTAGAACTTGTATTTTATTTCTGTGTTATTAGACCTTAAGTTATGTTATAGTTATTGCTAAGTACTGTCCAGTTGACTGATTTATAGTGACCCTATGAACAGCAGATGGGAACTTTGACCTATCCTCTTCCTTCCTCTCAATCTCTGCCATGCTCATAGCCATTGTTGCAGTCACTGTGTCAGTCCAGCTTGTTGAGGGTCTTCTCTTTTGCTGACCCTGTACCTTTCCCAGCATGGTATCTTTTCCCAAGATTTGACACTTCTGATAACAGGCTCAGCGTGTCAGAATTAGTGAGACTGACATCTACAACCAGGAGAGGATAATATAGATGAATGGGACCTTCTAAGAATCAAATCCTTATGCACATCCAAAAATTTCTCCAACAGGGTAAAAAGGGGAGCCACAAATTGGGGAAAAAATATTTGGTAATGACATGTTAGACAAGGAACTTTTATCTAGACTTTATAAAATACTCAAGCACACAACAAGATAAAGGTAAATAACCCAATTGAAAAATGGGCACAGGATATGAACAGACACTTCTCCAAAGAAGTCAGGTGGCCAACAAGCACATGAAGAAATATTCAAAATCCCTAGCTCTAAGAGAGATGCAACTCAAAACAACTATGAGATACCATCTCACCCCAGTAAGAATAGCAAAATTTAACAGAGCACCAGACAACAAGGTTGTGGAGAAACCAGAACCCTTATTCATAGCTGGTGGGAGTGTAAAATGGTGCAACCACTGTGGAAAGTGGTGTGGCGCTTTCTTAAAAAATTGGGGGATTGTGTACCAATGAGGGAGTTTTTCTTTTGCTTTTCAAGGAGAGGAGCAAATAAGGGGGGGAGGGGGGAAGGGTTTGTGCGGGGAGAAGGGTGCAACAATGAATGAATGGAATCCCAAAATCTCTGTAGATGTTCATTGAAATGAAAAATAAACAACCTAAATTAAAAAAAAAATAAATAAACATTATCAAAGGGAAAAAAAAAAGAAATATAGCTAAAAATGACCACTACCATTGTACCTGACCGATTTTAGAAACGAGCAGTCCTTTGCAATCATTTCAATACCCAGATAGGATGAGCCCACCAAAAGCACATTTGATCAAAGTATAGGTTTGTTATATTGATTCATTTAAATACAATTGGAATGTTTTAAGGCCTACCCAAGTTTATAAGTTATACTGAATAAAACCACAGATAAAAATTTAAAAAAAAAATTGCAAATAGAAATACCATTTGACCCAGCAATTCCACTACTGGGAATTTACCCTAAAGAAACCATAACCATCATCCAAGCAGATATATGCACACCCATGTTTATTGTGGCTTTGTTCGCAATAGTAGAGTTGGAAACAACTCAAGTAAGTGCCCATCAACAAACTAATGGATAGAGAAGCTTTCCTTTATTCACAAATGGAATACTATGCAGCATCAAAAAACAAGAAACTCATGAAATATGCAAAATGGGTGACCCTGGAGGACATTATGCCTAATGAAATATCTCAGTCATAAAAGGACAAATATTGCATAGGGACTGACATTGGGGTTGAGGGAAGACAGAGAAGGAGGGGAGGAATGATGTATACTGCATTGAAACAGATGAGAGAACTGTTTAAAAGGGATATATGATTGGGTATTATTGTCATGACAGGAGTCCAGAATGTAGGCTCCACAGTGGAGTGGCCTTTGGGGAAGGGATTGCATAACAATGACAGAGTTTGTCTTTTACTTTGCAAGAAAAGAGTTAATTTTGGAGAGGGTGGGCAAGGAGATAAGTGCAACAATGAATGACTGGAAACTCAAAGTCTCTGTAACCTTTCATTAAAATGAATTTAAAAACTAAAAAAAAAAAAGCAAAAAATACATTTGAAAACAATTATTTTACCATGTCTTCAATAAACTTCTTGGATGGAAAAAAAAAGAAATTAGTGAAACTGGCTCAGTACATGGCAGGGTTCAGAGCTGCCGTACATAGGGTCGCTACAGGCACATAACAACTTCCAAGGTACACTCTGGTTGCACTTCCTTCGACACAAATATGTTCTTATGGCAGTTGGATAAATAATTCCATACTCCTATCCAACACCACAATTCAAAAACTTTGATTCTTCTGTCTTCCTTACTAATTCAATGTCCTCATGCATAAGAAACTTTTGAAATTACCATGGCTTGCATCAGTTGTGTCTTAGTCTTTAAACTAATGTCCTTGTTCTATAGCACTTTGAAGAGATCGTAAACAGCAGATTTTCCCAGTGCAGCCCATCCATTTGATTTCTTGAATTGCTACTGCCATGGGTGTTGATTATGACAGCAAAACAAGTCATTGACAGCTTCAGTCTTTTCTTCATCTATTGTGATGTTACCTATTAGTCTAGTAGTGAGCATTTTTCTTGATACTAAGATTTAATCCATGTTGAAAGCTATAGTTTTTGCTTTTTTTGTTCTTATTATGATTTTAACAAAGATGTATGGACATGTTAGGTTGGGTTTTCATTCATTTATTGTTGCACATTTTCCTCCCTCTCCCCCTTGTCTTCTCCCACCCCCAGTCACTATGCAGTGCATCTCTTGTTCTAGATTGTTGTCATAGAAAGCTGTCGTCTTTAATCTTCTGTAACAGGTATCTCCATAACTTAGGTTATTGATGAGCCTTCTCCAGTCTTGATGCCATATTCTTTTTATGGTCTAACTTTTCAATTATTAGTTCAGTAAGCTGAGGGAATATGAATAAAGACTTTCACCCTGATGCACACCTTTCCTAATTTTAAACCATATCGTTTCCCCTTGTTCTGTTCAAACAGCTGAAGCTTTGTATGTATTTTTCACGAATCAAGTGTTCCAATATTCCCATTTTTCTCAAAATTACCTATAATTTTTTATGATGTACACAGTCAAATGCTTTTGCTAGTCAATAAAACACAAGTAAACAGAGTCAAAACCAAAACTTTTCTGCTAGCTTTCCATCTAGAAGAAGAGCAAGGATAATCTGCCTCTTTTCATTTCAGCCCAAACCCACAATTCTTTCTCATTAGACTTCTCTTAAAAGAAAGTTGCATATCCCTTTTTGCCTTTGCTTTTCTAGACATCCTTTTGATGGAGACAGAGAAGAATTGTGGAAAGGGCAACTAGGTTTTAGCAGGTGAATATGAAATGATGATACCTTTAGGGCTTGACTACTTGAAGAATTAGCCAACCACGGAGTCACCTAGAACTGTGATAAGTTGACTAACGTTTGAAACCCCTGTTCCACCATATACTGGATGAGAACAAATCCTGTTCTATATTTTTCTTATGGAATTCTGGCCTGTTAATGGTAAGGAGTGGCATGGTCAACTCTACAAGTGGTTAAAAGTGTGACTCTATGGGAGAAATAATGGCCGTTTTCTCCTTTGCCATATACAACTTCTGAAAATGCCCTGGAGGGTCAGCTGTGAGTCTCACTTGGAACTAATTGGCACATAACAACAACAAATAGCAATACCTTTCTTACAAGTGTTCTGGGTAGTGTTAACATTCTTTAATTAGACCCTTGCTATTCAAAATCTGATGCCTCAACTGGAATGGAAACTACCTCTGTGACCTTACTAGAATTGAAGATTCTCAGGCTCCAGCCCAGATCTGTTGGCTCTAACCTTACATATTAATAAAACCACTAGCTAATTCATATGTTTAATGGCTGAAATGCACAGATTTAGAGCCTGAGAACTGAGAACAAAGTTTTCACATTTAAATATCACCTGGAATGTTTGGACTTTAAGAAATTTTACTTTGTCTACTAAATTTATATAATCTCTTATGCATGGGAGATAAGAGTGGAGATGACCACCAGTTATATAGTGGATGCTTTGAGGGCCCTGGTTTCTCTTGTCTGCAGTGGGATTTTCTATAGCCCTCAGCATACGTCAGTCTTATCTCTAGCTGTATAACTGTTTCTTAAACTTCTCACAACTCAGTTTTCCTTTCCATCATCTTTTTTCATAAAGTACTCCATACTGTATGTTAAAAGAAATCTTTTCAAATGCTTACTAAGCTTCTGTTGTTACTTCTGTGTGCCTTCAAGTTGAAACCAACTCATAGCTGACCCTCCAACAGATCTTCAGAGGCAGTTAATCAGGCAAGAGGAGATAGGAGATTTCCCATCCTTATAGCTGGTAGATTGAGACTATATGCCTTTGGGATTGCAGTGTAGCTTCTTAGCACTAGGACACCACAGCTCCCATTAAGCTTCTACTTTGGCTTTAAAACCCAATAATTTCTTTGTTATGATAGTGTTTTGAAGATACCTCTGCTATTGCTTATATCTAAATAACTTTTTTGTGCCCAGTATAGGTAGATTTCCAGTAAATCTTATATTAATTAGCTCCTGCTTATATGAGCTTTGGAATTCCTGGGTGAGAAAACATCTTGTTAACATCAAGGCTAGATAGACATGGTAGTTCACATTGAGGTAGCTCAGAAGAAAGAGCTGGCAATCTTCTTCTGAGAAATTGCCCTCTTATTGCTATAAAGTCAGACCAGAACCTCTGGTGGGTTTTTAGTGGCTGTAAATCACATGGAAAGCTATTGCCCATCTTACTCACTTGGAGCTCTGGTGGATTTGAGCTGTATGTCTTTGAATTGGCAGCACACATCCCTATCAGCTAGACTACCAGAGCTCTCAAAACAGCTCAGAAAAATCTGCCATTGAAAATTCTGTGGATGGTGACCATGATCCAGAAGTGACTCAGTCACAAATGGTATAATCTATGATTATGGAAGCAGCTTTTTGTTTTCTAGGTTTATTGGGGGGAGAAAAAAAAAGATAGAATTTCTCTCATGGTAAAATAAATTGGGGTGTTTGAAGAATTTTTACCTTAGTACTGCTCTTTTTTGTCTCATTTCATTATAGAAGGGGGAGCTGTAGTGGCTTAGACTGTAAGGAGTTGCAGCACCAACCCACAGGCCATGGCTCACTTCCAGTTTGAATCATGAACAGGTCACCTGTGCAGTTTACAGGAAACCTTTATAGAGGATTAACTATGAATTATTTCCAACTTGATGTCCATTATTAACGTGATAGAAGGGTCATCAGCCCTGATCTATATTTTGGGTGGGTTTTTTTTTTCTCTTTAAATTTTATTTTTTTTCTCTGTGTGTGTACCATCAAATCAGATCTGACTGATACTGGAGGAGACTGCCCCTCCTTCTCCAGCAGAGCATCTGGTGGATTCGAACAGGACCTCTGGGATTGCAGTGCAGCTTCTTGCCACTAGGTCACCAGCGCTCCCTTAGGGTGGTTTCTTTTTAAAGGGTTGTCAGAAACACCACAGATTTGGTACCCAGAGAAGCTAAGTTGTTCTGAGCTTGGTGACCTGCTCTTTTTATCTTTGACGGTGTATATTTATTCTCCTTTTAGTCCAGGTGATGTCAGAATGTCTTGAAAAAGAAACTCATCCCCTTCCCCAAAGACATATCTGCCCAGATTGTTCATTCAAAGCAGCTGCACGCAGTGTCCCTTCTCTAGAACACTGGTACTCTGGCAGGGCTGACCAATCCGCTTCTCCATTTTAGTCACGCTGCTTCAGCCCTGATACTGCCTGGTGCTTGCTGGAGTCTGTGCTGCTTGCAGCAGATTAGTGTATGCTTGTTCCCGGGCCCGTTTCCTGTTTCTATTCTAGTCGTTGGTGGCTCAGCTCTGCTTCCTGCCTCTGTGTCTCACACAGATTCCTCTTGCTGGAACCTTTTGTTTTCTTTGTAGCCATCTCAATCTGAAAGGCCAGTGAGCCTTACTGTGACAGCTTCTAGAGTCAGTTAGCCCTACTGAAAACAGACCAGCGGTATAGTACATCATTTGTGTTTGACCTTGTTTTTCCTGTTGTTCTTAGCAATGGCACAGAAAGCTGGTAGTTCCTTGCTTACACCAGGAATTGATATTAATAAAGCAGTGGGGACATTGTACAGGTCAAACTTGTTCCTTTATTTATTAGCCACACTAGGGGTATTGCTAGGACTAATTGTACCCTGGTTTTCCGGTACTTGGAGTTTAAGCTATATTTCCTACTGTTGAAAGGGTATTGGGTTGGACAGGTATTTTCGGTGGAGTAACAGCCTGTGTAAAACATGTGCTAAAAAAGAACATATGCTGACATGACCTTTCATCTTATGTGAACAGTTCAGTCCTCCGGGGTTTGGAATGAGAAAGGATAAGTCCAGAAAGGTTGTGAGAAAGGAAGATGTTGAAGGAAGTTGTCTTGGGTGAATATAGCTGAAGAAAGTCTAAGATTTTCCATCTTGTTCATTCTCTAGAGAATATCCTTTGTGAATAAATCGTTTTTCTACTCCACATCACAATTACTCTTTGGGATCATTTGATAATACTGTCTGGTGGTATCATTTTTGTACTGAATCTTAATTATGTTAAATAAAGATTTCAGTGTATTGGGGTATGTTTTAAATGAAATAGAATTAAGTAGTCCATGGTGGAGTAGAAATGATTTATGTTCATGAGGATTAGGTAAGTGGGTCTTAATTGTATGATTATTCCTGAAGTGAGGGATACTAGAATAGAAAGGAAGTAGAATTTAATTAGACCTTTTTGATTTGAGGTGTTGGTAGATATTATTTCTTTTTGAACTGTCTTCCCTTGGGTTGGAAGCATTACTCTTTACTCGGTAAGCCACCAGATCTCCCTATATTATTTCTTTTTGATGAGCACTTTGAGGGGATAAGTTTTTCTAGTCATGTGAGATCTAGTGTGAATGCTAGATTTTGGCGGGCATGTAGGTTTGTTGATGTGGGTGGGTGGTGGATAATTACTGGGAAATTGTTTAATGTATTAGAGAATTAGAGTTAAGTAAGAGGGTAGGCTAAATCTGAAGGCTATATGTTACTCATTTAAGTTCTTTGGTTAGTCCAAAGCCTAACACGACTAAGTGAGTACAGGAATGAGACCTAGAACAATATTAGCACTGTCAGGAAACTCTTCCCTCCAAGCCACTATCAGAGGTCTCAAGAAATACCCTTAGATCTGTGCTGCAAGAATCAATAAGCTTGACTCAGGCAGCAGCAGCCACTGCCATCAGAATCACAGCCCTGATTACTGGAGGAATGGGTCTAAAATGCATAAAACATTGAAGGAAACCAAAAAATATCACTGCCACACTTTGATGTAATCTCATAAATCTGCTTTTTTTAAATGAAATTTTATTAAAGAACATTTACAGAGATTTTGGGTTTTCATTCATTCATTGTTGCACTGTTTTCTCTACCCTCCTCCCCAGTTCGTGCTTCTTCCCCCCCCTTGTAAGTCTGTTTTAATTGTCCAATTGCCACAGTGCTTGTCAAAGCCAGTTCTGATTAATCTCCTTTGTCAGTGTGTCC
>NW_006399778.1:2572982-2597958 GCF_000299155.1 Elephantulus edwardii | reverse complement strand
TTCTTAAGTCCTGGAGCAAATTCCATCTACCACTGGGTTGTTTTACAACTCGGAAGTCCGCATGCAAGGCAGAGGTGAAGTAAGGAACTGCTTATGAGGTTTTCCGTCCATTCCAACAACTAAGAAATAATGAGAAGAGTTGGGACCTCAGAAGGCGTTTAGGACCAATTAGTAGGCTCTTGTGTCCAGGAGAAAACGAATATACTTACGAGTAACGTTAATGCTCACCCACAGCTCATAAATCTGCTTCTAATTAGCAGAACCTGAGTTGTATCTAAAATGAATCTACAGTGAATTCTTGCAAATAGAGTTTTTAGCTTTCTAACATTTCTACTTAGAAAAAGGGTAGAACAGAAACAATATGTCAGTGTATAGAATATTCACCAAATGAGGTCTGCCACAGTCACTCCCCCATCTTCTCCCTATCCCTCAAATCTGAGATCCAGAAGAATAAGACACATACCTAAAGTCATTCATAAATTAGAACATTATGTACTCCTGCTTTCTAGGCCAATGCTTTTATTATAGGGCCAGTCTCTGTTTCAAGAAAACTATCTTTTAAAAGTGTAGAGAATGCCATATAAACGAAGACTTTTCTCCCATGTTCCTCCCATGTTGACTTTTCTTTGGATAAAGGGAAGAAGGAAGAAGGATGTGGAGTTGCATTTCCTAGGCAAAGATAGTGGTACTTAAGGTTCTGGTTTTAGGTCCATTCCCCAGGAGAATACAGAACACATTTACTTTTGAAGGGAAAAAAAACCTCAGAAACTAGAATTTTCAGAAATTCTTGACAATCACATAGATGAACTCCATTGTTTTAGTGATAATGACTTCCCTCTTTTCTTTCCTGTTGGCACTTGCCATAATCTCACTGGCTGAAAGAGTACCACTTTGACTTCTATTATTCTTCTGTTAAAAAAACTAACCAAATTAGGGAGCTCTGATGGCCTAGGGGCAAGAAACTTCACTGCAATCCCAAAGGTGCACGGTTCAAATCCACCAGATGCTCTGCTGGAGAAGGAGGGACAATCTCCTCCTGTACTAGTCAGATCTGATTTGACAGCACGCACGCACACACAAATAATATAAAAAAGATAAAATTTTAAAAAACCAAACTAACAAAATTCAGAAAGCCATCCTATAGATAAGTGATTGTCAGACTGTTTTTTTGGGCTTTTTTAATAGAAAATAAGCTATGTCACAAAATGGCTATGAGATATCATCTCACCCCAGCAACCATAGCAAAGTTTAGCAAGCCAGCAAACAGCAAATGCTGGTGAGGTTGTAGTTAGATTGGAACTCTTACTGCTGGTGGGAATGTACAACCATGATGGAAGGTGGTTCTTGTGCTTTCTCAAAAAGTTGAAAATAGAAATAACATTTGGCCCAGCAATTCCACTACTGGGAATATACCCTACAGAAACCATAGACACAGCTCAAGCAGATATGTGCATACCTTTGTTTATTGCTGAGTTACTCAAATTAGCAAAAAGATGGAAGCAACTCAAGTGCCCATCAACAAATGAATGGATAGAAAAACTATGATACATTCACACAATGGAATATTACACAGCATTAAAAAACAGTGAACTAGTATAGCATATTATGTGGAGGAGCCTGGAGGACATTATGCTGAATGAAATTTCTCAGTTAAAAAAGGACAAATACTACATAACACCACTGTTGCAAAATAGGACAGACATTTAGAGGGATTGGAGAGAGACTAGGAAAAGTGTAGATAGATAATGAACATTGCCTTGGAGCAGATGAGGGGAAAACTGTCTGAAAGGAACCTAAATTAGGCCTTATATATATGACAACGATCTAGAACAAGGGTGGGACAGACGGGGGGGGGGGTGTATGCAACATTGAATAAAAGAAAGTAAGAAAATAAGCAGGTCAGCCTAGAAAGTTCACACTTGGAAAAATCATTAGCCCCCTTCCCTAAGCCAAGGTGAGAATCTTCCTCCTGACTTGGCCCAGAAAGACATTCTCGTTTGGACTATGTTAACACACTTGATAAATGAAGTATAGAATCATGCCCCCCAAGTTTTTTGAGTGTTCCATCTGGAGGCTATTATAAAACTGGTAAATGTTTTAGTGTCCTTTAGGGACTAGAGCTTGGTCTCTTATACTGCCCACTTCTGTAGCCGGAACAGATTCCATCTTCTCTACTTTTTATCACCGTGGAATTGGTTTAACATTATGACATAATCTCTGATTCCAGTGAGGCAGAGCTCACCTTTGAGCTGGTAGATTCCTTCCCATTTGACCTTTCCCAGGAAAACCAAGAAGTTGTGCCTTAATGACGGTGGGAATTACAAGTTGAGAGCTTACTATCAAGGTCAGTTCCCCTCTCTTTTGAACCACACTTGGTGAGGGAAGAAAACTGGCCTTTCCTAAGTATTATTTGCCGAGATGGGTGAAGATAATTTCCTGACACTTTGGAAAACCCAGATTGAGTTAAAAGGTACCAATGTTCAGAGAGCCATTATTGAGAATAGTTTCCTCTTTCTTTTAGAAGTTGCCTAGGGCTCTCCAAGTGTTCAGAGTTGTTCTTTCGTTGGGATTTTTTGTGTGTTGGGATTGATGGTTATTTTTTCTGGTTTATTAAGATTGTACCTATTCTCAATCTTTTTTTCCCATCCTTCCTTTGATTTTATTTAGACTATATAATGGGCCATGGTATGGAAGACTACTGAATTGAAGGCTTTAACTGCCAAACCATAGAAACTGTCTAGCCACTAGACTTTGATCCCACCCAAATTTAACACAGAAAAATGTGACAGTCTCCTATAAAAATTTACAGCCTCTTTGTCCTTCAGATTGTGAGTTAGAACTGATTTGATGGTAACAGATTTTGGAACCTTGGCCTTCTGCAGTTGTACACATTAATTATATCCTTGCTTGCTTTTTAGTTGCTGTTATTCTGAAGGGCAATTAGGTTTACTACAGAACTAGCCAGATAATGTGGAAACAACAGTCTTTTCCTATTGTACTTCTCATACTCGGAATACTTCTTTCTTTTCTGTGTTCCTTTCACATATACCCTCTTTGCTCAAGTTGTAGAATTACAGCTGATAATCTTGTTCTTAGAACAAGCTCCTTGTAATTAGTGTTAGTAACAGACTTCCAAAAAGTAGAGGGCTCCTAACTTCTCTGCCTTTTCTAACTTACAGCACTCTTACTTCCTGCTAGGATTAGAACAACCCCATTCCATAAATATGCACTGCTCTTAGCTGCTCTAACTCAAACCTAATTCTGACCCAATTTAATTTTTTTCTGCAAACTTGTCTGTTAGCTAGTGACCCTTAAAAACACCTTCTGTACTTTTTTGCCAAGAAATGGATTCAGATAGGATAAAATTCTCCCCTGA
This sequence comes from Elephantulus edwardii, assembly GCF_000299155.1. Lineage (NCBI taxonomy): Eukaryota > Metazoa > Chordata > Mammalia > Macroscelidea > Macroscelididae > Elephantulus > Elephantulus edwardii. The sequence continues at coordinate 2,594,582 of NW_006399778.1, read as the reverse complement.
CCTAAATGAAAAGGAGGGGGGAAGGGTATGTTCAGAGGAGCTAATCAAATGGTTAACATGGATGTTATACAGGTAGGTCTAGGGAATATGGTGAAGGGAACTCTGGTGGCTTAATGGTTAGGAGTTGTGCTGCCAACACAAAGGCATGCAGAGAGAATCCATAAGCTGCTCCACAGGAGAAAGATGGACAGTCTCCTCCTGTGTGATTTACTGCCTCTGAAAACTCACTGGAGAGTCAGTCAGCTACAAGTCAGTTCTGACTTGATGATGCATAACAAGGGGGGGTACTGTGTAGGCTGCTCTGGTGACCTAGCCAATAGGGAGTTTCACTGCTAATTCTGAGATGTTCTGGCTGCTTGAATCTGCCAGCAACTTTAAGGTATAAAGATAGCAGTCTCCTCCAATGCAATTCATAGCCTCAAAAACCTTCTGCAGGATCAGCTCTGAGTTGCTTCCATCTTGGTGGCAAATGCTGGGAAATCTGAATTTTTTATGTAGTATCTCTGAATTTTTAAATGAGTGTATATGGAGATGTTGCATTGCAGGTTAAACTTTTTGGGTTTTGGGAGGCCTTTAGGTGTGTTCCTGCTACTTCTTATAGTCTAATCTGTATAGATTTGGTTCTTTTATATTTACTCCATTTCAGCTGGCCAGCTATGGAGAGTACCATCTTATCTATCCATTGCCAACTTTCATTGTGTTTGGTGTTTATTGGTTTAGGGAGGAGAGATGCAGGGGAGATGTTGAACAGAAGCACTCGATGTGATTAAACCTCCAGCAGAGCATATCTGTGGGAGCAGAATATCGACCCCTGGAAAATCAATGACTGCTGCAATGGCAAAGCTGGCTGTTTGCAGGGGCTTCTATCATAAGAATGCAGTTTGCCTAACAGTCTTTCGTTTCCTGTCTTTCACCCCAGCACAACCTGAGCCTCTATCCAAAGGGTCAAACCCACCTCAGCTGAGGTGGATTGAAACAGCAGGTTCTTGTTTCTTTGCAATTATATTGAAATTTCTCCAGTGATATGCAGTTTGCCTCCCAGCAGCCTCCTTTCCAGACGTTCATGCTTGCACTGCTGTTCTAGCAGCAGCTCTACCCAAGTGCCCAAAGCCCATGTGACGGTTGCATTTTTTAGTTTTAGAAGAGTCACTTGGCATGCTACAGCACCCAGGTGGTTCCCTCATTGTGTAGGTGTAGAGTTCATGCACTTAGAGATGAGAGCTGGGAGATAGCATGGGAAAGATAGGGGACTAATTGAAAGTAGGTCTTAAAAGGTTGTTTTTCAGTGGTTATTTAACCAAGCATCTTGGCTTTTCTGTATTTGACATTTTCCTGTCACCGAAAACAGAATGGATATAACCTGGTCCTGCTTATTACATTCCCACAGGCTAGTGGAGAGGACAGATAGAGTACACTGTCAAGCTCTTTGCTTGCGTTCGTTTTTGAAATACTGGATTTCCAGAGTCTTTCATGGAACTCTGAGCTCTGCCTGTGGTGTGAGGGGGCAAAAGAACTTATGTTATCAGTTAACATTTTTAAGACTGTAATGTAGCAGAATAGCTAGTGGATCTGCCTAATGTGGAACTGCTGGTTTTTTCATGGAAAGAAAGAAGAAAGCTGTTTTTTTCCTTTGGCATTCTCAAGGATATTAAACCTATTTCCTTTTATAGTTTATGCCTTTGTGCATCTTGAAGTGATTGATATCCCACCCAGTTCTGCTGCTTAAATAGCTGGGAAAATCAGGCCATCTGGTGCATGGTAGCCTAGTAGATAGGGAATTATGCTGCCAGCCCAGAGATGAGAAGTCAAATCCAGCTGCTCTTAGGGAGAGAAAAAGAGCAGTCTCTTCTCATATGATGTACAGCCTCTAAAAACCCACTGGAGGGTCAGCAGCTGTGAGTCAGTTTTAGCTCAACAGCAATGAGAGAAAGTTCTGGGATATTTTACTTCTTTCTGAGCTACACTCATGATTAATACTCAACCCAACCTCTTAAACCCCTTACTTCCCCACCCACCATTGCTTTCCTGGTACATTAAAACCTTTCTGAGAACGGGGTGGGGGGGTGGGATGCCCGCGGGATGGGACACTCTGACTTACAGAAAAAGTGAATTAAACTTAGAGAATTACACAGAAAAATCTGTGAATGCCAGTGTCTATGTTAGGCAGGAATACAGCAGAGAAGGAAAATTCACTGTGTTTACAAAGTAGGATAAAGGGTGACAGAAAAAAGGTAAGCGTCCTGTCAAAGATGACAAAAGTTGTGAAGTACGTCTTGTGAAATTGTGACTCTCAAGGGTTTCACTATGTATGAAAGGGCTGATTTTCAATACACCAAGAAATGTAATCGGAGAATGATTTGGGAAGAGGAAAACATGCACCATTATACTTTTTTTAAAAGTCATTTTATCTAGTTCTAGTCTTGTGTAGAGAAGGGAAATAATATAGGGAGCTCTGGTGGTGTAGTCCTTAAGTAGTGGTGCTTACAGGCAGTATCTTTTTGGTGACTTGAGTCTACAAGCACCTCCAAGGGAGAAGGATAAGCATTCTCCTCCTATGTAATTTACAGCCTCCAAAAGCTTGCTAGAGGGTCAGCTGTGAGTTGGTTTTAACTTTGCAGCAATGAGATTTTGTTTTGTTTCTATAAAAGAGCTAATAGGGTTACCCTACCCCATCCAGAGTTCTGTAGCCAATCACTCATAGATGATTCCAGTTGCTTTACCTTAATTGATGCATAGCACCCACCTAGTCTTTAATAATAAACACTTTCTGATGGAAACATTGCAGGCTTTTAGTATGAGATTAATACAGACTTGAACCACATTTCTTCTATCTGGTCACTTTCTGCCTTTAGGCAAGTCATTAAGCTTCTGAGCCTGTATTTTTGCTAGAATGGAGATGATACAGTGGATTTTTTTTGTTGTGTTGGTCCCCCAGTTATTTTTATATTGGTTTACATACAAAATTCATACACATTGTGTTTGTTTCTATACATTGTGTTTGATACGATTGTTCCCATGCATTATGTTGTCTTTCACTTTAATAATGATCTGTGAAGTTGCCACACTCAACTGTTACTGTTATGTGCTTAGAGTTACAAATTTTAATTAGAAAGTGAATTTGCAAATAGAGGCACATTTGTACCTACATCAGAAGATGATTATGAGAATTAAAGGAAATACAATCAACTCTTAGAGCTTAAGTTTTAACACGTAGAAGTCACATATCATGTCACTTCTTTTTGAGAGAGAAATATAAAGAGACTTGTTTGATTTCTTTACAGCATCCTTTGAATATGGAGGTTTAGTCTCCTAGAGCTTACTTTATTAATTCTGACATATATAGGAGATTTCCTCTTGGAGTTAGACCCTTGAAAAGTGTTAGGGAGACAAGAAGACACTGACCCTTTTCTGATTGATGTGTATTCCCCACCAGGCAGCCAGAAGGTATCCAGAAGAATGATGTGTTATCCCCCCAAAAAATAATGTATTATAGAAAAAGAAGGGGGGGTGTTCTCATCATCTTATATGGTGGTTTCTAGGATACAGACCAAGTTTTTGGATACTTTGCAAGGGTGGGTGGTGTCATAGAAAATAGTTCTCAGAGTGTTCCATAGAGCAGCTTTTGCTGCTTCAATCTAAAAGGTTACTTTTCCTCACTTTCCTACTACCTCTTTAACCTTTGACCTAGAGGTACCATCAGGAGTAAGAGGTAACCTGTTCTGTATATTGAGTCATTCCCAGCATTTTAGCTAGCAACTAGCTCATCTGCTTTCTGTGCAGGGATGTGACAGTTAGTTTTGTTGACCCGAGTATGGCAGTTCTACAATTCTGGAATCCTTACCAGTTTGAGATAGATCAGGTCACCTTGCTGTCTATTTCAGCAAAAACTGGAGAGAGGGAAGAGGACCTATAACTGGAATGTTTCTACAAGTGTTCCCTAGAGGTAGCCTCTTACAACCTACTGTTATCTCTAAATATGTTACTTAAGGTTTTAAGAAAGACTAGGCACTTCTCTTTGCTATAACTAATTCCTAAACAGGTTTGTCATGGGGGGGGTGTCATCTTCTCTTTCTCTCTCTCTCTCTCACTCACACACACACACACACACACGCGTGCGCGCGTTTGTTGAAGCTGTTGCTTCTTTCGCTACCTTTTGTTCCATTCTCCAGCATGAAAACAGCCTCCTACCCTGACTTGGGATCATTTAGACTCTACTGGGTAGAGTGGGGTAACAACTTGGTCAGTTATTTGTACAGTTTTGATCATTTCAGGTTATGTATTTGGACTTTCTTCATTCTATGATTGTAATTTAAATGGGTATGGCTGAGAACACCCCACCAAAACAAAACAAAAAATGTCAAGCAAACTCTTACTACAAGGATGAGTATAAAATTTACCTAGCTCTCTTGGTGGGTGGTTTGCCTGCCAGTAATAAGCACAAATCTGCAAAGGCTTTTAACACTGAAAGAATGTGAGAACTCCATCTGGGGGGTTAATGAAAGCTCCATGTCTTAAAGATTCAGCCAAATTTAAGGGAAAATCCTAAATCTGAATATTGCCATGAGCCACCTCTTTAGATTTGCCAGGTGGTTTTCTTAAATCTGCTCAGCAAAATGAACTGTCATCCTTTCAAGGCTCTGTCAGGAGATCATTTGAGCACCATATCCCCCCAACTGTTCTGTTATCTTCTTTTCGAAAATGTATTCCACCAGGCAGCCAATTCATGTTAAAACTTGTTACCCTTCCTTTAAAAGCACATGCAGCCTCCCCCTTCCCCATCCTCTTCTCCTAAAATGAGGTATGGGTTGTGTGATTTCAGGCATGGTTTTGTTGTAGTGTGAAGAGTAGGTGTTAGTTACTGAGTCCTGTTTGTCAGCATCACTTGACAAACCCATGCTGGCGTTCACTGGGACTGGGCAGCCAGTCACAGCTGGAACAGTTATCGTCATAGAGTCCCTATGGGCTTCCTCTATCAGGTCACATCCCTAAATAACATTGGGCAGTATTTCAAGTGAAGAAACGAAGGCTTTTAGGGCTGTAGCCAGCCTGGAGTGTGAGATTATGTGTGAAATAGTTGGACCTGCTCCAGTGCTTTTGATCTGCATGGTTGATGAGCAATAAAATGCATGAAACACGTTGGAAACACGTGAGGAAATTCTCTCTGGCCCTGCTGCTTCCTTGGAACTGGCAGGGCACTGAATGAGCTAATCTCACCTCCTATCTATCAACAGAATTATTCCTGGAGGAAAGTGAACCCATTAAAAGAGATCTTCCCACTTAAGGGCAATTATTACAATACTACAGTAGTCCTTCCAGAAGATACCGATCAGGTGGACCCTTTTGGTAGAACTGAGAACCTGAGAGTCCTGAGTTACCAAAGTGAACACCAGCAAAAAATAGTGTGTTGTAACAGATTAAACTTGTTAGATTCATGGACGTTTGACTCAACATCTAGACATCCAGCTTTTTGTGGAATAGACCAGAAAAACTGGCTTTATGTAAAGTAGAAAACAAGTATATCCTTTGTAGTGAAAAAGACAGTTCAGAGTATTACCTGTTTGTATAGATAGAGGGACCATCTAGACCAAGTTAATGCTGGACTAGGTCAGGTTCCTGTGTCCTGTTGATTTTTTTTTTTTGAGACTTCTGCCTTTCCCTTTCTTCCCATTCTTTATAAAAAGCATTTATCATGATTAATATCTTGATACTGCTTTTGTATATTCAGATTTCTCATTCCAAGGAGTTGCTGCTGTGCATCTTACCCTAACTATATGGATCTCATGGAGTTTCTTGTCTCAATGACATACATATTCAGATTTGTCCACTCCTCTCATTGTACAAGTGAAAAAGTGATATTCACCTTGATCGTGGTCTCCTGTGGTGCTTTTTCCTCAGTTTGTGTAGTATCATAGTGAAGTGATAACATAGGCTTTGGAGACTCACGAAACTGGGCTCAAATCTAGTTTCTACCACTTGCTAGGTGTGTTTTATGTATATCCTTGTCTATGAAGATCAGCTTCCTTATATTTAAAATTATACTAGTAGTATCTACCTCCAAAAGTTATAGAAAATGAAATAAGATAGCTCTTTAAAATGCCTGACACATAGTAGGTAGCTGTTGTTAATGGTAGATAATCTGATCCTTCCTTTGCTAACTTTTGGTTCCTAAAAAAGTTTTTTTAAGCAATCCTCCCCTACACTGACCAACCACCATCAGATAGAAATTACAGCTTGAGAGACTGGCCTCAAACCAGAAGTTTGAGAAAAGTAATGCTACACCTTCCTCAGTATTCTATACCCAGGCATTCCAGCCCATGTTAGGACTACTATTTCCTATAGTTGCTTTAGCTTATACTTACTCTCCAAGGAGCTTAGGACACTTCCACAGCATTGGCAGCTCCTCACAGTGTTTCCATGAAGGAGGACACTGTTTTACCAATTGCACTTGCCTCCAGGATCCAGAAAGCCCAGCCCCAAGAGCTGCAAGGGTTTTCTTTACACTCTTGGGATCCTTCAGCTGGATTATAGACATTGGCCTTGTAGATTAATGGTGAATCCTGTTTCTGTTAAGGAACATCCTCAGCCCCTTTCAGTTTAGGGGTTTTTTGTTGTTAATGACTTGTTTGGTTCTTTCTTTCTTTTTCAGTTCCTCACATCTGCAAGGATATATAACAAATTTTAAGTTTCCTCTAATTGAGGGTAGCAGAAAGCCATAGGAGACTTTGGAATTACCTTTGGTTTTGGAAATGTTTTTTTATCATGAGGATATTCATGTTTTATTTGTATGATTAGAGATAAAAGCAAAGCATTTAATTTTTTTAAAGCCACCTTTTTTTGTCTTATGGATGGACTCAATTCCATTTCTGTTCCAAGATAACACTGATATTCCTTCCCTCCCCCCAAATCAAGAAACTATTATTCATAGAGGCTGGAAGCTTGATTAGGACTGGAAACTGTTAAAGAAATGTGTGAGGGAACCTACTGGTCCCTAAAACAGAGAATTGGGTTGTGGTTTCTGTTACAGACTCCAGAGCTTAACAAGTGGCTTTTGAGGCCTTTTTTGGCCCACATAGTTGGCTCCTCTTGTCATCTTTGTGCCTTTTAAAATTTGATCTCCTTGGCTCAGAGGGCAGGTATCCCTGGTATAGCTTAGTCTTCCACACAGGAATAGAATGCCCAACTTCTTTCTTGAGATGAACCTAAGATTCTTAATAGTTTGCAAGTACTTAAGATCTTACAGAAGCAAGAAATCCTTTGTATTAGTTGAGGCTTGGACTCTTTGAGTTCATTCTACCCCAGAGCTATTTATAATTGCATTTTTAAAGTGTATTATGGTACACTAGCCATATTTATGAACAGAAAAGCTAGTGTTTTCTGACCTCTCAGCTAACATTGAGAGTTGGGCACAGACAAAAAACACATAACTACCTACCTACCTTTTTTCCCTTCAGAACAAACTTTGTTTCCATAGTAGGAACACTCTCAGCCTAGCAAATAGCCTGTCAATTTATGGATGGTCCACCCAAACTTGATACTTAGGGAGATGATCTCTAGTGTTTTTGTTAGACTCTAGCAACTTTCCATAGTGAGTTTATTTGTGGGACTAGGCATAGACTTTGCCTTGGATTGTAACAGCTCCTTTCTTATAAGAGAACTCTTTCCTAACTGCTTACATTCCATCATTTTTCTACATCTGGCCCCTTATCCAAAGCGTTCCTCTTTCTTTGGGGTGGTAGTATAAGCCTATTGTTAACATGTGATGGTGAACTTAGTCTTATATTGCTAGAGAATGAACATGGAGGATGGAAGAAGTATTTACTTTTGACTCTTTGAGGCTTCACCTCACATACTTTAGGTATGTTGCTAGAAGGGGCTATTCCTTAGAGACATGATACTTAAAAGGGTGGAGGGTCAATGAAGGAAAGGAAGACCCTCAACCAGGTGGATTGACACGGTGACTGCCACAATGGGCTCTTGTTTGTCAGGAAGTATGAAAATGGCACAGGATAGAACAGGGTTCAGATCTGTTGTTCACAGGATTGCTCTGAGTTGTCGTTGACTTGACGGCACCTAACAACAGTTTTCATTTTGAGTCCCTGATTTTCATTTTGTACTTCTGACCAAATTCTTTGGTTAATTCAGTACAAAGCCCCAAAGTTAGCTCCAGTATATCAGAGATTGAGAGGCATAGGCTTGAGCAAGGTTTCGATGTGTTGTTTGTAGAGTGAGTTATTGTCAATTTAGCAGCACCTAACAGCTACAACTAAACCCTAGTAAATGCCATGTTTTAAAAGCTGGGAGTAAAATTGGGTTTTATTCTGTTAGCAAACATTTGTTCATACCTGTTGTGAACCAGGTGTTAGGAATATAATCCCAGACCTTCTTGGCAGTGAAGGGATTTTCTTTCTAATATAATGTGTCCCTTTCTCATATTGCCAAGTGTGGCAACTTGGAATGAATGAGTCCATGGTAAATGAAGTTTATTAGAACGTGGGGAGAGAAGATGTGTGAACATGGCCCAAACTTTTTAACATTCTCTTATAGCTCATGATGTCATCCTGGCAGCTTTACTGACGTTTCTCCCAGAGGAAAATAGCTGAAGTCAACTTTTATTAGAACATGGCCATGCTTGTTTATGTGCTGTCTCTAACTGCTTTTGTACTATAGTAGCAGAGTTGAGTAGTTACGACAGACCATATGGCTGGCTCACATAATCTGAAATACTTGCTGTCCCTTTATAGAAAGCTTTACTATATGTGGATTTACAGTCATGATAATTGTGTTCAACATGTTTGTTGATTAAGGAAAATGCTGTATGTGGTATGATTGTTGTAAAAGGGATCTTTCTGTCTAATATCCATGCCCTGTGTGTATATGTTTCAGGATCTATCTGGTTCAATAGATGATCTCCCCATGGGGACAGAAGGAGCTCTGAGCCCTGGAGTGAGCACGTCAGGGATTTCCAGCAGCCAAGGAGAGCAGAGTAACCCAGCTCAGTCTCCTTTCTCTCCTCATACCTCCCCTCACCTGCCTGGCATCCGAGGCCCTTCCCCATCTCCTGTTGGCTCTCCCGCCAGTGTTGCTCAGTCTCGCTCAGGACCACTCTCGCCTGCTGCAGTGCCAGGTATCAAGTGCTACTGGGCTTTGTTTGAGGGGAGGGAAAGGGATTCAAACTCCAGAGATATCAGGGAGCCCAGCCTACCACTTCCATGGGCAGGGCATTTCCAGTTTATGTCTGTGGAGCATTCCAATAGTGAGAACTCCTTGACTAGACCTGTCTGAGTCAGTTCCAGTTCAGAATTGGCTTATTTCTTTCTATGTGAAACAGGCAACCAGATGCCACCTCGGCCACCCAGTGGCCAGTCAGACAGCATCATGCATCCTTCCATGAATCAGTCAAGCATTGCCCAAGATCGAGGTGAGCTGGACTTTAGGCCAGGGAGGTTGGGGTGCTGAGGCCAGAGTATTTTTTGTGTACTTTTTGGAAAACTATATGACCATAGAGCTTAAGCTTTGAATTGTAAAATTTGAGTTGAGCTGGTTTCCTGTGTTTGGTGGATTCTTGTTTGTGTCTGATTTGGTACAGAAGACTCATATTGAGTCTTCATTCTTTAAATCATCCACAGTTTTGTTTTCTCTCATTGCTTTTTGTCTTTTCAAACCTACATTTAGAAGAAACAGCTAGTTGATGGCTGTGTCCCTTTAGAAAGTTGTGTAAGATAAATGACTATATGTTACATATCAGATAGAGATTCCAGACAATTAGATGATAATGAAAATGTTGGTGCTCAAGTATCAGGATAAAGAGAACATTTGTTTCCATTATACCTAAATACGGCTACTTAAAACATCAGTAATTGTTTATGGGTATTTCTGCAAACAGGTTACATGCAAAGAAACCCCCAAATGCCCCAGTACAGCTCCCCCCAGCCCGGTTCAACCTTATCTCCACGTCAACCTTCTGGAGGACAGATGCACACAGGCATGGGCTCCTACCAGCAAAACTCTATGGGGAGCTATGGTCCCCAGGGGGCTCAGTATGGCCCACAAGGTAAGTGTGCTTGCTACCCAAATAGGCTACCCCCTACAGCCAAAGTATATGTAAAGGGGGGAAAAAACCAAAACAAACAAACCAGTTTCTTCTTTGATATGTCACCCTCTTCTGGTAAGAATAGGATTGTCTTTTACCTTGAAACCACCGAGCCCAGACCACCTATTCTGTCACTAGGGAGAGTTTAACTTCTCCAAGCTTTTTGTCTCTAAGTGAGGCTTAGTAGATGGATAACTATTGGTTAGTCACATGTTAAAAACTAAGTCCTGATATATCTTTGTTCAGACTATAGTGATTAAAAGCTGAATGTCCTGTGTTGATCATGGGAGAGAAAGTGACCTGAGTATCTAGAAAAAGAATTTCCAGCGAGCTCTGGTGGCCTAGTGGCAGGAAACTGCACTGCAACCCCAGAGGTGTGCGGTTCAAATCCACCAGATCCTCTGCTGAAGAAGGAGGAACAATCGCCTCCTGTACCAGTCAGATCCAATTTGACGGTACACACATAAAAAAATAAATAAATAAAAATTATTTAAAAAAAAGAATTTCCCTAGGAGTTGAAGGACCTGCATAGCTGTAAAGCCAGTTTTGCTCTTGTACTGTCTTTAAAATGAAAGGAAGACTGAGATCAGCCTCTGATAGGCTCACAGTCTTCTCTTTACTTGCTGAGCTCATCATGAAGTTCATCTTTTTCCTTAACAAACAGTGAATGATTTTCATGTTTATGACCTTGAAAGTTTTAGAAATGAGAGTTAAGTAGTGAATTGTTAACCAAATCTCTCTTTCTTTTCTGTTCTCCTCCCAGGAGGCTACCCCAGGCAGCCAAATTATAATGCCTTGCCCAATGCCAACTACCCCAGTGCAGGCATGGCTGGAAGCATGAACCCTATGGGTGCTGGAGGTCAAATGCATGGACAGCCTGGCATCCCTCCTTATAGCACTCTCCCTCCAGGAAGAATGAGTCATGCCTCCATGGGCAACCGGCCTTATGGCCCAAATATGGCCAATATGCCACCTCAGGTTGGGTCAGGGATGTGTCCCCCCCCAGGGAGCATGAATCGAAAATCTCAAGAAACTGCTGTTGCCATGCATGTTGCTGCCAACTCTATCCAAAACCGGTAAGGCTTGGGAAGTATGGAAAGTGTCAACATAAAGAATTTGTCATTCTGGTAGGTTAGTGAGATGCTTCTGGATGTTAAACTTGTTCTCTTTAGTAAAGAAGATTTTCTATAGAGAACTCTTCTGGATTAGATTTTCTTACATTGGGAAAGGGGAGATACTCAGAGTGCTCTTTGGAGGCAAGAATGATGAGGCTTTGCCTCATTATTTTGGACATGTTACAAGGAGGGGCTATTCCTAGGAGAGAGACATGATGCTGGAAAGGGTGGAGGGCAAAGGAGTGGAAGACCTACAGCCAGGTGGACTGACACGGTGGCTGCTGCAGTGGGCTCTTGTGAGTCAGGAAGTGTGAGAATGGTGCAGGATAGGGCAGGGTTCAGACCTTCTGTTCATAGGGTCGCTATGAGTTGTATTCAACTTAACAGCACCTAACAACAGTGAAAAACACAAAGAAGTGCTTATCCCTGGATGGCAGCTTAGGTTGGTGTCAGATTTGACATGAATAAATATCAAATGTAAATTAATTAACTAACTTGATTATATCAATTAGGAAAGTAAATCTTAGAAGTAAGTAGATTCTTTTTAGTTTGTTGACTTCCAGATTCTTTTTTTTTTTTTACTTCCAGATTCTTAATGCTATACGTTATTTTGATATGTGTGAGAAATGGAGGATTTTCTATTTTGTCTGTTTCCTGTGGTCCTTTAAGGATATGAATTCATTGACTGATGATGAGCATCTGACTGATGCTGTGCAGAAGGCTCATATGATTTAGTTCAATACCTTGAAGTTGTTGTTCGTTTGGTTTATTGCTTTTTTTTAAATTATGAAAGTTTAAAGAGACTTTGAATTTCCATTCATTTATTCATAGTTGCACACTCTCCTCACTGCCCACCCCTCCCCCATTTTTCATAGCAACCCTATCTACAAGAACTCTAAACCCTTCTCTGTTCTGTGCCAACCCTATTTTCTCCAACACACATATTCCCACTATACCAATCACATAATCAGTCCATTTCATCGAGGGTCTTCCTCTCCTGCCCTGTCCCTCCGCTCTCCCAAACATGTTGTCCCTCTCCAAGGACTGGTCCCTTCTTGCAACATGCCCAAGGTACGTCAGATGAAGTGTCAGAATCCTTGATTCCAAGGAGCAGCCCAGTTTCACCCTCTCCAGGACAAACCTGTTTGTTCTCCTAGCAGTCCATGGTGTATTCAACACTCTTCTCCAGCACCACAGCTTAAAGGCATCAGTTCTGTTTCTATCATCCCTAGTCACTGTCCAGCTCTCCAATTTCATGCAGTTGTGAAAACAATAGCCCGGATCAGGCGCACCTAAGTCTCCAGCCTTACATCATTGTTCTTTAGTACTGTGGAGAGGTCCCTGACAGCTGACTTTCCCAATGCAATAGTCTCTTGATTTTCTGGCTCCTGGTGCCAAGAGTACTTGCCTGTGGAGCCAAGCAAACTAAAACTCTTAATTATCTCAATCGCTATGAAAAGTAAAATTATTTCATTGTTATACAGTCTTACCTCCCAGTCCACTTCACTCCACTGTGCAGTTTTCATTCTAGACTCTTGTCATGACAATAATACCTGATCATATATTCCTCCTAACAGTTCTCTCCCTCACCTGTTTCAATGCAGTATACACTATTTATCCCCTTTTAGTTTCCCCCCAACTCCAATGTCAGTCCTGCTTTACAACAGTGACACTATGCAGTATTTGCCCTTTTGTGACGGAGATATTTCACTCAACATAATGTCCTCCAGGGCCACCATTTTGTGTATTTCATGGGTTCCTTGTTTTTCAGTGAAGCATAGTATTCCATTGTGTGAATATACCACAGCTTCTCTATCCATTCATTTGTTGATGGGAACTTGGGTTATTTCCACCTCTACTACAGTGAACAAAGCAGCAATAAACATGGGTGTGCATATATCTGCTTGGGTAGCAGTTCTGATTTCTTTAGAGTATATTCCCAGTAGTGGAATTTCTGGGTCAAATGTATTTCTATTTCCAACTTTGAGAAAACGCCATACCGCCTTCCACAGTGGTTGCACCATTTTATGCTCCCACCATCAGTGAATAAGGGTTCCAGTTTCTCTGCAACCTCACCAGCATTTGTTGTTGTTTGCATGCCTTTATTTCTTCTCCTTGGGCCTCTTGTTTCAGTGGCCCATTTTATTCGAGGCTCATCTCTGTGCACCCAATTGTTGGTGACTTCAGTTACTAAAGGAAATCTTATTAAAATGTTGTGTACCAGGGTAAATTATGAGGATTGACTCTTAAGTTTTTTGGGGGTTTTGGTTTTGTGTGTGTGTGTTTTTGTTGTTGTTTTTTAATTTGTGTGTGTGTACCATCAAATTGGATCTGCCTGGTTCAGGAGGAGATTGTCTTGCCTTCTCCAGCAGAGTACCTGGTGGATTCGTGTATCTCTGGGGTTGCAGGACAGTTTCTTGCCACTAGGCCACCAGAGCTCCCTGAGTATTGACTCTAATGACGTGACTTTGGAAGAACTTCAGGATGATAAAAATGCAGCTCTTGTTTTAGGGAGATAAGAACTTAACTATATGATTTTGGCTCACAGAACCATTTAGCTGAAGTCTAAATCTGAACCCTTTGTATCTCCAATTCCTGCCTCATTTTCCATCTTTTTTCTCAGGCCACCAGGCTACCCTAATATGAATCAAGGGGGCATGATGGGAACTGGATCTCCCTATGGACAAGGGATTAATAGTATGGCTGGTATGATCAACCCTCAGGGACCCCCATATCCCATGGGTGGAACCATGGCCAATAATTCAGCAGGTAACTCTTAGTCTTTGCCAACCTCAGGTATATTTTCCAATGTGATCTTTTGGTCACATTTAATCCTATTGGATTTGAGATTTCTTTTTCACTTTTCTAGGAATGGCAGCCAGTCCAGAGATGATGGGCCTTGGTGATGTCAAGTTAACCCCAGCCACAAAAATGAACAATAAGGCAGATGGGACACCCAAGACAGAGTCCAAATCCAAGGTAATAAGTTAATGTCCTGAATCCTATCCTTTCCCTTTTACTACCCTGAAGAGTCCTAGGATAATAACTAATTGAATTAGGTTTGACATTAGCCTAAGAGATCATGATTTAAATGATACATAATGTTCTTAAAACCATCAGTTAGTGTATGCCATGGGCTCCTAGTTGCTCCTCTTTCCCAGGGCCTTATGTATAGCTGCAGGAATGGTTAGTGTCCTGCATATACTGTGTTATATTTAAGGAGAGATGAAACAAGTGGTGGGGTTTGGGGCTATTCATGACTAAACTGCTGATTGGTCCTGGATATGCTGTCTTAAAACCTTTCTGAGAGCTTTGGAAACTTTCTAAACACCTGAGTCATTTAAAACACTTTTGTCCTTTACCATGCCTCATTTCCTGTCTCTGTAAAGTAAAAATCATAGCTGATACCTCTTGTAGATCTTCAACTCTGGCTTCCAGGTCTTTTCAACCTTCTTCTTAGTATAATTAAAAACTTTCAACCAAATGAGAAAGTCACCTTTTCTTGAAGAATTGCTTTTTCTTTAGTCCACTCTTTGTCTGAAAAGCACATTTGAGATTTTAAAATTGTGTTTCTATGAAAGTGTATCCAGGCTCCTGGATAGTAATTTGGTGTTAGTAGTGGCTTTAGTGTTTAATGGATGAAGATTTGATATTTATCCCGGCCAGTTAAAAGATCTAAAATCATGGACAGTGATTCCTTGAGGCTCTTCTCCTTATCTTTAAAAATAGTGATAGTTTATAATACCTATTATGTCTTTACATAATGTGTCTTTACACATCTGTGTAACACAACACCCAGTACATGGTGTATAGTCTTTTAAGTGTCTCTGTGAAAATGAAATCTGGCTATCTTTTAGCCCTTCAGCTTTGTGAAAGCTGGGTATGTATTACTAGTAACCATCTTGGACTAAAAACCGTTAATCCAATCAAGAAACTTCTGAGACCCTTAGCATAGCTTTGACTTTAACCCATGTCTATGAATTTGACCTACTTTTTTCAGAAATCCAGTTCCTCTACAACAACTAATGAGAAGATTACTAAATTGTATGAGCTAGGTGGTGAGCCTGAGAGGAAAATGTGGGTAGACCGTTATCTGGCCTTCACAGAAGAGAAGGCCATGGGAATGACAAACCTGCCTGCTGTGGGCAGGAAACCTCTGGACCTCTATCGCCTCTATGTGTCTGTGAAGGAGATTGGTGGATTGACTCAGGTGAGTGCACTTGGTTTCCTCTATGAGTTCAGCAGCATTCTTTAGGTACTCATTGGCATTACATTACCCTCTCGTGCTCTCGTTGGTAGGCTATAGTACACAGGGTTTTCAGAAATAAAGTGAAAGGCTAAAATCTCCTTGGTATAATGAAATATTTAGTTACCCAGTGGATGTAAGAAAAAGACTGTCTGATTCCATAGGAAGTAGTTTGACATAATAATAGACAAGAGGGGAAGGGCTTGGAAAAATGAGCCTGGTTTTGAATCCTTCCTTAGCCCCTGGCAATGTATGTAATCTTAATCAAGTGATTATTAAGTTTTAGCTGGCTTTCTTTATAACATAAGGACAAGGTTTACCCCACCAATCTGCAAAAGTTAGGCAGTAGAAGTCTCTGGCAATGTTTCTGCCACATAAAATTAGCCTGCAAGGTGGTATGTTGTTGTGGTGGTGGTGTACCATTAAGTCAGAACCAACCCATATCTGACCCTCCAGCGGGCTTTCAGAGGCAATAAATCACACAAAAGATTGCCTATCTTTCTCCCATGGAACATCTGGTAAGTTCACAATGCATACCAGAAAGGTGGTATAGGGGCAAGGAAACCTTTCAATCTAGGAAACTTTTTAGTGGAAATGGATTACAGTAGCTATTAAATAGAAGTCAGTTAATAGAGGAAAAAGTAGGTAAAGAATTTGTTTAGTTCACATACAAAGTTTCCATGAATAGATTCTTCCTACTGAAAACTTCCGAAACAGACTCCCATGAGCTATGCCTCTGTCCTGATAACCTTATAGTTTTATTTTAATGTCAGCTGAGGAAGCATACAAATGAGGTAACACTGTCTGACAATCAGCATAGTTTGCCTTACATGCTCTTTCCTCCTGTGTGTTTTTTGGAGTCACTAGATCAAGAATGTGCTATTGGGTCAGGGTTTGTGGCTGAGCTCGGGTAGGCGTGGCGGGAAGAGACTTACTCCAAATCTTCTAAATCACAAGAGGAAAACAGCTGTCACCAGCAGAAAAAAGAAAGTGATTGGAATGAAGCCAGCCAACAGTCAAGTTATGAATTCCTTCTCCCTTCAGGCTTTACTCCCCTCCCCCACAAAGGAAAACA
Source organism: Elephantulus edwardii (assembly GCF_000299155.1). Lineage (NCBI taxonomy): Eukaryota > Metazoa > Chordata > Mammalia > Macroscelidea > Macroscelididae > Elephantulus > Elephantulus edwardii. The sequence continues at coordinate 2,578,056 of NW_006399778.1, read as the reverse complement.
AAACAAAACTGAACACGTGCACACTACCATATAACTGGTGTGGGAAATACAGCCACAGAAGGCTCCTGAGGTGACCCTGAGCTTATTCCTGCCAGTCTTTCTGGTATTCATTCTCTTAGGGATACTAGGTTAAGTTTAGCTTACTTTCAGTTTGGTGGCCTTTTGAGTCACTTAATCTAGTATGAGGCAAGGAGGGAATTTAGAGACTTGGTCCCATTTAACTAAAGGATGTAAACCTTTCAATGCTAAAGGCTGAGGGTGTTCATAAGAGTATTCTTACAAGTTAGTGAAGACTGCGGGAAAGCAAAATATGTAAGTTTTTTTCTGAATGATTAATAATGTTTCTATGGAAGGAGCCATCTCTAACCTTAAAGACTTACCCAAGTGTTGGCCAGTCTAAGAAGTATTTCTAGTTACCTCCCTTCTGTCTAGATTGTCCTCTCTACAGGCTTTCTTGTCGTTCTCTCTGCTAACAGAACTTGCTTTGTAGATTAGGAATAAAAAACTATTAGCTATAACTCCTAGAGGACAGGTTTACCACACAGGAGATGCTTAATATATAGCAGTACATGAAGGGAGACACTTGCCCAATTGGAACAGAAGGATTGATTATAGGGAAAACTTGGGAAATGGTCACTGTACCCTGAAACTGAGGAAAGGAAGGAGACCAAACCACAGGCTGGCTGCCAGAAAGCACAGAAGATGATGTATGTGGCCTTAGTTGTCTCCTGGATAGTTAGTTCTGTGACTAGTGAGGTAAAGGGGGCATGTTGTCACTATTTGCAAGGGAACAGTGGAACAAATATGTCAGATTGTAGGATGTCTCGTGCTGAGAAAAGTTAATTTACCAAACCAAGTCAGGCGGGTGGTAGTTGATAATAACCATAACCGTCATCACTAGACAAAAGTATTTCTCATAAAGGAAGGGAGGAAGTATTTCAGTGTAGTGGCTAGAGTCTGAACTCTCTGGAGGCAGGCAGCCTTAGTTTAAAGTCTAATTCAGCCATCCACGAGGGTGCAACTGAGTAAATTGTTCTGTTTGTACATCATCTTTTAAAAAAAAAGGAATAGTACCTTCACATCAGATTAAATACATTGATGTATATAAAGCATCTAGATCACCTGATAAACAGAAAAGACTAGTTTTTTTATTGGTGCATTTAAAATAGAATTTTATTTTCGAGTTCGTTTATGTGCCTTTTTTTTAATACTCTTGTGTAAATACCACATTTTCTAAATATTATCTCCAATCAATAAGTCATTGCTGTGAAATAGTATCGCACTCAGAGCTGATCTTCCAGTGGGGTTTCAGAGACTATAAATCGCACAATAGGAAATTGCCCATCTTTCTTCTGAGGAGCATCTGGTAAATTCAAACCACGTACCTCTAAGTTGGTAACTCAACTCCTTACCTACTAGGCCATCTGAGCTACCTGTTCCCTCTTAATAGTGAAGTGAAATCTACCTTTATGTGAACACATGCTGCCTAGTAATTGCAATGATTTGTGATTAGCAGCCCCTGAGGAGCCCGGGGGTTATAATCCTTAGAGTATTAGCCAAAAGAGCACTCGGCTCCTCAGGAGAAAGAGGGCAATCTTTCTCCTTCTGTTAAGATTTATAGCCTTGGAAGCTTGGTTGATGGTCACTGAGTTAGATAGAAGCAACTAGACAGCAATGAATTTTCATTTTTTTGAGAGTATAGTGAAAGCCAAATAAGTATTTAGCATTTTTTATGGTATAGATAGTTTAATATTTATTAGGATAAATATTAAATACATAGACTTAATATTTGTTATCCCCTCAAGTGGTTACTTTCAAAGTTAACTGAAAACTTTAGTTTGACAATAGATTAGAATTTGGGAGCCCAGTGTGTGTGGGCTTGGCAGAATGACCAGATGGACTCTTCTATTGTACAGGTCAACAAGAACAAAAAATGGCGGGAACTTGCAACTAACCTCAATGTGGGCACCTCAAGCAGTGCTGCCAGCTCCTTGAAAAAGCAGTATATCCAGTGTCTCTATGCCTTTGAGTGCAAGATTGAACGGGGAGAAGACCCTCCCCCAGACATCTTTGCAGCTGCTGATTCAAAGAAGTCCCAGCCCAAGATCCAGCCTCCTTCTCCTGGTAGGATGACTTGAGTGGTCCAGCCAAGGCTGAGAACTGATTGCATTGGTAACCTTCAAGGATTTAGAATCCTTATTCAGTGGTGCTTTTACCCCATCCTGCCATAGAGCTTTGCAGGTTGGGAGACGGAAAATTGGTATTGCTGACTCCCCTGGGAAGTAGTCTGCAGCAGCCCTTAAGTTTTCATTTTCATTGTACACCTGGCATCTAGCCAAATGTTTGTAAACTAGTGAGTGGGAGGGATATTCAAGGAGTGGTGAGAACTGACAAATGGCAATGGAGCAGGGCCATCTGGGAGTTTTGGCCCACTGATCTCAGCGCCTTAGAATGCAGTGTTCAGACTAGCTCCTTGAATTCCCTAGGGAGCTGCGATTAGTAATGAATGGGGAAGGTGGGGGTGGGGAAGGGATATGAATGGAGCTCTCCAATAGGAGTTCCTCTGCCCACCCTCCTTTCTGAGAAGGGGTTGAAGCCTGCGTGATGTTGGGAGGGAAGAAGGCCAGAGCCCTAGAAGGTGGGTGTAAACACACGTGCCCTGGTGTTGACCTCTGTGGGTATAATGAGTGCCTGAGATGACTCATCAGCTGGGGAGACCTAAGCAGTGGGATATCTGGTGCTGGGAATGGTAACTAATGGAAACATTAATTACTGGTAGTTCTGTAGTCCTCAGAATAAAGGAACATTGGAACTTGAGTAGTAACACTGCTGGTTCCTTGGGAATAGACGGTTCTGGGCTCATAAAGGGTACCTCAAGTTTGCAGCAAGATGGAGACACCGGCATTTCAAGGTTTAACAGGCCCATGGAAATACAGAGACATAATCAACAAAGCTGGCAGTGATTGAAGGAATTGCCAGGTTGATAGTGGTATCTTCTCATCATGATTATTCTCCACATGTAAAATAACAGCAAGAAGCAGTAGAACTTTCTGCTTTATTATGTAACCTTTCATAGCCTCTGTTGAGAAAGGTTATTTAAGCTCAAAGGGTCCTGATCTTCTTAAGCCTTAGGAAGATATTTTCCACAGACTCCTCAGAGCATTTGTGGGGTTTTTTTTGTGAGGATTAAACACCTACCTTCCTGCCAAGCAGATTGCTCATATCACATCTCTTTCCACAGCTGGATCAGGGTCTATGCAGGGGCCACAGACTCCTCAGTCAACCAGCAGTTCCATGGCAGAAGGAAGTGACCTGAAGCCACCAACTCCGGCATCTACACCACACAGTCAGATCCCCCCGATGCCTGGCATGAGGTGAGGTCAGGAGTTGAGACGGACGATTTAAGGATTCTCGAGAGGTGTATGAGTGCTCCTGTTCAGCCCTAGGCTCGCCCCTTGTCTGACTATAAGCTAGTTGACCATTCTGAGCTCTGTGCTAGATTAATTTGGCATTTATTTGGTTTCCTTATTCTGGAGCAGGAGCAATTCAGTTGGGATCCAGGATGCCTTTCCTGATGGAAGTGACCCCACATTCCAGAAGCGGAATTCCATGACTCCAAACCCTGGGTATCAGCCCAGTATGAATACCTCTGACATGATGGGGCGCATGTCCTACGAGCCAAATAAGGATCCTTATGGCAGCATGAGAAAAGGTGACCATGAACATTAACCCTGTGCTATTGAAAACAGGGCCAGGGAAGTGGGAATATCTTTTCAGAGTGGCTTAGGGCTGATTATCAATCCTTTCTCTGAGATTAGGCATTTCTTAATCATAGCCTAATTGTCATTCTTCATCTCTACTTTTTTCTTGTCTCCTTCTCATTCACCTCACCTTTTCGCCTTTTAACAACAAAGTCTTTTGTTGTTTAGGTATTTTTAGAGTCTGTTTTTAATCTGTCAGGATGATAATGGAAAAACCTTCAGGTCAGGCAAGGCTTCTTTGGTACTCTAGGCCCTGCAAGCAAGGTGTAGATGACTAGGCCTACTGACCAACTTTTCTTTCTACACTCAGCTCCAGGGAGTGATCCCTTCATGTCCTCAGGACAAGGCCCAAATGGTGGGATGGGGGACCCCTACAGCCGTGCTGCTGGCCCTGGGCTGGGGAATGTGGCAATGGGACCACGACAGCACTACCCTTATGGAGGTCCTTATGACAGAGTAAGGTAAGCATGAACCCTATTCCTGGCCCCCCTCTGCCTCCAAGCACCTGACGGTTAAGGTCAACTCAGTCTGCTTCTCAAATTTTGTATAGGACTGAGCCTGGAATAGGACCTGAGGGAAATATGGGCACTGGGGCCCCACAACCGAATCTCATGCCTTCCAACCCAGATTCGGGGATGTACTCTCCTAGCCGCTATCCTCCACAGCAACAGCAGCAGCAGCAATGACATGATTCCTATGGCAATCAGTTCACTACCCAAGGCACCCCTTCCTGCAGCCCCTTCCCTAGCCAGCAGACCACAATGTATCAGCAGCAGCAGCAGGTGAGGAAAGACTGACAGAATCTCTTTGAAAACTAGTTAATTAATCTAATCTGTTGGAAAATCTTGAGAAGCTCACTTTGTATACTTTGGTGGTATTCTCTTACCCAGATAATGCATGTTTATACTTAGAGTGAGGGACAGTCAAGAGGAAAAGAGAATGTGCTTTTAAAATCCATTTCAAAAGATAATTAGTAAAGGTGATTCCTTTTTTCTCTGGGCCTTTTTCTTCTGGAGGGGCAGAAGTAAGCAATTATATGTCTGTAAACCAAGCAAGTGTCAGATTATAAACCCTCGTGGCATCTGTGGCTCCACAGTAGTCTTGTGTCCTTGTCGAGTATTAACTTCTCTTCTGCTTGTCTGTTTTAGAATTATAAGCGGTCAATGGATGGCACATACTGCCCTCCTGCCAAGCGGCATGAAGGAGAGATGTACAGCATGCCATACAACACAGGGCAGGGGCAGCCTCAGCAACAGCAGTTGCCCCCAGCCCAGCCCCAGCCTGCCAGCCAACAACAAGCTGCCCAGCCTTCC
>NW_006399778.1:2570251-2571742 GCF_000299155.1 Elephantulus edwardii | reverse complement strand
GAGGCATGGCGTGTAATGATGTCACTCAAGTCTGGGCTGCTGGCAGAGAGCACATGGGCATTAGACACCATTAACATCCTGCTATATGATGATAACAGCATCATGACCTTCAACCTCAGTCAGGTGAGTGGATACACTCTAGGAAAGTACTGGGAGTGGGGGGAAATCTGGACTCCTGAAATAAATAGGGAATTAAGCAGTCCCTGACCATGATTTTGTCCTGTGTCTTTCATGTCATTACTTAAGTACCTGTTGCTCCTCGACATGGACCCAGGCTATTGAGAACAATAATAATTGGTTTAAAGGGTTATTATTGGCTTCAGGATTTACTTCAAAAAGAATGTGGGACAAACTTTTTGGAATGGGTAGGAAATAGTCTAGATATTAGGGGAAGACAACTTTTAAGACTAAGAACTGCCTTTGGTCTTTATCAGAGAACGGAACAGTTTCTCATTTTCTTTCTTTAATCTGTGTTAAAACAATAGTGCAGGGGAGCTCTGGTGGTCTAGTGGCAAGAAGCTGCACTGCAATCCCAGAGGCGCACGGTTACAATCCACCAGATGCTCTGCGGGGAAGGAGGGACAATTTCTTCCTGTACCAGTCAGATCTGATTTGACGGTATACACACACAAAAAAAATAATAAAAAATTAAAAAAAAAACCAAACAAACAATAGTGCATGAGAGAGCTATGTTGAGCCCATTGTTTTAAGATGTAGAATGAAAACTACAGACATGTCATTGTAAGAGTTGTTCTTTTGTTATTGTCTGTTGTGTCCTCAGTACTTTATGCCAGACTGTTTATATTTTGCCTAATGTCATCCTCATAGTGACCCATAATTGTCGGATATGTGGGCCTTTAGAATGAGTAAATTAACTTAGAATAAGGTTATGCCTTGCTCTGGTTCTGATTCCAAAGCCTGGCTTTATTTCCTTTGTATAATACTACTCAGCAGAAAGGAAATGAACAAATATTGACTGAACAGTTTCTTTTTACCAAGCATTTTTTTTAAGTATCCCATTTACAATTCGGAATAACTGGGGAAGTTAGGGTCTCCAACATTTCTTATGTAAAGATGGAAAAAATCTACAACTTGGAGAGTTTATGTCATATAGCTAGTTTCTGGGAAAGCCAAGATTCAAACCCTAATACTAAAACCCTTAATTTTTTTTCCCATTTTGCTATACTGTTCATCCAGAGACTAATCCAACTGGAGATTAGTGAGTTTTTCCCTAGAGGTCTATATAAGGACCCAAGCTGGAATTTAGGTCTCTGAAGCACCAGCTTGGGTCCTATGGTTGGAGAGCTGGCATCTTGTTTCACTTACTGTGCCACAAGATTTATTTATGAAGTCCATGCTCCTGGAATGTTGGAGAGCTTGGAGGAGAGTAGTTTTGTTTTTTTTTCCCTATAATTATATTTTATTAATTTTCATAAACATTTACAGAGATTTTGGGCTTCCACTCATTCATTGTTGCACTATTCTCTCTAC
>NW_006399778.1:2540431-2566791 GCF_000299155.1 Elephantulus edwardii | reverse complement strand
TGAAGAAACACAATTGAGATTTTTTCAGTGATAAAATCTGCATATTTGTATTTCAAACAATGTAGCTAAAACTTGATGTAAATTCCTCCTTTTTTTCCTTTTTTGGCTTAATGAATATCATTTATTCAGTATGAAATCTTTATACTATATGTTCCACGTGTTAAGAATAAATGTACATTAAATCTTGGTAAGACGTTTGTGAGGTCTTTTATTGTCTTCAAACTTTTTTTAAACAGTTTGAGGACCCAATTTAAAAAACCCCACTACCACTTGACCTCTAGATAAAAATAGATTGGTCCTGTTTTCTGATGTTCCCTCTCTAAAATGGTAGCGCTTGAAGTCTGTAATTTCCTGACTGTATTACACTTTTAGCTTCCAAAGTAAAATTCTAAGTTCAAGAAATCTCTGAGAAGATGTAGCCTACGAGAAGAAATACCAGGCATAAAAAAGAAAGCATTAACCTTTTGAAATAAAGTGGGTTTTAAAATGGCACTCTAGGAGGGTATCATTACAACCCTGTGAACTGGGAACCTTGCCCATCAAACTTGAGCACCTTAGTTGCAGTTACTATGTCAATCATCTCATTGAGGGTCTTTCGCTTGTTGGATGAACCTCCACTTCTCCCAGTATGGTGCTTTTTTCTAATGGCTGGTGCCTCTTGACAGCATGCCCAAAGTATGAGAGGCCAAGTTTTACCATCTTTGCCTGTAAACAACACTGATTATACTTACTCCAAGGCAAATTTTGTTTTTTGACAGTCCATGGTATATTTGATATTCTTCATCAATGCTGTGTTTCAAAACCATCCATTTTTCTTTAGTATTATTCCTTGTGCCACTTGTACAAGCAATAGAAAAACCCATACCTTGAGGCAGGCACGCCAGTCTTTAAACTGATATTCTTCCCCTTAGCACTTTAAAGAGGTCCTTGACAGCACTTGTGCCCAGTGCAACACATTTTTTGGTATTTTGACTGCAGCTACTTTGGGTCTTGATTATGGATCCAAGTAGAGTGAAATCATTGCTAAGTCTTCATGTATCATTTTGCTTATTGACCCCATTGTGAGAACTGTTTTCTTGATAAGTGTAATTTATATTGAATGCTGTAGCCAGATAATTTTCAAGTACTATAAATGATTCAAGCTGTCTTCACATTCTGCAAGCAAGGTTGTATCATTTGCATAATATATTTTCTTCCTCCAGCCCTGATGTTATCGTTAGTCCAGCTTATTTGCTTGGCCTACAGATTGGAATAGGAATGGAGAAAAGTAGATACTGTTGGGTGCTGTTTAGTCGAGCAGAACTCATCGCAACCCTGTGAGCAGACCTGAATCCTGTTGTATCCTGTGCATCCTCATTTCTGACATACTCAAGCCCTTTGCAATAATGAACTTGGGGCATATTTGGCTATTCCTTGGAGAAGGATGTGCTTGGAAAGGTAGATAGTTGTTAAGATAGGAAGACCCTCACCTAGATGGATTGATAGTGACTACTCAGCTCAAGTATGTCAAAAAGGCACACAGGTGTCTTGTTAAGTAGTTGAATAAAATGCTAGCTATTGACCTGATTGTGTTGCTTTTATAAGGCTAACACAACAATCTATGGCTTTTCTGTTCTTAAGGAAAAATACGTAGAAATCTTCAGGTTCCCAGAAACAACCTATTAAATACCTGTGTGCCAGACAATATCACAAATAATCTTACATCAGCCTTGTGCTAATGAGATCCTATTCGGTTTCCATTTTACAACTGAGGACAGAAATGAAAGGCTTGTTTGAATTCACACTCCAAAATCCACCTGATTACAAGGCTCATGTTCTTTCATATGTACCACTGCACTTCCTGGATCAAAGGACAACCATGGGTAACTGGATCTAACTGTGGAGCTCAGCAAACAAAAGCAGAATTTGTTTTTGTTGTGTTTAGCATGAGGTGAAATTGTCCACGTGTTCGTCAAAGTAAGTGACTTAGTATTTGGGTCACAGAATGCCTAGCACCTCTCTACTTAGAAAGGTGAAATGAAATTGGCTAATCTATGATCCTTTGATTCTTCTGGAAAATAGTAAGAAGCCTGTCTTTAGTGAGCAAAGTTTGTAAAGGCTGTTTCAGCTCTGGGCCTCTTGGGCTCATTTTCTTAAGTCTATAAAGTGTGTTTTAGGGCTGTGTGTGGAGCATTACAGAGGAGTCTGGTTTCCTGGGTTCCTTTCATCTGCCCTCCTGCAATGCAGGGACAGCCTAGCCTGGTCTCCGGTTTGACTGGAGTTACCAAGGGGGCTAAGAGAACTGCCAGCCATTGAACTGTAAATAATTTTGCTTTTCAGAAGTAAATAGAACCTCCCCAGTAGAGAACTCAGGGGTGTGGCTAATAGGTCTTTTCTCAGGCTCCTCCCTCTCTACCCCTCAAATGACCTTAACCTTCTTCCATAGCTGGAGAGCAGCCAAGTCTGGGTCTACACAATACTCTCAACCTCATTGGCTCTTTTGCTTTGCTGCCACAGCCTCCCCTAACTGGCTAAAGCCCTTCCTACGAGATTGCTGTTTTCAAAGAAATAGCAGTGGGATCAAAAACCAGACACTGAAGGAAGAGTAAAAAATAATGTCAGTAGATTATAAAAGATCAATGTTTGGCTTGTGCAATTAGAAGCCAGGGTAGATATTTGCTCTGGAGTGGACAGGCTTCTTCATGTTGTAATGTTTACTTACCAGGACCCTACAGCAGATTTTCAGAGACTACAAATCACATAGGAGAAGATAGCCTATCTTTCTCCCATGGAACAGCTGTAATTTGAACCACTTTCTTTGGGTTAGCAGCACAACTTCTTACCCCCTAGGCCCACTAGAGCTCCTTTCATGTTGTAAGTCAAGGCCCAGAAAGAAGCTTTTGGTAAATAAGGCCTGATGAGTACCATCCTAGATGTGAGACTGGAGAGTATCATCCAGCATCCTTGGAAACTGCACTTTCATTCACAGTGAAAAGAAACAGAATAGCTGCTTGGGATCTAATCGTACCTGCTAACAGTTTGCAATAATAGTAATTAGAGGCCAGTGTGGTCACAAAACCAACATCCCAGATCAAAGTCAGCTACTCTTAACTATTCCCATGTGATTGGGCCCATTGGGATTCTGTGTCTGATAACTGAGCTATGACTTAAAATAGATATATTGGGCTGTCTTTCTGCCCATCCTGTGACCAAAAACACAGAGATGAAGGTGGGAGCAAAGCAAAGCAGGTGCTGAAAAATTGAGTTGTTAGGGAGCTCCAGGTGAGTGAGAACTACCAAGCTTCCTTCTCCCCTTTCAATGGGGAAGTAACTTCTGTTGTAAACTGAGTTATAACAGCCCACCTTAATTAAGCAATTTATATCAAGCACTGTAAATCCTATGTGGTAGATACTATCATCTGCATAGGAATATGGACTTTGACTTAGTGTTGCATCCTTATCCCTTATATATGGTGGGCACTCCAACATTGTTGAAGAATTCAAATGTTAAGATAGGATTGGTGCAAAAAGTATTTAGGAACTATTCAGATGTGGCATTCTTTTTTATTATTAATGTTATAAACATTTACAGAGATTGTAGATTTCCATTCATTCATTGTTACACTTTTCTCCCCACCCACACCCCCACCCAGATGTGGCATTCTTGTAGTCACAATCTATATACTTACTATCTTACGTCCTATTCTTGGATCCAGTCAATGCCCATGGAAGCATCTGTTGAGAAAAGATGAATTGGACAAATTTATCGTCAAAGATTGTTTTTATATGCAAAAGAGCAGGGATATCAGCTTAAAGATTAAGGTACACCTTACCTAGGCCATGATATTTTTAATTGTTTTGTATACATGGGAAAGTTGGAGAATGACTAAGGAAGACTGGGAAAATTGTCAAAAGAACAAACGTCTGTGTTGGAAGAAGAACAGTCTTCCTTAGAAGCAAAGATGGTGAAACTTCTCACATTGAGCATGTGATCAAAGGACCAGTCTAGGGGAAAGGATATCAGAAAAGCAGAGGTCTGGTGAAAGAGAGGAAGCCCCTCAATGAGACAAACTGACACAGTGACTGCAACAATGGGCTTAAGCAATCAGAGATTGGGGGGATAATGTAGGATCAGACAAGGCTTCCATCCATTGTACATAGGGTTAGAGTCAACCAGACTATCTAACAACAACATATAGGATTCTTGGCATAGGCTACAAATACTCTTAGACATTTGGTAAAAGAAAAAGAAAGGGGTAAACCTGAGCCAAGAATAGTGTGGAGTGATAGAAAACCAATCTGAAAGACTAGGGACCTGACTTCAAGTTCCACCTCTAGCTGTGTGACCCTCAGGTCAGTAACTTGTCCTTTCTTAAGCTTTTGCTCCCTCATTCATAAAATATAATTATCATATTAAACAAATTAATTCATCCCCCAGATTTTTATGTTACATGTAGAATGTATAAGATATTGCTCTAAATGCTGTGAATGGGTTATGAACACAAAGTACTCCTAGAAGGAGAAACGGATCATAAAATAAGTAAGTCAGATGATGTTGAAGAAAACAGAACAGGTGAGGAAATGGGACAAGGTGGTGGTGGTAGTGACTGGCTGGGTAGTCAGGGAAGACCTTTTTGGAGAAAGTTATTTTAGTTGAGACCAAAATGTGACAGTGTTTAAAAGCAGAGGAAACAGGAAGAGTCAGAAAAAAACAAATGCTGTTAACCTCCTTGTAGTCTAGGATTCCAAAGGGTAGTACATTGTTTTGCGTTGTTTAGGTTAGGAGTTTGTATTATGAAACTATTCTTGATGGTGGTGTGAGATATGGCTTTTTAATGGAAGAGGTGAAAGGAACAGCGTCTCCCCAGAGCTGGGATACAGCTCTCCAGCTAGCTGCTTGTGTTGATGCAGTCTCCATTTTAACTGTAGCCTCTAAAAGCAAAAATCGAAAGAGTTGCCTCCACCAATCCTCACTCACAGCCTTGGAGATACAGAACTCCCTCTTATGCCACCCAAATCTTTCCCATCTGACAAACCAGGGCTTTAAAAGCGCAGTGTTCTGCTACCCTGTTTGCAGGTTGGAGCAGGAGCCAGAAAATGAAGCAGGAAACAGGGTGGAAGAGGTGGGGGGTGGGTAGCACAGAACGGAGAATTTGCCGGAAAGTAGAGCTGAAAATCTGGACAAAGTTCTATCTTTAATGGGTGACGGTTGAGCTTTTAGAAAGCGTTCTGACTTTCAGAAGACCTCTGTCCTTTTAACAGATAAAAGAGAAAATTCGCTATGTATAAGATGGAACCCTGAAAATGCATGCCTCCCCCCCCACCTTGTGAATTCACAGAGCTAGGGCAGTTTATCATTTTGTTTTTGTAAACTGATTATTCAGAGCCTCGTGGACTTCAAGATTCAAGCCAGAACGTTAGGTCTCACTCATGAATGTGTCCCGGTTTTCCCTTTACATTCACAAGCCTGGTGAAGCTGAGAACAAGTGCGCGTCACTGAAAAAACATGGGGGAAGGGCGTTCTAAACTCCGTTTATTCCCTTCTTCTGCTACAAACACATAACGACTAAAATGTGATTTGTACTTTACCCACCTTACATACAGTAAATATAGGGGGTAGGGGGAGGCAATTTAGGTCTCAGGGACTGTAGTAAGTTATAATCAAAAGAAACAGCCCGTGAGCCCCACAGAGTTGGTGTGGGTTGGCTTTCTTTGCCAGGAGAGATAGCAACCACCTCTTTGTTCCCACCCACGTTAGGAGCTGTTGGAGAAGATAAACCCCTCCCTCGGGCAGGGTTGTGGCCAGGGGCTACCCTAGACCCCAGCTTCGTTTGGGGAACAGATAACTGAAACCACAGAAGCCTTGAGAATCCTGAGAAACAAGAAATCCACCAACGGAGAAGGATTTATTATCTGTTTCCTTTAAGGAGGGTGCAGAGTTGTTCTAACAGTTTCCGTTACAAGGGGTACCAACTGGCCGCTCCTCCCTAACAGACGGTTTTGTTGAGTTAGCTCCCCCCCCCTTCTTCTTTTTTGGCCCTACTTCCTAAGAGAGAAACTGCTTGAGTGAGGAAAGAGAAAAGAGTCCTGGGGGTTGTTCTCTGAGATTTCCTTCATCATTCTCATTAGCAACCTGAGATGGAGCTGAGCATTGGAGGGCAGAAGGGTCCTGGCTGCTGGAGGAGGGGAAAGTCAGGGGGATCCCCCACTTTCTTCACATACAGAACACAGGGTTGCCGCTGCTGGCCACAGAAGCCCCAAAAAGGCTTTTCTTTCCATTCATAGAACACCTATTGTGTGCCAGGCCCTGTGCTGTGCTGTTGTTGCTTAACGGCAGGAAAAGTGTAGTTCTGGCTTCTGTGAAGAGGCCATGGGGCAGCTCCCAGCTACAAGAGCCTGCCATATAGTGAGAATAGTTGTGGATGGAACTGGGGCAAGAACACGGACTCCTGAGATAGCAGCCTAATGGAAAGCGGATGAAGTGCAAGAGCGAATTCTTCAGGTGTTACCAAGGCGGGAAGGTGCTAAGGCGTGGGAGGAGGGGGAGAGCGCACCACTCGAGCCACACCGTCCCCGCCCCGCTCGCCTAGAGCCAACATGGCGGCCGCTAGGGAGGCGGGGCGGCTCCGAGTCCAGGCAAGAGCGGGGCGGGGCTGTGGAGCCCTGCGCAGGCGCAGGTCGCTCGGGGTCCCGGATGGAGGTGCTGTGAGGGTCGGGCCCCGCCTGGGAGGTCGAGACTGGCCGGCGCTGAGCACCCGGCGCCGGCTGAGGAGCCCTGGCGCTCTGGGGGAAGGGAAATTGTCAAGCGGAGGCCGGGGAGGGAGGGAGGCCAGGCCGCTGAGGAACCCCGCCCCATCGCCATAGCGCCCTCTCGGTACCCGCCTCTTCCTTTACAGCCTCCCGCCCTCCCCCGCTTTCCGGCCTTATGGCCTGGTGGGGTGCAGCCGGACCCCTCTGGAATAATCCTTGGTCTGTACCCCTTTAGGGTCTGTAACAGAAAGGTGCAGGTTAAAGTGAGGCTCGGGACCGCCGGGGCTGGGGACAGCTTGCGAGGCTGGGTCCGAGTGACTTTTCCTTCTGCGGAGGATTTAGCATGATGCCCAGCAAGGACATGCTCAGTCACCGAGCCAGGGGACTGAGTTAGAAACTAGGAGGCCTGTGTGCACTAGGCTCTGGAAAAAACACAACCCCCTACAAACCTATCTTTTAACGCTGGTGTGAAATCAGGTGGGAAGACGAGTTTTTGGGAACAAACACCCCACTCTTGAGTAGCTTTGGGTGTGTCTCTTAACCCCAGCGAGCCTCAGTTTCCACATCCATAAATGATGGAGTGGTAATTAAACTCACCGGGTCCAATGAGGTCTCTAATGTAAAAGTTGTAAAAACCATGGGGATTTTTATTAGCCACCCTTAAGCCTGTTTTCCTCCTGGGAGAATAAGAATGGAACTAGTTGATTTGTAAATATTGTGAGTTTTATAAGTCTGACTTGGCAAAAGGTGATTGTTACGTGCAGAGAGAACTTGGTTTACCTGTAAGCTAAGTGTAGGTTATAAGTCTGGTCACTGAGGCCAGAGCTTGACTTTGGAGAGGGGACAGGAAGAATGGAAGCTTGGTGAAGAGGCAGAGGTGGGTGAAGTGCTTTTTTGTTCCCCGCTTCTCTGCTTCGTGTGGGTGGGAAGTCAAGGAAGGGGGAGGGGAAAAAAGGCTAAATTCACTGAAGGGTAAAGCAGCTCAGCCTTGTGAGGTTGGCTGTGTCAGTTGCCGTGATTTCTCTCGACTTTGAGTCAGATGTTGGAAATGCTGGGGAGATTCACAAACTACGGCTGCCTTCGGAGGTTTTCAGCAGCTTGCCTTTGAACTGAATTTTCTCGAGGAACCCGTGTGGAGTTCACGGCCCCTCCCTTCCTCCAGGCCTCCTGGTGATGCAGTGAGCAGCAGGCGCCCCCTTGTGTTGAGGAAAGAGTACTGTTTAATATGGCCAACTTTGCTCCTTTTCTGAGGAAATGTTCTTTCCCTATCAGCTCTAGTGTGTCAAGAGATGATGAGGGTGGCACAGGATAGGGCAAGGTTTAGGTCAGCCCTTCGTTCTCTCTATGAGTCATTCTCGACCCGACTCTACGGCACTAGACAACAACATGACTTTGCCGCCTTGCATTTAACGTTAGACATGGTAGGAGGAATATTTGGGGCAGTGAGTTTCTTTCCAGAGCCAGGAAGCTGGCTATATAACCTCCTCTCACCACTTTGACTTCATCAAACGGAGGCTTGAAGTGTGTGTGTGCTAACCCCTGTTGTTGGAGAGTATGATGGAGTCGGAACCAACACATAACTGACCCTCCAGCAGGTTTTCAAAGGCACAGGAGGCCCGTCCTTCTGCCAAACAGCTGGTGGATTTGAACTGCATACCTTTGGGATTGTAGTGCAGTGAGCAAGATAAAATCTCTCTTCAACAGAGCTTTCAATGTATTGGAACTACCAAACAGCTTAAATAAGCAATATCAATAAAGAACAATGCAAAGTGTGATGGGAGCATATGTTGTGTAAGGTGCCATCGAGTCAAGTATAACTCATAGATCTGTAAACAACAGATCTGAACCCTGCCTTACCCTGTGCCATCCTCACAATCTCTGACATACTGGAGCCCATTGCTGTAGTCACTCTGTCAAACCATGTGATTGAGGCTCTTCCTCTCTTTTGCTAAACTTCACCTTTCCAGGCACAATGTCCCTCTCTGCTAGCAACATGCCCAAAGTATGTGAGATGAAGATTCATCATCTTTGCCTCTAAGAAGCATTGTAGGTGTATCTTCTTCAAGACATATCTGTTTGTTCTTTTGACAGTCCATCAGATATTTAGTACTTTCTCCAACACTGCAGCTCAGAAGCATCAATAATTCTTTGGTCGTCCTTATTGTCTAACTCTCAGATGCATAGCAAGTGATTAAAAAGATCATGGCTTGGATCAGGCACACCTTAGTCCTCAAATTGACATCATTTCTCATCAATAATTCGGAGAGGTCCTTGATTATAGACTTTCAGATGGGAAAAATCTGAAGCCAGGTGGGAGCATATAGTGGAAGTATATAGCCTAGTGCACATTAGAGAATTCCAGAAATAAGTGACACTTCAAAAGTTTGAAAGGATTAATCAAATAGGAGAAAAAAGAAGAATCTTCTAGTCTTATAAATTTGTCCATTTTAGTCCCCTCACTCCTTGGGAGATAACTTTTCTTCACCTAAATTGACAAGCTACCTTTGATGCTCTTGCTCCTTTTCTGGTTTTCTAGACTGATAACTTGAAAGTTCTGTAGGAACCATTGCTACTTTGTTGTTGTTATGTGCTGTTGAGTTGGAGGACTCATATCTGATCCACCAATAGGTTTTCAGAGGTTGTAAATCACACGCAAGGAGTTGATCCATCAGTTTCCTACAGATCAGCTGGTGGATTTGAACCACATGCCTTTTGATTGGCAGTGCAACTCCTTACCACTAGGCCACCAGAGCTCACTATTTAGCCCAAGAAATTGCAAAAGGAAAAATACCTTGAAGTGTATTTCCTGCTGCAGGATGGCTTCACAATTGTTTATACATTGCTGTTTTTCCAATAAAGATGGAAAATAAAAGTTTTCTCTATTTCTGGTAGTAAACCGTCTTCACCATAAGTTTGTTTTATGTGAGCTGGCTGAAGTCCTGCTGAGTGGTGGTTTTCTTTTCCTTCTCCACTTAATTTAACAGGCCAGCCGAACACACATCAGAGAGTTAGAGTGTGTAGTGATTATGGTCTTCCAGTACAGCTCTGTGCCCCACTTTTGAGACTCGGTTTGGGACTTAGTTTACTATTCTGGGCAAGAGGAAAAGGATGCACACCAAGTAATAACAATCAAAACATAGATTTCTGTAGTAGGTTTTTTTCTACTTCAAGTTCATCATGATAACTTTGTAAAATAGCAAAGCAAATAATCTATACATAAAGAACTTAGTTTAAAGGTTCTAAATAAAAACTTGTGGAACTTGTTACAGCATCAGAACTTAAATCCAGGCCTTTATTTTCCTGTGTGAATTATCACACTCCATAGGCTTTTAAAGACTGTACAAACCAAAGAGAGAAAGCTCTCCAACCAGATGGCCTGACACAGTGACTGTAGCAATGGGCTCAAGAGTATGAGAGATAATTAAGATGGCACAGGATAGGACAAGGCTCAGGTCTGTTGTTCATAGGGTCGTTATGAGTCATGCACCAACATCACAAGCTTAGCTTTCCAACTTCATACCTTTCTGTGTGGAATTCTTCCAATAGGAATACAATGCTTATCTGCCTTTTCCTGTTGTCTGGGCTGTTAGGTGGTTAAATTTACCATAGCAATACTAAAGGGGGAGGGTCCCATGAAGAGTACTTTCAAGAACTTCCTTTTAGTTCATGGGTGACATTTCCTTCTTTGGTTTTAGAGTCTAGAAGTCTGAGGTGCTCAGTCTTGGTGCACCACTCCTGAATTCCTGCTGATGAGAAGATGTGGCTCCTGGACCCATCCCGAAAAGAGGTGCTAAAATTTGCAGTCCATTGCCGAGTCCTCGTTCTGGTGTTACAGGTCAGTCTGATCCTTTGTCCTGAACCGGCTGTTGCTATAAAACTGGGCTTGGTACTGAAAGTAGTCCCCATCTCCTTCCATCTCTCAGGTAATTAGAACCATAGAGACATAAAGTTTATTACCAAAAAGTAGACAAGAATCATGAAAATGATCTATTAATCCCTTATTTCACACACAAAGCAGCAGAGGCCCAGAAAGCATTAGTGGCTTTTGTAAATTCTACATAGCAAGTTAGAGAAGAGCAACCATTAGACCCCTAACTAGGGGTTCTTAACACTTGTGATCTTCCCAGCTGACTTAAGATGTTCTTTGATGGCTCAGAACATGGCTTTGAGTTCCCTCGCCAAGAGGCTGAGCGTTGTGTCAGTTGACTGGGAAAGGTATTATCAACCAAGTTCTGAGATATCTGTATATGTTCATGTAATCAGTAATGTCACCTGCTCTTCCCATAGTGTTTCCCCTTGCTGTCTCACCCACACACCACCCTCACAATGCATTTAAGTAACTTCCTTTCCTCTCCAAGACTGCCTTGGACACATGTTTTTATCAAATGCTGTGTATATACAAATTATATTCAGTGCGTGCTGCTTAGTCTTCAATATATGTTCATGAGTGAATATTGTTCAATGTATATCAACACTAAGGATGTTATTTTTTTTATAGTTATGTGTGCTTTTTATGACTTTTTCTGGAGAAGATGTAGTAATCTGCTCTTATAAAGATTATAGCCTTGGGGATTGTATGGGTCCGTTCTACTCTGTCCTACAGAATTGCTGTGACTCAAAATTTATTGGCACTGGGTCGATTTTTCACTCTCTAAAGACTCATATCCTTTGTGGAAACCTTTCCTTTTTCCTCCTCTACTATAATGAGGCAAAGGTTGCTTTGCTGGGTTCTGGTATAATTAGAAGAGTCTTGCACTTAGACATTATCATTATTATTTGTGACTGTCACTGCTGTCCCATTTGTTTTTATTTTTAAGTCTCTAGATAAACTGACAAAAGAGAAATAATCTTAAAAATGGAGTAGTTGTTGTTGTTGATTGCCTTTGAGTTGAGTACAACTCATTAGCAACTCTATGAGCAAAAAGCCTGAAGCCCCTCTGTAACTATCGACATTTATCAAAGTTCATAGAGTTTCTGGAGGCATGTTACTTTGTAAATAAACTAGTATAATAATTTAAACAAATGGAGTATACTTGACTTGATGGCACCTAACAATATCTTACTTCACCTGTCAGTAACATTTAGCATAGTTGACCATTCCCTTTCTTCACTAACCCCAAGGTAGTGCTTCTCTGGTGGTTCAAATCCAGCAACTCTGAGAGAGAAGTATGGGCAGTCTCCTCCCATACCATTTACAGCTTCTGAAAACCCACTAGTAGGTCAGCGCTGAATCATTGCCAACTTGACAACAGTGAGTTTTAAGTTTTTCTTCACTTGCTTCTGTCAGAGACATCTGTTTTCCTAGTTTCCTTCCTAATTCATTGATTGTTCATTGTTTTTCTTCAGTGCTGACTCTAAATGGTGACATGCTCACGGCCCAGTCTTTGGACCTCTTTCATTTCTTTTTCCTTCCTAGACCATCTCATCCAGTCTTAAAACTTCAATATATACTCATGACTCCCAAATTTATCAGTCCAGTCTTCATCTCTCTTTGACTCACAGACTTGTGTTTCACTTCCTGTTTCACCTGCTGTAGTTCAATGTCCAACTCAGACCTAACTAGTCTAAAATGGAATTTCTGATTTCTCTCAACACATCTAAGTATATGTTGTTGGGGGTTTTTTAATTAATGAATCTTCTAGTTAGTCAATTAATATCCTGGTTCTCCCTTACCCCACAGGCCCTCTTCAATGCCATCATTCCAGATCACCGTGCAGAAGCATTTTCCCCTCCTCGCTTAGCCCCCTCAGGCTCTGTGGACCAACTTGTGGAAGTTCTTCTAGGTGGCCTGTCTCACTGGGATGCTGAACACTTCCTGTTCATTGCGGAACATGGTTACCTGTATGAGCACAACTTTGCCTTCTTCCCTGGTTTCCCTCTAGCCCTGCTGGTAGGGACTGAACTGCTTCTGAGACCTCTGCGGGGGTTACTGAGTCTACGGAGTTGCTTGCTAATTTCAGTAGCATTGCTGAATTCCTTGTTTTCTGTGCTGGCAGCAGTGGCACTTCATGACCTGGGTTGTAGGGTTTTACACAGTGCTCGCCAGGCCTTCTACGCAGCACTGCTCTTCTGTCTCAGCCCCGCCACTGTCTTCCTGACAGCTGGTTACTCAGAAGCTCTGTTTGCCCTTTTGACATTTAGTGCCATGGGGCAGCTAGAGAGGAACCGAAGTTGGACTAGCGGATTTCTCTTTGCCCTTGCCACTGGTGTACGCTCCAATGGACTGGTCAACATTGGGTTCCTTGTGCATGCTCAGTGCCAAGGCTTTTTCTCTTCTCTCGAAGCGGGAAGTCCCCTGAGGCAGCTCATTAAGCTGATAGCTTCTGTGCTCCTGTCAGTGCTCACACTTGGCCTTCCCTTTTTCCTCTTTCAGTATTATGCCTATACCCAGTTCTGTCTACCAGGCACAGCCCAGACCATCCCTAAGCCCTTGACGCAGTTAGCTATGGATAAGGGCTATCGTATTGCAGATGGAAAAGAGCCACCGTGGTGTTTCTGGAACCTTCCTCTAATTTACAAATATATCCAGGATGTCTATTGGAATGTTGGTTTTTTGAGATACTATGAACTCAGACAGGTGCCCAATTTTCTACTAGCTGCACCAGTGGTTATATTGGTTGCTGGTGCAACTTGGATGTATATAACCACTCACCCTTGGCTCTGCCTTACACTTGGCCTACAAAAGAACAAAAACCTAGAGAAGTCTGTACCTGGATTCCTCAGTCCTCATGTGTTTGTGTACCTGGTCCATGCTGTGGTGCTGCTGGTGTTTGGAGGTCTGTGCATGCACGTTCAGGTAAGATGGATTCCTGACTAGGGTAAAGATGTGAAATGTAGGCAAAACTCCTTGTCCAGTGAGCAGAAAGAGTAGGTAACTTCTCCCATCTGATTGACTCATATCTCATTTATTCATTCAACAAGCTTAATTTAGGCAGACACTGAGAGAGACCACTGAGGATGGAATTGCTGGATCTCATGGTAAAAATGGTTAGACAGTTAACAGATAAAATTGTTGTGTAGTGGGTTAGAAGAGAGGTTGCTGTTTTGTGATAAGTGCTGCAGAAGCTCAGAATAAGTACTAAGTGAATGAAGATTTTTAGGAAGACATTCTATTTAAGCTGAGTTTAGAAGAGTAAAGAAATTTCCCACCTAAGAAGCAGAGGAAATAAAACTACAGAAATAAGCAGAAAGGATCTTTGTGTGGCCGTACCCTGATATACAGTTATATCTGGAATATTTACTTGAATTATGGCTTCTTAAGGTACTCTGAGACGTATGTCCAGTTGTCAGAGAGAAGTATGTTCTTAGGGACAGGGATAGAGAGGAATATGAGGGCTGTGATTACATATGGTTTTTGTATTTGAATCTGCCTTTAATTTCACTATAACCCTAAGAAAGTCTTTTTCCCCTGTACTGACATCTCCTAAGAAGGTCTGTCTCTTGGAGGTACACACTGACTATTTGTAAAGCTCTTTGAGCTGTGTGGATAAAAGACACAGGGGAAATAGAAAATAGCATTCTGTGTATGTAGCTGGATTAGCTAGCGGAGTGATTGCCAGCACAGTGCAGCACTTCCAGGATATTTGATGAGGGAGGCTATTTGGAGGTTTGGCTCTGAAGAGGGAGAACTGTGAACAACTCTCTGCTCTGACATTCCCATGGGATGAGCAACCATCCCAGGTTCCCAGCACCAGCATCACAGCCCAGAGTTCAGAGTCTAGGCCCTGGGTTCAATTGGACCCCATACAAAGAGGTTTTAGTGGTGATTATCCCATTATAGTGGTAATTACTCTATTGCTGTATTTATTTGTAACTTTGAGGTTGCCTGGCTAGTGTCACACACATTTTTATAAAGCAAGTGGCACAGGATTGTTCAGTGTTTTATTCTGTTTTACATACAAGCACCTAACAACAACAAATTCAGCTGAATTTTCCTTCCAATGTAATAAACATCTAGTATATATCATGGAGTTAAGATTGAATTCACCAGGAGTTGGGAAGCCCTCTAGTTCGTCCAGTTTGAAATAAATTTGTGGGTTTTTCTTTCTCCTGTGATTTCCAGGTTCTCACCAGGTTTTTGGGCTCTTCCACTCCTATTGTGTACTGGTTTCCAGCTCACTTGCTACAAAATCAAGAGCCAATGCTGAAGTCTTTAGAGACTGTGTCTTGGAAGCCTCTTGAAGGGGACTCCCCACCAGGACAAATGATCTCCAGAAATCCTATCAAGGAACTTTTGTACAATTGGAAAACCTGTTCTCCACTCACACAATACATTCTAGGCTACTTCCTGACTTACTGGCTCCTGGGACTACTCCTTCATTGCAACTTCCTGCCTTGGACATGACCTGGAATCTTAAGGGACAGGATTGAAGCAGACTTAACACAGGGCTCTAAAAGTACAAATGCTAGTGCAACAATGAATGAGTGGAAGCCCAAAATCTCTGTAAATGTATATGAAAATTAATAAAATATAATTAAAAAAAAAAAAAGAAAGAAAAAAAATAAAAGTACAAATGCACATTGGGACTGCTTGTGCTGCCCTGGGATTATTTGCCCGTTAAAATATCTCTCTCTCTTAGAAGGTTGGTTAGCTGAAGTGTGAGTAACTATAACAATCCTCTGGTCCTGACAAGGGCAAATTTTAGAGTATTATCTGTATCACTGTAAGTGAAGATGTAGTATTCCAGGTCTAAATTATTCCTGGATCTGTCTTCAGTCAACCGATTTTAGAAGAGACAATCTACCTACCACTGACTCACACATAAACTCAAATTATTTGAATATACATTTTATCAAAGGCTCTTCCCGACAGGACATGGAGCCTGTTTAGTAGAACAGTGAGTCTTTTCCCTAAATGGGACACTTTAGTGATGATTTTTTAATATTTTATAAATGTATTTATATTTTAGAAATCTTACAAATATATGCTAATTCAACAACATTCACCATACATTCAAGAAATTACCTTTAAGAAAAATAATACAGATAATTGGAAAAAGTCTTTTTCCAGGGAAAACAAAAAATCATGATAAAGAGTATACTACGTGAAGAGTCAGGAGACCTGGATTCTAGTCCTCACATTAAAACCCTATTTACTCAGCTTTGTGACTTTGAGTCTTCAGAGCTTTAGTTTATATTCCTCTTGGATATCAGAGAAAGAATATTATTGCTATTAAGGAGCTTTGTTGGCTTAGTGGTAAGGAGTTGTGCTGCCAACCCAAAGGATGATTGTTTGAATCCACCAGCTGCTCTGTGGGAGAAAGATGGGCAGTCTCCTTCCATGCATTTTACTGCCTCTGAACACCAATCGGAGGACCTAACAACAACCAAGGAGCTGAACCCTTTTAGTAGTAAGGTCTTGAAATTCTGCCTAGCATCATCCTAGTCTAAGCTCTTCTGTAGAGGCTTAGATATGATTTTAGGTTAAAATATCTCCAGTTGTCCTGTAATTAGAAGATGAATTAAAAGTAATTTAAGTGATTTTTTTTTTCTTTGAGAGAAAGCAGTGACACTTAACAAATAAGGCTCATTGTCTGTGTAAATTAACCTGTGCTGGGGAACTGAATGGTCGGAGCTGTGGCTGATTTTCCTGTCATTCTCCAGTGCCTGTGCCCGCTTGCATGGTAGATAAAGGTCAGAGGAGCCAGCACAGCAGCATGAATTGGTAAATTATAGCGAGATCAGGCTTGAGTGAAACATTATCTGCCCTGCTTCCTGGCCTCCTTTTGGTTGTAAAACCAAATATATAATGGTAGTAAGATCATTGGTTCCTGCTGAGCTATTTTTGCTCATTCCTTGAGTCAGGTAAATTAGGCTCTGTATTATCACCACTCATTCTCCACTTGAGTCAAATATTCCGACAAGTAGAAACTCTTCAAAATAGATGGGTAATCAGAAGTAGCTTCTAGAGAGTCCTGAGAATTGTAATTTTGACACACTCCCTCTGATGGTGACAGACTGCTAAACTTGCCAGCTGAAGGGAAGCTCCTGGCTAAGCCCCAACACTCTGTTGGAATTTCTGGTCAGCCTGGCCAATAAGCATTTTCCATCCATCGCCCCAGCACTAGCACAGCTGAGAGAATCTGGTCCAGAGTCAAATGTTTCTGAAAATGTACACACAGATTGGGGCAGCCCTCTGCTTTCTGCCAAGACACCCAAGTGCCCTTCTTGGCAAAACACAATCACCCTTGCCCTAGTGTCCCTCCAGCTGGCAAATACTCCTTCTCTTCCTCACCAACAGCTGCAGATCCAGGGACTTCTACCCTGTGTGCAGCCTGAGTTGGGGCCTTTGCCAGCTTTTTACTTCTGAGGTAAGAACACCATGTTCTTTGTTGTCATGGATTCTCCTTCTTGCATCTTTTTGAAAGATAATGTGAACTGATTGTTGTCTCCCCCCAGGAAAAAAAGATTCATAGCACAGCCGGTTAGGTGTGATTCACTGCACTGGCATTCTTAGTTTAACCTTCACACTAGATCTCATTATACGTAGAAACGAGTGAGTTGAAGGACCAAAAATTTTTATAAGTGGGAAAATCCCATCTTCTCAACTAATACCAAAGAATTCAATCACCTGATATCCTAGAGATCATTATGTTTACAGCTAATATTAAGATAACTGAGCACTCTAGCTAGATGGACACACCTGGTGTGATCTATAGATGGGCATAGCTTTCTTTACTTTGGAGGGATCTAGTTGTTGTTCTCTGAGGATGTAAGGAATGGGCTGATTTTATGACTAGCAGCTGTCCTTTTACCATCCTATTATATAACCTTTAATAGGCTGGGAGAGGAACGTGAAGGACCCAAGGCAGGAAGCTTCCTGTTTACCCTAAGGTCTAACAATGCTGCAGCTGGGTTGGGCATCTACAATTTTGGAGAATACTCATTTCCTTCAGAAACCCTGCTAAAACAGAAACCAGACTCTTAGTGTACCTAGAATTAGATGGATTTTTTGTTCTTTAATGAAGGTAGGAGGAGAAGGAGTGTTTGACGTCATTTTACCAGTTACCTTGGGGTTGGGGAATCCTTTCTTTTCTGGGACAGACCTTCTCACCTTTAACTTAGAATATAATGTGTATAGGTTTAAGGGATTTTGAACTGATTGATTTATTCCACAAGTGTTTATTAATGCCTGTTTTAGGGCAGTAAAGAATAATCACTATGACTTCTGTATTCAAGCAACCCTAATAGAGTAGCTAGCATAATACAGTAATGTTAAGGTAGAGTAACAAATACTTGGGGAGGGGGTGAGAATACTTAAAATTTTTGCTCTATACTCTGTACTTGAAGTTTTCATAATAGAATGAATTAAAATTTTACTTGTGCACTTGGAAAAAGTTAAGTGATCTGTACACAGAACAAATACTCTGTAAATTCATACAAGGTGGAACTCCCATCCAGTTTGAGATATACCTAAGAAAAAACTTCATAGAGAAATAGCTTTTGCACTGGACTTTTTGAAGGATAGGTAGAATTTGAAAATCAAAGGCAAAGAATGAATATGAATCAGGAAATGAACAGACCAGGGAGAGCTCAATGTGAGGGGACCTGGATTATTATTGAGATGTAGGCTTTCACATGTATTTGCTATGTAAACTCGAGCCAAATGCTGACTCTCTTAAGTCTCAGTTTACACGTCTGTAAGATAAGGATGATAATATTATCTATATATGTGGATAATGTTCTGTACCTCATAGAACTGTTTGAGAATGAAATGAGCTGTCACATGATAAATGTTTAGAATAACGCTAATAATGATTGACTTTTGTACACTCAATGATTTATTCATCACAAGTACTTTTTTAAAAAAAAAACAAACCACAGTGACTATACACATGGTCCTCACCAGATGAACTGCAGAGGAATCAGATTGATTACATATATGGAAGGAACTGTTAGAGAGGCTTAATATCAGCAAAGCCAGGCCAGGTACTGAGTATGGAACAGATCAACAATTACTCATCTGCAAGTTCAGATTGAGACTGAAGAAAATGAAAAGTCAGGAACCAAAATATGATCTTGACTCTTACCTCCTCTGAATTTAAAAATCTTAAGAATACAAAACAACCATGAGATATCAGCAAAATTTAATAGAAAAGCAAACAACAAATGCTGGCTAGATTGTAAAGAACCTGGAACCCTTATTCACTGTTGGTGGGAGTGTAAAGTGGTGCAGCCACTATAGAAGGTAGTATGGCGCTTTCTCAAAAAGTTTCAAATAGAAATACCATTTGACCCAGAAATTCCACTACTGGGAATATACCCCAAAGAAACTATAACTGCCACCCAAGCAGATATATGCACACCCATATTTATTGTGGCTTTGTTCCCAATAGCAAGGAGTTGGAAACAACCTAAGTGCCCATCAACAAACAAATGGACAGAGAAGCTTTGGTATATTCACACAACGGAATATTACACTGCATTGAAAAACAAGGAACTCATGCAATATTATTCAAAATGGGTGACCCTGGAAGACATGATGCTGAGTGAAATATCTCAGTCACAAAAGGACAAATACTGCATAATGCCACTGTTGTAAAATGGGACTGACATAGGGATTTGGTGGAGACTGAGAAAGATGGAATAAATTATGTATACTGCATTGAAACAGATGAGAGAAAGAGAACTGTTTAAAAGGTATACATGATTAGGTATTATTATCATGACATGAGTCCAGAATGAAGGCTGCATAGTGGAATGGATTTGGGGGAGGAATTATATAACAAAGAATTTTTCTCTTACTTTTCAAAGAGAAGAACAAATTGGAGGGTAGGGGAGGGCAGGGAGAAGAGTGCAACAATGAATGGAAATCCAAAATCTCTGTAAATTTTCATTAAAATTAATAATAAAAACAAAAAAAAGTTTTAAATGATAAATATATTTCCACAGCACTGTTATAAAACAGGACTGGAGGTTGGGGGGAAACTAAGAAAAGGGGATAAATAATGAACACTGCATTGGAACAGAAGAATTGATGCCTTTGTGCTATGGTATTGGAAAAGAGAACTGAGCATCACATGGACAGACAGAACAAATAGATATGTATTGAAGAGGGTGTAGCCAAAGTGCTCTTTGGAGGCAAGAATGATGAAACGTTGCTTCACATACTGTGGGCATGTTGCTAGGTGGGGCAGTTCCTTGGAGAGGGACATTATGCTGGGAAGGGTGGAGGATCAGTGAAGGAAAGGAAGACCCTCAATCAGATTGATTGACACAGTGACTGCTGCAGTGACTCTTGTGTGTTGAGAAGTGTGAAGATGGCACAGGATAGAACACAGTTCATAGGGTCGCTATGCGTTGTACTCAATAGCACGCAACAATAACTACCAGCACTAGAACAGATGAAGGAAAGAACTCTTTAAAAAGAAATACATGATTAGGTATTATTTGTATGACAACAGTCCAAAATAAGAGATGTATCACAAAGTGGACTTGGGGGAGAGGGGAGAAATGCAACAATGAATTTTTTTAAGTGAACTGGAGAGGATGAGGTGAGATAAGAGCTCTCATACACTGTTGGTGGCATTGTAGAATCATACAACTACTTTAGAAGGGAAGTTGGTGCTTCCTCAGAAAACTGAACATGGAAATTCCATATGACCCAGCTATTCCACTACTTAGAATATACCCCAAGAAAATGAGAACTACAGTACAAATGGAGACTTATATACCAATATTCACAGCAGCATTATTCACTATCACAAGAACATGGAAACAGCCCAGATGTCCAACCACAACTGAATGGATTAACAAATTATGATACACTCACGCAATGAATACTATGGAGCACGCAGAAGCAATGATTTTGTAAATTACTGCCTAACTTGGGAGGGACTGGAAAGCATTATGCTAAGTGAACTAACTCGGTCCCATAAGGACAAATACTGTATAAAATAATTTTTGTAGAATGAGTATGAGGATACAAGGAGAGAATGAGGGGAGCAAAGGGGTGGGGCTGGGGGCGTTGATCATACGGTTGCACAATTTGATGGGTGGAAGGATGAAGGAAATGGGGAAGATCTGGTGTGAAAACCAATGTATTTGAACTTTGTAAATAAGTGAGTATAAAATAAAATTTAAAAAATGAACTAGAGGTAGGGAGAAAAATGTGCAACAATGAATGTATGAAAATCCAACATTTCCATAAACTTTTGTTAAAATCACAATAAAAACAAAACAACTATGAGATATCATCTCACCCTAGTCAGAATTGCAAAATTTAACAGAACAGCAAGCAACAAATGCTGGCGAGGTTGTGGAGAAACTGGAACCCTTATTCACTGTTGGTGGGAGTGTAAAATGGTGCAACCACTGTGGCAGGCAGTATGGCGCTTTCTGGAAAAGTTGCAAATAGAGATGCCATTTGACCCAGCAATTCTACTACTGGGAATATACCCCAAAGAGACCATGACTGATATCCAAGCAGATATATGCACACTGATGTTTATCGAGGATTTGTTTACAATAGCAAGGAGTTGGAAACAACCTAAGTTCCCATCAACATACAAATGGATAGAGAAGTTCTGGTATATTCACACAGTGGAATGCTATGCTGCATTGAAAAACAAGGAACTCATGCAATATTATTCAAAATGGGTGACCCTGGAGGACATTATGCTGAGTGAAGTATCAGTCATAAAAGGACAGATACTGCACGGTGCCACTGTTTTAAAGCAGGACTGACCTCGGGGTTGGGAGGAGACTGAGAAAGATGGGTTCAATAATGTATACTGCATTTAGACAGATGAGGGAGAAAACTGTTTAAGAGGGAAAATTATTAGGTATTTTTGTCATGATAGGAGTCCAGAGCGAAGGCTGCGTAGTGGAGTGGACCTGGGGGGAGGGTTTGTAAAACAATGAAAGAATTTTTCTTTTACTTCTCCAAAAGGATAGTGTACTAGGGGGGAGGGTTAGGAGGGGAGAAAAATTCAAAATGAATGAATAGAAATCCAAAGTCTCTGTAAGTTTACATTCAAATTAATAATAATTTTAAAAAAAAATAGTATGTTTCAGGCATTCAACACTAACAATCGAAGACCACCTGAGTTGTGGGAGGACATCAAAGATATCATTCATGAAGAGAGTAAAAGGCCACTACAAAGACAAAGGAGAAAAAAAACGAACCCCAAAAAGAATGTCAGGAGAGACTCTGAAAATTGCATTAGAGCATCAAGAAGCCAAAACAAAGGAGAAGAGATGCTGAAGTAAAAAAGCTGAACAGAAAATGTCAAAGGGCAGCTCAGAAAGACAAAGCAAAATACTATAACAAATATGCAGAAAGCTGGAGTCAGAGAATAAAAAGGGAAGAGCTTGCTCAGCATTTCTCAAGTTGAAAGAACTGAAAAATACAAGCCTTGAGTTCTGATACTTAGAGATGTTAATGGGCAAAATCTTGAATGATCCAGGAAGCGTTAAAAGAAGATGAAGGGAATACACAAAGTCTAGAAAAATAATTGACTGTCACTAAATATTTTGAAAGTACCATATGACCAAGAACAAACTGTAATGAAGAAAGAAGTCCAAGCTGCATTGAAGGCACTGGCAAAAATAAGGACCCAGGAATCTATCAGATACCAGTTGATGTGTTTCAAATAACAGATGCAGCCCTGAATGCACTGTCTGTGCCAGGAAATTTGGAAGACCTGGCCTAGTGACTGGAAGAGATTTCTATTTTCATCATTCCCACAAAAGGTGATCCACTAGGCAACTGGAGCTCCCTTTATTCTTTATTCTAGTAAACAAATAAGCAAATACAACAAACTTGTCAAAAGAAATTAGAACACTATCATTAATATCACATATAAGTTCAAAATCAGGAAAGGAGTGTGTCAGGGATGTATCCTGTCTCCATACTTTTTCAATCTATATTGCGGATAGATCATTTAGGAGGCTGGACTTTTTTGAGGAGGAATGTAGCATCAGGATTGGAGGAAGAATGAGCAACAGCCTTCACTACACAGATGACACAATCTTTCTTGCCAAAACTGAGAAGGATCTGAAGCATTTACTTGAAGAAGGTTAAGGTTTGCAATCTACTATATAGACTGAAGCTTAACATGAAGCAAAGATTCTCACCACTTGGCCAACTGGCAGTCCTATAATTTATGGAGAAGAGATTAAGGTTGTTAACAATTTCAGCTTGCTTGGTTCCACAGTCAACACTCTTGGCACCAGTAGTCAGGAAATTAAAAGACTGATTGCATTGGGAAAATGTGCTGTCAAGGACCTCTCCAGAGTACTGAAGAGCAGCAGTGTCTCTCTAGAGACTAAGGTGCACCTGATCCAAGCCATAGTCTTCGCGATCACTTGCTATGCATCAGAGAGTTAGACAATTAGTAAGGATGATAGAAGAATCAATGTTTTGGGGTTTTGGTCCTGGAGAAGCGTATTGAACATAGCATGGATTGCCAAGAGAATAAACAGGTCTGTCCTGGAGAAGGTGAAACCAAGCTGCTCATTGGAGCCAAGGATTTTGAAGCCCCGACTCACATATTTTGTGCATGTTATGAGGCGGGACCAGTTCTTGAGAAGCACATCATGCTTGGAAGTGTGAAGGGGCAGCAGAG
The DNA here is from genome assembly GCF_000299155.1 of Elephantulus edwardii. Taxonomy (NCBI): domain Eukaryota; kingdom Metazoa; phylum Chordata; class Mammalia; order Macroscelidea; family Macroscelididae; genus Elephantulus; species Elephantulus edwardii. Next base: position 2,543,494 of record NW_006399778.1, on the reverse strand, counting down.
GAGAGGAAGATTCTGGATGAGATAAATTGACATAGTAACTGGAGTAATGGGGTAGGTGTGCTGGAAACAATTATATTGGTTCAGGATAGGGGAGGATTCAGAGCTATTGTGCATAGGGTTACAGGTGACTTGACGGCACATAACAGCAACAAGCAAAGAAAAAACTTTTTTTTAAAAAAAAAGATCATGGGAGCTTTGGTGGCCTAGTGGCAAGAAGCTTCACTGCAATCCCAGAGGTACACAATTCGAATCCACCAGATGCTCTGCTGGAGAAGGAGGGCAATCTCCTCCTGTACCAGTCAGATCCAATTTGATGGTACACACAACAAATAATGAATTTTTTGTTAAAAAAAGATCATCCAAAACCGGCTAGAACATAGAGAACAGCCAGAAGTTCAGGCTGGATTTAGAAGAGGCCATGGCACCAGGAATATCATTGCTAATGTCAGATGGATCCTAGCTGAAAGTAAAGAATACCAGAAGAATATCTATGCTTTCTTTACATGCAAAGGCATTTAACTCTTTGAATCACAAATTATGGCTAACATTGAGTGAACAGAATGGGAATCTCAGAACACATAATTGTGCTCATGTAAAACCTATACCTAGACCTTGCACTCCCATTAGAATGATTATAATTTTAAAAAGATACCCATTATTGCCAAGGATGTAGACAATCCCTTTCATCCTTTGCTAGTAAGAATATAAAGTAGTCACTCTGGAAAACAGTTTGGCAGTTTCTCAAAAAATTAAACAATTACCATATGACCCAGCAATTCCACTTCTATATATCTGTCCAAAAGAATTGAAAGCACAAAGGCAGATACTTGTATACCAGTGTTCATTGAAGTATTATTCACAGTAAACAAAGAGGAAATACGAAAAATGTCTATTAGTCAAAAGAATAAATCAAATGTGGTATATACATAAAATGGAATAGTACTCAGCCATAAAAAAATAAACGTTCTGTTACATATGTTTTTTGTTAGATACCATTAAGTTGATTGTAATTCATATTGACTCTATGAACAACAGCTCTGAACTCTGTCCTATCCTGTGCCATCTTCACAATCTCAAGCCCATAGATTCAAACTGTAGTCAGTGTCAATTCTTCTGGTTGAGAGGCTCACTCTTTAATTGACCCCTCGCCTTTCCCAACACGTCTCTTTCCGAGGAAGAGCCTCTCCTAGCAACATGTCCTAATTATGTGAGAACTTTTCCATCTTTGCCTCCAAGGAGCAATTCAGCTGAACTTTCTCCATGACATATCTGTTTGTCCTTTTGATCGTCCATGGGATATTCGTACAACATGAATAAACCTTAGAAACATTGTGCTGAGTGAAATAAGTCATTTGGAAAAGAACCACATATGTGTATATGACCTCACTCCTATGAAATACCTAGAATAAGCAAATTTACAGGACTACAGGCAGAACTGATCCATAGCTGACCCTCCAGTGATTTTTCAGAGACAGAAAATTGCATGGGAGGAGATGGAACACCCTTTTCCCATGGAACATCTAATGGATTTGAACCTTATGCCTTTGGGATTGCTGGCAGATTAGAACCATGTGCCCTTGGGATTATAGTGCAGCTTCTTACCACCAAACCACCAGAGCCTTCTTGTTGTGTACTGTAGAGTCGGGGCCAGCTTTCTGGCGGATTTTTACCATCTCCACCACCACTCCCTCCACCCCGGCATAGCTGGTGGCCTTAAACTGCGCCTTTGGGATTGCTGTGCAGCTTCTTACCATTAGCCACCAGAGCTAAGGAATTGGGCTGCCAACCTAAAGGTGTGCAGTTCAAATCCCCTAGCAGGTTTGCAGGAGAAAGATGAGCCATCTCTTCCCATATGATTTACTGCCTCTGAAAACCCACTGGAGAGTCATGAGTCGATTCCAACTTGATGATAAACAACAACAGGAATGGAAGGGAAGTAAAAAGAGGTGGTTAAAGAACACTTAGTTTCTGTTAAAAGTGATGAAAAAATTTGTTTGCACAACATGATAACCATGATGTCACTGAACTATGCTAAAAAATGTTGAAATAGCAAATGTTTCATTACTTGTTATTTAAAGAAGAAAAAATTACCACAATAAAAAAAAATTGGTGGCTGAATAACGAAATCATGTTTCTTGTTTACATTGTAGTCTAGTGTACATTTGAGGAAGGAGAACTATTGCATTCAGTTATTTGGGACCCCAGCTGCTTCTTGTGATTCTGCCTACTTCTTAGTCATTAGAGCCCAATCTGTTTTCAGACAGGTGTTTTTGTTTTGTTTTGTTTTCTTCTTTTAAATAAATAAAATTTTTACTTTATACTGGTTTACTTATAAAGTTTGTATACATTGTTTTTCATACTGGATCTTTCCCATTTCCTTTACCCACCCTTCTCTTGCCCCATCAAACTGTGCAACCCTGTGATTAACCTGTCTGCCCCGTTCCTGCCCATCCTCACCCCTCTGAGTTCTCAATTCTGTTACATCGGTCTATGTCCCTGTTATAGTACCAGTACCACACCGTTTTGATAACTACCACTGTGTAGTAAATTTTGACGTCATGAAGTTCTATGCGTCCTGCTTTCAGATGGGTCTTTAAGGACCAGAACTAAACAAGAGCTCTGGTGGCCTAGTGGAAAGAAACCTCACTGCAGTCTGAAAGGCATGCAGTTTGAATCTGCTGGCTGCTCTGAAGGAGAAAGGTGGTCAATTGCTTTTGTGATTTACTGTCTCTGAAAACGTGCTGGAGGGTCAGCTATAACTTGGTTCCAACTCAGTGGTACTCAACAACAACAACAACAACCAGAAGATATATACATCCCTTAGATCCATTGGCTGCAATTCTGTCACATGACCACATAACACAAGGAAAGCTGGGATATCAAGTTGCCAGTTAAAATAAAAAGTGTGGACAAATACTTAGAAAAACACAACCTACCTAAACTGACACAAACTGAAACTGAACATCTGAACAGTCCCATTACAAAAGAAGAAATTGAAAAGGCAATACAACAACTTCCAACCAAGAAAAGCCCTGGACCAGATGGTTTTACAAGTGAATTTTA
>NW_006399778.1:2483733-2512991 GCF_000299155.1 Elephantulus edwardii | reverse complement strand
GGTAGGTGGCTGGCTGTTGTTCTTCCCGGGTCTCTTCCAGGTCCCTCTCTGGTCTCTTCCAGGTCTCCTCCAGGTCCCGTCTGGTGGCGGCGTTCCCCGTGTGGTGGCTGCGTTCCCCTGTCTGGTGGCCTCGCCCTCGCGCTGCGTCGCCCTCGCGCTGCGAATGTCTGTTTTAATTGTCCAATTGCCACAGTGCTTGTCAAAGTCAGTTCTGATTAATCTCCTTTGTCGGTGTGTCCTTTGCCTAATTATACTAGTTTATTTACAAAATTCTAATACATTGTTTTCCAGATCACATTCTTCCAATTCCCCTCATCTTCCTCATCCATCAAATTGTACAACCCCATGATTAACACACATACACACACACACACACACACTCACACACCCTCATCCCTCTGCTTCCACCCTCACCTTGGATCTTCATACTCATTCGAAGGTAATGGTTTTATACAATATTTGTCTGTATGGGACTGAGTTAGTTCACTCAGCATAAGTGGAGCAATGATTTTGAAAAATACTACATAACTTTGGAGAAGCTGGAGAACATTATGCTGAGTGAACTAACAGAGTCTTATAAGAACAAATACTGCATAAGACCATTATTGTAAAAATAGAAGGATAGAGATGGTCTTTGCACAGTCACTATGGTCTTCTGCTTCAACAGTGCTTGAACAGAACCTGGCGCTTGCCAGCATCCCCCTTCCCCGTCATTTCCAGCCAGTCCATCAACACCTCCACACATCAGCACCCCTGGAGGCCCCAAAGTCCTTGCCTCCGCTCCAGCGCCATGCAGCCTCCGCGTGCGTCTCCGCCGCCACCACGTCCCCTTCATGCCCAGAACTACAACCAGGACTTGGAGACCTCCATCAACCACCAGATCAACCTGGAGCTCTATGCCTCCTATGTCTACCTGTCCATGTCTTACTACTTCGACCGTGATGATGTAGCTTTGAAGAATTTTGCCAAATATTTTCTCCACCAATCCCACGAGGAGAGGGAACATGCTGAGAAAATGATGAAACTGCAGAACCAGCTAGGCAGCCGCATCTTCCTTCAAGACATCAAGAAACCAGACTGGCGTGCCTGGGAGAGCGGGCTGAACGCAATGGAGTGTGAGCTACACTTGGAGAAAAGTGTGAATCAGTCCCTACTGAAACTGCACAAACTGCCCACTGACAAGAACGACCCTCATCTGTGTGACTTCATTGAGACACATTACTTGGATGAGTAAGAGAAATTCATCAAACAACAGGGTGGCTACGTAACTGACTTGGGCGAGATGGGTGCCCCGACTAGGGCCTGGCAGAGTACCTCTTTGACAAGCACAACTTGGGAGACAGTGGTGGCCAGAGCTGAGCTTAGCTTTAGCCCAGCTTCCCCACAGCCACAGGAGTGACTCCATGGTCACTACCAGGCCACCTGCATGTCTTGTTTATTTTACCTTTTCTATAAATTGTACCAAAATACCCACTTAAATTCTTTCATTTGTATCATTTCTTCAGATAAAGTCATTCAATACCAAAAAAAGAAGAAGGATAACCAGTAAAACATGTACAGGAACTCAAAGGGCGTAAAGGGGAGCAGATGGGTGAGGAGAAGTAGATTTGAAACCATAGGGCTGCACAGTTTAGTGGACGGAGGGAGGTGGGAAAGCAAATGGGAAGGATCTGGGTGAAAAGACAAGGTAATGATGGTCAAGGTCCAATGGTGATTGATTTTCTAAAACATAATGCATGAGAATCATGGTATGAAATACAACTGTAAATGAACAATAGTGTGAAGCACAATGTGTTTAAACTTTGTAAGGAAACCAGTTTTTTTAAAAATGTAAAATAGAATGTAAATGAATGATTGTATGAAACACAATGTAAATGAATGGTTGTAGAAGATACAATGTATATGAATGAGACATAATGTAAAGGAATTATTTTATGAAAACCAATAAAAGTATTTTTTAAAAACTTCTCAAAAATTTTTTTAAAAACCCTAAGCTTCTCCAATGGGGTAAGAAGGAAACCCATAGAGTAGCAAAAATATTTGGCCATGATATATCTGATACAACAACAACAACATGATATATCTGATAAGGGACTTATATCTATAATTTATAGAATACTGCAGCACCTCAACAAGAAAAAGGTAAATAACTCAATCACAAAATGAGCATAGAATATGAATAGACATTTCAGCAAAGAAGATATTCAGATGGCAAATAAACACATGAAGAACTGTTCAAAATCCCTAGCTATCAAAGAGGTGCAATCGAAACACCTATAAGATATCATCTCACTCCAGCAACAATAGCAAAGTTGAACAGGCCAGCAAACAACTTTCCCATTGTAATTAATCTTTTGATTTCCTGGCTACTGGTATTGAGAGTGTTGATTATGGAGCCAAGCAAATTGAAGCTGTTGACAATCTCAATCTCTTCTCCATCTATAGTGATGCCAATAGGCCCAGTGGTGGGAATCTTTGTTTTCTTGATGTTGATCTTTACTGCTACATACCTTGGCCTTATGCAACAAATATTCCAGGTCTGCATCGGTTTCAGCAAACAAGGTTGTGTCTTCTGCATAGTGCAGGTTCTTTTTTAAAAAATTTAATTTAATTTTTTGTGTGTGTGTGTACCATCAAATCAGATCTGACTGGTACAGGAGGAGATTGCCTTGCCTTCTCCAGCGGAGTATCTGGTGGATTCAAACCGTGTACCTCTGGGATTGCAGTGCAGCTTCTTGCCACTAGACCACCAGAGCTCCCTGTATAGTAGATCACATGATTGTGCAGGTTCTTGATGAGTCTTCCTCCAATCCTGAAGACACATTCCACCTCATAAAGTCCAGCCTTCAGCATGATCTGCATATGAATTGAAAAAGTGTGAAAATAGGATGCATTCCTGATGTACACCTTTTCTGATTTTGAACCATGTAGTATTTCTTGGCTCTATTCCCACAACTGTTTCCTGGTTCAAGTATAGGTTTCACATAAGCACAAATAAGTGTTTTGGAATTCTCATTCTTCTCAAGGTTAGCTGCAATTTGTTGTGATCCATACAGTCAAATACTTTTGTATAGTCAATGAAACACAGATAGACATTCCTGTAGTACTCTCTGCTTTCAGCTAAGATCCATCTGACACGAATAGATCATTAATTGCACAAAATTTTATCATGCAATCTCCAACCTAATTCCTATTATCAAGGCTATATTTTTCCAATCTTTGTTTCCAACTTTTGCATTCTAGTCATCAGTTATTACTAATGCCAGTTAACTGCATATTTGATCTATTTACAGCCTCAGTGTATAAATCCTCAATTCATCTTTGGCTTCACTGTTTGGCGTATATTTAATAATCATTGTATTAGCAAGTCTTCCTTGTATGCCTATGGATATTTTCCTGTCACTCACAGCATTGTACTTCACAAGAATTTTCAGTGCTCTTTTTGATGATGATTGTAACACCATTCCTCTTTAATTTCTCACTCTTAGGATAGTAGATCACATGATTGTCTGATTCAAAATTACCAATACCAATCCATCTCAGATAACTAATGCCTAGGATGTTGATCTTGATGTGTTCTTTTTGGTTTTTACAACTTCCAATTGTCCTAGATTAATACTTCATATATCCCTTGTTCCATTAATGGATGTATTTGCAAATATGCTTACCAGTTTCTCTCTATCTTAAGTTTTGCCAATAAAGTTCCTTCATTGAGTGGAAAGCTTTACTCTATTCACATCATTAAGTAGAATCTACTTTGAAGAAGTAGCTCTTCCCCAGTTGCACTTTAGTGCCTTCCAATCTGAAAGGTTCATTTTTTTGTTTATTTGTTTGTTTGTTTTATTATTCATTTCAATGAAAATTTACAGAGACTTTGGATTTGCATTCATTCATTGTTGCACATTTCTTCTCTCCCAACCTTCCCCCCAGTACTATCATCTTGGAAACGTAAAAGAAAAATTCTTTCACTCTTTTACAATCCCTTCCCCCAGGTCCACTCCACTGCACAGCCTTCGCTCTGGACTCCTACCATGACAAAAATACCTAATCACATATCCCTTTTAAACAGTTTTCTCCCTCATCTGTTTCAATGCAGTATACATTATTGAACCCATCTTTCTCAGTCTCCCCCCAAAACCGAGGTCAGTCCTGTTTTACAACAGTGGCACCATGCAGTATTTGTCCTTTTGTGACTGAGATACTTCACTCAGCATAATGTCCTCCAGGATTATCCAGTTTTAATAATATTGCATGAGTTCCTTGTTTTTCAATGCAGCATAGTATTCCATTGTGTGAATATACCACAGCTTCTCTATCCATTCATTTGTTGATGGGCACTTGGGTTGTTTCCAACTCCTGGCTATTGTGAACAAAGCCGCAATAAACATGGGTGTGCTTGGATGTCAGTTATGGTCTCTTTGGGGTAAATTCCCAGTAGTGGAATTGCTGGGCCAAATGGTATCTCTATTTGCAACTTTTTGAGAAAGCGCCATACCGCCTTCCATAGTGGTTGCACCATTTTATACTCCCGCCAACAGTGAATAAGGGTTCCAGTTTCTCCACAACCTCGCCAGCATTTGTTGCTTGCTGCCCTGTTAAATTTTGCTATTCTAACTGGGGTGAGATGATATCTCATAGTTGTTTTGATGAAAGGCTCATCTTCCAGCACTAAATCCAGCAATATTCTTCTGTTATTCATAGGGTTTTCAAAGACCTGTTATTTCAGAAGTGAATGGCTACTCCTGCTTCTTAATATTATAATATGGAAGCTCTGCTATGGCTATTTGGATGATGGATGATGGAAATATCTGCTGGTATGGTAAATACTGGTGACATAGTTTCCAGTATCATAGCAACACATAAGCCACCACAATATGGCAAACTGACAGACTGCTGGGATAGGTTATCCTTTAATCTAATGCTGAATAGAAGCCATTTACCTGATTGTGTCCGAGGAGACTAGAAGTTGCATTGCAAGTAATAACTTCAGTAACAAAAACCCCAAACCACCTTTGTTTCCATTAGACCTACAATGTTTTTTTAAAATACATTATGCTGAGTGAAATATCTCAGGCACAAAAGGACAAATACTGCATTGTGCCACTGTTGTAAAAAGGGACTGACATAGGGGGTGGGGGTGGGGAGACTGAGAAAGATGGGATAAATTATGTATACTGCATTGAAACAGATGAAAGAGAGAACTGTTTAAAAGGGATATATGATTAGGTATTATTGTCATGACATGAGTCCAGAATGAAGGCTGCGTAGTGGAGTAGACTTGGGGGGAGGGATTGTATAACAATGAAAGAATTTTTCTTTTACTTTTGAAAGAGAAGAACAAACTGGAGGGGAGGGGTGGGCAGGGAGAAAAGCGCAACAATGAATGAATGGAAATTCAAAATCTCTGTAAATTTTCATTAAAATTAAACAAAACCCAAAAACTACAAATGGCAACTATACACATGGACCTCATCTGATGGACTACTTAGAAATCAGATTAACTACATCTGTAGAAAGAAAGAAGTCCAATATCAGCAATCAAAAACTAGGCCAGGTACTGATTGTGGAACAGACTATCAAATGCTGTTGTGGTTTGGTGCGATTGAGTGACTAAGATTCATAGTGACCGCAAGAATAATAAATCTGAACCTTGCCCTATCCTGTGCCATTCTCGTCATCTCAAATATATTGTACTCCATTCTTACAATCATTGTATCAATTCATCTCATTGACGATCTGCCTCTCTTTTGTTGACCTTCCACCTTTCCAAGTATGATGTCCTTTTCCAAGGATCAGCTCCTCTTAAAAACATGCCCAAAATATGTGAGTCGAAGCTTCACCATCCTTATCTCCAAGTAGTACCCTTGGTTTTTACATGTCCTCAAGATATATTTGTTTGTCCTTTTGTCAGTCCATGGAATATTCAGTACTCTTCAACACCACGACTCAAAGTCATCGATTTTTCCATCCTTCTTAGTCATTGTCTAACTTTTAGATGCATAATAAGTTATTTAAAAGGCCATGGCTCAAATCAGATGCACTTAAGTCTTTAAACTGACATCACTGCTTCTTAACACCTTGGAGAGGTCCCTGAGAAGTGAATGGAATATGTCTTTTGATTTCTTGACTGCAGGTGTGAACGATGTGGATTGTGGATCCCAGCAAAATGAAATTGTTGGCAACGTCAGTCTTCTTTCCATCTAGAAATTATTCATGTGCAAATTAAAATTGAAGCTGAAGAGAATTAAAACAAGCCCCAAAGAACCAAAATAAAACCTCAAGTCTGTTCATCTCAAGAATAGGCTTGAGGCATTGAACACTCATGAATAGAATAATCTCAAGAATAGGCCTGAGGCATTGAACACTTATGATCAACAACCAGATGAGCTGTGGAAGGGCATCATGAATATCATCTAGAAAGAAAGCAAAAGGTCATTACAAGTACAGGAGAGTGTTAAAGGTTTTTGTTCAAAATGGTTTCCCTAGCATGCTGACTGACTTTTCCATGTGGATGGGGGTGCAGGGAGAATGTGAATAGAGTGTGTTAGTTAGCCTATCCACAAATGGATTAGCTAGGAGGAGGACTCATCAACAACCTACATTATGGAGATGATACAACCTTGCTTACTGAAATTAAGGAGGACCTGAAGCACTTACTGCAGAAGGTTAAGGACTGTATGGATTGAAGCTCAACATGAAGAAAACAAAGATTCTCTCCACTGGGCCAATTGGCAGCACCATGATACGTGGAGAAGAGATTGACATTTTTAACAGTTACAGCTTGCTCAGCTCCACAATCAACACTCTTAGTACTAGCAGTCAGGAAATCAAAAGACAATTTGCATTAGGTAAACATGCTGTCAAGGACCTCTCCAGAGTACTGAGAAGCAACAATGTCAGTCTAGAGACTAAGGTTCACTTGATCCAATCCATGGTCTTGACAATTATTTGCTGTGCATCAGAGAACTGGACAATGACTAAGGATGACAGAAGAAGAATTGATGCCTTTGAGTTGTGATGCTGGAAAAGAGTCTTGAACATTCCATGGACCACCAGGAAAACAAATAGGGCTCTTGGAGAGGGTGAAACCAAGTTTCTCCTTAGAGGCTGGGGATTTGAAACTTCATCTTACATACTTTGGGCACGTGGCCAAGAGGAACTGATCCTTGCAGAAGGACAGCTTGGAAGGGTTGGAGGGACAGCACAGGAAAGGAAGACCCTGGATGAGATGGATTGATACAGTAACTAGGGCAATGAGGGTAGGTGTGTTGGAGTCAGTGAGACTGGCTCAGGACAGGGCAGGCTTCAGAGCTGTTGTACTCAGAGTCACTATGAGTCACAGGCAATTTAATGGAACTTAACAAGTTTTAGTAATTCACAACGGGATTGGCTAGTCTCGCCATTAAATTGAGCATATCCAGCAGCAGAATTGGAGAAACCACTAGCAAAGAAGAAGCAAGAGAATGTTACACATCCTTCAGGACCAGAAATTCTTATGCTAACCAAACTAGGGTCAAAGAAAGCAATGCCATAGCATCCACAGCAGAGAACCAGAGAGCTGACATGAAACGGAGCAGACCTTGAGACTGCTATACCAGTGAGCCTTTGTCCAGTTTTGTTGGCCAACTGGGGAGGTAGGAGCCATAATTGGCAAAGCTGAGAGCTTTATAACACTGGCCTAAAGCCATAAGGCTTAAAGCTGAGGGGCCTGTGAGCACATTTTGGAAGCTATCTTGAGTTGTTCTATTCTGTATAATTCTAACCTGAATAATAGCCCTTTTGACTTCCCTAATATGGTCCTGTGTAGTCTGTGAGTTGTCACCAGATTTTGGATCCAGTAAAGCAGTAAAACTGGTGTTGGGATGAGTAGGAAGAGTTGCAGCATGGGATCATGTCTGACTTGGTTTTGTGTTGTTGATGGGAACAGTTCTCTTCTGAGAAGTTGGTAAAGGTCAGATATGGCTGTTCCTGTGCAGCCCTTGCTCTTCTTACAGAGAGAAAGAAAAGATAAAAATGGATGTCAGAAGAGACTCTGAAAATTGTACTAGAATATCAAGAAGCCAAAACAAAGAGGAGAAAATACAAAGTAAAAGTGATGAACAGAAGATTTCAAAGGCCAGTTTGAAAAAGCAAAGCAAAGCATAGCATGATAATGAAATGTGCAAACAGCTGGAGTTGGAAAATAAAAAAGGGAGAACTTAACATTTCTCAAGCTCCCCCCCTCAAAAAAAGGAAAGAAAACAAAATCAAGCCTCAAGTTGTAGTACTGAAGAATAATATAGGCAAAATCTCAAACGATCCAGTAAACATCAAAAGAAGACAGGAGGATTACGCTGAGTCACTGTACACCAAAAAGGATTGGCTAACACCAAACTATTTTAGGAAGTAGTATATGATCAAGAACCAAGGGTACTAAAGGAAGAAGTTTAAGCTGAATGAGGTGTTAGCAAAAAATAAGGCCCCAGGAATTGATGAAATACTACTTGACAAAGAGATACAGCACTAAATGTGTTTACCAGACTGTGCCAAGAAACCTGGAAGACAGCTACTTAGACAGCTGCCTGGAAGAAATTCCTGTCAACAGGTGATTCAACAGAATATGGAAATGATTGGCAGCATCATGATGGATACTAAAGAGACTGAGATTGTTCACAGTCTTTGTATGCTTGGCTCCACAGTCAACACTCTTGGCACCAGAAAATTAAAAGACATATTGCGATGAGAAAGTCTGTGGTTAGAGACCTCTCTCAAGTACTAAAGTGCAATGAAGTCAGTCTGGGGACTAAGGTGTGCCTGATACATGCCATGGTCTTTGCAATCACTTGCTATACATCAAAGATCTGGACAATGACTAGGGATGATAGAAGAATTGATGCCTTTGAGCTGTGGTGTTGGAGAAGTGCATTAAATATACCATTGACTGCTAAGGAAATGAACAGTTTTGTCCTGGAGAGGGTGAAGCTGGGCTGCTCCTTAGAGGCAAGGATTCTGAAGCTTCGTCTGACATACTTTGGACATGTTGCAAGGAGGGATCAGTCCTTGGAGAGGGACATCATGCTTGGGAGAGTGGAGGGACAGTGCAGGAGAGGAAGACCCTCGATGAGATGGATTGATTCAGTGACTGGGGTATTGGGGGTAGGTGTGTTAGAGATAGTGAGATTGGCATAGGATAGGCAGAGTTTAGGGTTGTTGTACATAGGGTCACTTTGAGTCACAGGTGACTCAACGGCACATAACAACAGTAACATCACTAGGAACACATACAAGCAAAATCTTGCTGAAGTTTATTTTAAAACAGCTAGAATAGTACATCAACAGAGAACTGCCAAAAATTCAAGCTGGATTTAGAAGAGGTCATGGCACCAGAAATATCACTGCTTATGTCAGGTGGATCTGGCAGACAGCAGAGAATACCAGAAGGATGTCTATCTGTGTTCTATTGAATATGCAAAAGCATTTGTGTAAATTACAACAAATTATAGCTAACATTGAGGAGAATTGGAATCTCAGAACACGTAATTGTGCTCACATGAAACCTATTCCTAAACCAAGAGGCTGTTGTTTGAACATAGCAGAGAAACACTGTATAGCTTAAAATCATGAAAAGTGTGCATAAGAGCTGTATCCTTTCTCCATACTTAATCCAATCTGTATTCTGAGCAAATCATTAGAGAAGCTGGACTTCATGAAGAAGATTGTGACATCAGGGATGGTAGAAGACTCATCAACAACCTGTGTTATATATATGGCACAACTTTGCTTACTGAAAGCCAAGAAGGGCTCGAGGTCCTTGCTACAGAGGATCAAGGGCTGCAGCCTTCAATAGGGACTACATCTCAACATCAAGAAAACAAAAATTCTCACCACTGGACCAATAGGCAACATCATGACAGATGGAGAAAAGATTGAATTTGTTAACAATTTCATGTTGCTTGAATCCATAATCAATACTTTGGTAACAGAAGTCAAGTAATCAAAAGACATGCTGCATTGGGAAAATCTGTTGTCAAGGACTTCTCTAAGATGTTAATGAGCAATGATGTCAGTTTAAAGCCTAAGATGCATCTGATTCATGCACACCCATGTTTATTGCAGCTTTGTTCACAATAGCAAGGAGTTGGAAACAACCTAAGTGCCCATCAACAAATGACTGGATAGAGAAGCTGTGGTATATTCACACAATGGAATACTATGCTGCATTTAAAAACAAGGAACTCATGCAGTATTATTCAAAATGGTTGACTCTGGAGAACATTATGCTGAGTGAAATATCCTAGTCACAAAAGGACAAATATTGCATGGTGTTACTGTTGTAAAAGAGGACTGACCTTGGAGTTGGGGAGAGACTGAGTAAGATGGGTTCAGTACTGTATACTGCACTGAAACAGAGGAGGGAGAAAACTGTTTAAAAGAGATATGTGATTAGGTATTCCTGTCATGATAGGAGTCTAGAGCGATGGCTACATGGTGGAGTGGACCTGGGGGAGGGTTTATAAAACAATAAAAGAATTTTTCTTTTGCTTTTCCAAGAGGGTAGTGTTCTGAGGGGGGAGACTTGGGAGGGGAGAAATGTGCAACAATAAGTGAATGAAAATCCAAAGCCTCTGTAAATTTTTACTGAAATTAATAATAAATTTTAAAAAACCCAAAAGGACAAATATTGCATAATGCCATTGTTATAAAACAGGATTGACATGGGGGTTGGTGGCAAACTGAGAAAAGAGGGGATAAATAATGTACACAGCATTGTTATTTTGCATATGGTATCTAATGTAATGTAATGTAAGGTATCTAATGTGTTTGCTACTTCTTATTTGTTAGACTCATAGGCTAACAGGCACTCTGGCGGCATAGTAAGTAGAGAGCTGTACTGCTGGCTCACACCAGATCGCTCTGGCAATCTGAAAAATGGGCACTCTCCTCTCATGCAATTTATAGCATGGGGAACTTGCTGGAGGATTAGCTATTAGTCAGTTTTGACTCAGTAGTGATGAGCTTATGAGTCGCCTGCGACTCGACAGCACTTAACAACAATAATATCAACATAGAGAGAGATCAGTGGACAGACAACGATGCTACCAAGACAAAGGTGGGTGACTTTTAATCCGCTGCCCTCGGGCCTGTCTTTCATTGTTTTTGTTCAGACATTCCTCTAGGTCATATAGCCCTGGTGTACAAGTTGCCCTACCCATTCACTTTTGGTTGCTATGAGGCTGAACACCGTGACACTGGTGTGTCAAATGTTAATGATTGGCTACCCGATGCGGACAAAGAGTGGGGTGGAACTCCCCGATTAAAACAAGCTTGGAAGGAGGAGTGGCGTCCACTTCCATAATAGCTTGCCTCCGGAAACCCTATGAACCTGGAGAGAGGATGAAAGGCACCCAAGCGTGAGGACTCTCCTTCATAGGGTCGCTATGAGTTGCCTGCGACTCAACGGCACTTAACAACAACAACAACAGTGATGAGCTGGAGTTTGAGTTTCTAGGTCAGCATAATGCCATCAATGTTGTATAATGTTCACTGTCAAGATGATCACAATTTTTGCATGTTGCATTAAAACAGAGTCAAAGAGTTGACACATCCCTAAAATAATTCTGTTAAAGTATACTTTGGTCCATATTAGGTAAAGCAAACTGCAATTGAAGTTACTACTTTATTAAATTCACAATAATGCATTGTAATTTTAAAAAATCCAGTCATCTTATTTGTAAGCCAGAGGAAGATTAAATAAGGAAGAAATATGTAACATAACATTAGCATCTTTCAAGTCTTTGATGATGACACTAATCTCTGCATGGGATGTGGTCTGCTTCTGGTTTACTGTCCTCATGCAGAGTGAGAGAGCTCTTCAGGGCAACCACTTAGCCCTTCAAACATAATGATCCATATACCAGGGTCGTTGGCCCATATTAGTTGCTAAATCTATTACAATTATAAATTCATAAGCTGAAGAAATAATCTCATCTGTGCCCAAAAAGAGGCCACCAAAATCCTCTTCTTTGGTGGATCACAGTGTCATATTGGGTCTCCAGAAATTAACAGCAAGCAGAGGTGACATCTGTAATCTTGTAAAGACCTGAGTATTTTCTTTTCCCCACTGCAGTCATACTAGTGCATGGAAACAGATCCCTATGAGAATAGTTTGAGAGAAGATATGTCATCTATATTGGGGCAATATTGCAGAGTCTATTAACTGGCCTTGTTCTAGAAGCTAGATGAGAGATTCTGATTCAGTCACTGAAGTATATCCATATCAATATATTTGGCTCAGTCCAGTGTTTTATTCCACCCCCTTAGAATCTAACACTCGTAGTGTTAGGCCTAACACTCTTAGAATTCACTCCCACACATATCCTCCAGATTTCTGTTAATATATGTTGGCAAAATCCTGTGGTTATTTTGATATATACATTCTTTCCTTCTGAGTCAGATTTTTTTAATTGGATTTTTAATGAAAGTTTATAGAGAACTTGGATTTCCATTCATTCATTTTTGCACATTTTTCTCCCTGCCACCTCTCCCCCCGGCCCAGTTCACTTTTTTCTTTGGGGAAAAAAAATTTTTTTCATTGTTATACAGTGTCTCTCCCCCCACCCTCCCCGTTCCACTTTACTATGCAGATCTTATTCTGGACAAACATTACCAAAATGCAGGAGTCTGCCACTTCAGAGAAGTTTCTGGGAGTTCCAGAGTTCTAGAACCCATAGAAATATACCCCCTCCAATGTGAAAGACATGTTTCTGCACCTTGTACTGTGCTGTTAGTTGTTTCTGACTCATAGCAACCCTTTATACAACAGAATGAAGCCCACTTACTCATTTGAAACAAGGTTAGTGAGACTTTGGGTATGTTATCAGGATAACACACCAAGCACAAGCAGAGAATGTGCCATTTCATTTTCAACAGCATTTTCAGGTAGGATTTTGCCTAATGTTGAAGAGTTAATGAACGCAGTCTGGCGATAAGATTCAATGACTATTGAAGCATACCATCTTGTTTTAAGGAGTGGATGAGAATGCATTTGTTTGTAGAAAAGATAGTTGCATGGGGGAGGGTAGTGATGCCTGCTTCAAATTGCAGCCTGACCACTTGGTGGAGGGGAGGGGGGCAATGGTGATGGCACCAGAACCATGGGTGCTGTCCCTGGCCATGGTCTTCAATAAGGCACAGGGTCCAGACCTGGGGGGGTGGGGAGGGGACTTTGGTAGGGTGGTGTGCCGCCTGCCCTCAGGGAGAGCCGTTCATTGCTCCCTACCCTCACCCCCATCCCTGCCCTGGTGTGCCATCCCCACCCCCAGGGGAGAGGATTCAGGTCACTGAGGAAAACTGCCTAGGGTATACAAGAATTTTATCTAAGCCACTTTCCTCTACCTCCTCCCCAGTACACCTGTAAGTAACACCTCCAAAGCCCTTCTCTTTGTAACTCACAAGTTTGTTCTCTCTACATTTGCTCCCTTTCCTACAGGTAACCTTAACACTGAGTTTTGTTCCAGACCTGAACCTTGAACCCAGTTCCAGAGACAAAAGGGAAATATAACTGCCAACCAAGGAAGCGAAAGAGGATGGAGCCTCAGGGTTCACCCCCACTGGACTCACGTAGGCAAACACTTTGCAGTCCAGATGGCAGTAAACGTCAGGAAAATATCTTCTAACTGAACAGGAAGAAATGCAGCTTCAACCCAGGACCACCAGTAAGGTGTTAAGGTGGACTCCCCTTCCTCCTTCACATCAACATCCCTGTTCAGCATGAAGATGCCAGAGAGTCTGCACCCCATTCCCAAATGAGAAACCCACAAGTGAACAAGACAATTTCTTTGTTAAAAATTTTTTTTTATCAACATTTGACTGTGCTTACCATTACCCTGTCTCTTCTGGTCCCCATTGGGTCTTTATCATTTCCTTCGCCTACTCCCCCCACCCACCAAATTGTGCAGCCCTGTGATTTCATCCCTGTGCATCCTCATCCTTCTGCTCTCAACCCTCACCCCATTGTATCCCCATACATGTCTTTCACGATAAAAAAAAAAGAAGAAAAGATAGTTGCAACTTGTTAAGTGGAAGAACAGAGAGCGTTGTTTTATGGTATAGAAGTTCAACAGAAATGTGGAGACAGGTGCATACAGATACTGAGTTGTCAAAGAGCAAAGTTATGGTTTCTCAGTTCCATACTGTCTATATTCTGCTCTAAGGTACTGGAGATGGGGCCTTGCAAACCATAGTTCCACTTTGCCAAGCTGGTTCTATTCCTGGCTCTACAAATAATGGGCCCTGAGGGAGACCGAAGCTGGAGGGAAAGAAAGGACTTTCTCCTTCTTGGTACTCTTGGTTTCTTTGAGAGTTTATGGAGCAATACTCCTTTACCCTGGTAGGTAGTGGTTCTCGCCTAGAGTAGTAGTTGTTTGTTGGGTGTTCCCCCCCCTTTCTTTTTTTCTTGTTGTGTACCATCAAATCAGATCCATCTGGCACAGGAGTTGATTGACCCTCATTCTCCAGTAGAGCATCTGGTAGATTCTAACTGTGTGCCTTTGGGATTGCAATGCAGCTTCTTGCCACTAGGCCACCAGACGTCCCTTAGAGTAGTAGTTGTTGTGTACCATCGAGTCAGAACCAACCCATAGCTGACCCTCTGGTGGGTTTTCAGAAGCAGTTAATCACAAGGGAGGAGAATACCTGTCCTTCTCCCACAGAGCAGTTGGTGGTCTTGAACTGCGTGCCTTCAGATTGCAGTACAGCTTCTTGCCACTATGCCACCAGAGCAGTTTCCTCAACGACAGAGCCAACTTTACTGTTCTCTACATCAAAAACATTAGCATCATCCCAGAGGTGCACGGTTCGAACCCACCAAATGCTCTGCCGGGGAAGGAGGGACAATCTCCTCCTGTACCAGTCAGATCTGATTTGATGGTACACGCACACAAAAAAATAATATTAAAAAAAAAAACCCAAACATTAGCATCAGAGCATTGTTACCTCTTCTTCAGAGGTCCCAAGTTTTAGCTCCTCAGGACTCCCCTTCTAAGTTTTCATACTTCTAGCCTCATTTCTTTGTTCCCTCAGCCCTGGGAGAGGCTTATATGTTTGCTTCCAACAACCTACTGGAATGAGTTCTCATTTTACCCTTTCAGGCTAACAATTCCTTATTTTAAATTCTCCTTTGTACAAAATTCAAATAACTAGTGGTTTTCTGTTTCCTGATTGGGAGCTGATGGATATGTTAGTCATTCATTCCACTATTCTCTTTCCAACTTCTTCCCTGAGAATTGCAGGCTGAGAAGGCACATGATCTGCCTTCCAAGTTACTGAAGGTGACAACTTCGTGTAATAGTCTTTCGACAGCATAACAGATCTTTCTCACCATCTAGTCTAGTATATCTGTTTCTATGTAACCCAGAGTTTGATTATGATACTCTAAGGTTATAGAATTTTGTTTTTGTTATATTAGCACCCCATTCCTGGTATATATTTCTGTCTTAATAATGGTCAGGCGGGGCTGATCGAAGGGCCTCATTAAACCATCCAGTCAGTAGTAGCGACAGGTGGAGGGTACAAAGGGTATGGATTTAATCAACACGAGTTTATGACCCACACTTACTGGGAAGACCCTGGATGAGATGGACTGACTTTGTGACTGGGGTAGTGGGGTTAGGTGTGTGAGAGACAACAAGGTTGGCTTAGCATAGAGCAGGGTTTAGAGCTGTTGTACATAGGGTCACTATGAGTTACAAGTGACTTGATGGCACGTAACAACAACAACTGCTATAGTAGGAACCTTGTTGTTGTTGTTGTTGTGTACAGTTGAGTCTGAACAGACCAATAACTGACCCTCTTACAGGTTTTCAGGGACAGTTAATCACATGGAAGGAGATTGCCCATCTTCTTTCCATGAAGCAGCTGGTGAATTCAAACCATGTGCCTTTGGGGTTGCAAAGCAGCTTCTTACCACTAGGCCACCATATCTCCCTGTATAAGGATCCCTAGGTGGTACAAATGGTTTGTGTTCAATTCCTAACCTAAACATTAGTGACTTGAAACTGCCCAGTGGTACCTCAGAAGGCCTGATGATCTGCTTCCATTAATATTCTCAAAACCAAAAGTTATTGTTATTCAGTTGGAACTGACTCATAGCTGACCCTCCATTGGTTTTCTGAGGCTGTAAGTTGCATGGGAGTAGACCGCCCCCCTTATCCCTGGGGAGCCACTGGTGGATTTAAACTACTTGAGAGGTGCAGCCTTCAGATTAGCAGTGCACCTCCCTGAGGACTAAGCCACCAGAGTTTTATAACCCAAAAAATTCTATGGAGCAGTTCCGCTACGTAGCACAAGAGGTTTCCATGAGTTGGAATTGACTTGGTGGCAGCCAAAATAGCTGCTGCAGTAAATAACTTCCTAATCTCAGGGTTTATATAATAAGTTTATTGTTTTGTTCACATCAGAGTTCAGTATGAGTTAGTCATCAAAGGGGATGGTCTATTCTGTTCTGCAGTTATGCAGGAACCCAAGCTCATTTCATCACCTCCTAGTCTCTCCATTTCCTCTATTCTACTTGCTGATAAGGGAGCTCTGGTGGCATGTTGCTAGGGAGCTGGACAGTTGCACTGCTAACCCAAAGGCCATGCCTCTCTGGCAGTTCAAATCCACCAGCAGCTACTCAGAAGAAAGCTGGGAAGTCTGTTCCCTTGCTAATTACCACTTCTGAAAACCCCATGGAGAGTCAGCTATGAGTCAATTCCAACTTGATAGCAATGAATTGAGCTGTTAACCTGTATGGGAAAGAGAGCAAGTATCTGCACCTGAAAATTTTATGGGCCAGGCTGGAAATAGCACCATGACTTATACCAGGGACAGATTACCCAATGAGGAAGGTATGTGAGGCCTAATTGTGCTTAATGACTGTAGCAAGGGGCTCGAGCAGATCGTAAGGATGGTGCAAGGTAGGGAAAGGCTCAGATCTGCTGTTCATGTGGTTGCTATGAGTTGTAAAAGTTAGAAACAAAGAAAGATTGGTAAATATGACTTTGGTAATGGAAGTGAGGCTGGAGATCCCATGATAGAATTCTGTACAATCAATGATTTATTTATGGCTTATACCTTTTTTTGAGCTCTGATGACACAGTCTGTAGAGAGTTGCGCTGCTAACCAAAAGGCAGTCCTCTCGTCTGGTTCAGATCCACCAGCAGCTCAGTGGGAGAAAGATGGGCAATCTCCTGTGCCACTTACAGCCTCTGAAAACTCAGTGGAGGGTCAGCTATAGCAGTTCCAACTCAACAGTAAGGAGTTTTTAACTATTTTGAGAATACCTTTTAAAAAACATTAATGCTAACATACATGTAGTCTAGGCTAATGCAATACACAGGAATCAAATTAACTACATCTGTGAAAGAGTCGATGGAAAGGTCCAACATAAACAGTCAAAACAAGAGTGGAGCCAATTGTGGAACAGATCATAGTTGCTCATTATGCAAGTTCAGAGTGAAGCTGTTGTTGTTATTCGGTGCCATCGAAATGACTCATAGCCACCCAATGAACAGCGGATCTGAATCTCGTCCTATCCTGTGCCACGTTCACACTTCCTGACACACTAGAGCCCATTGTAGCAGTCACTCTGTCAGTCCACTTGATTGTGCTTATACAAAACTTATACTTGGACCAAGAAGCAATCCGCAGAACAGAGCAAGGTAACACTACGTGATTCAAAATCAGGAAAGGAGTGTGTCAGGGATGCATCCTGTCCCCGTACCTTTTCAATCTGTATGCAGAACAGATCATTCAGGAAACAGGGCTTTATGAGGAAGAGTGTGGCATCAAGATTAGAGGAAGATTCATCAACAACCTACGATATGCAGAAACAGCCTTGCTTGCTGAAACCGAAAAAAGACCTGAAGCACTTGCCGCGAAAGGTCAAGGACTGTTAGTCTTCAATATGGATTGAAACTCAGCATAAGGAAGACAAAGATTCTCACCACTGGGCCAATTGGCAGCATCATATTAGATGGAGAGGAGATTGAGGTTATTAGCAATTACAGTTGCTCAGCTCCATAATCAACACTCCAGCAGTCAGAAAATCAAAAGATGAATTGCATTGGGAAAATCTCCTGTAACAATGTCAGTCTAGATACAAAGGTACACCTAATCCAGGCCATGGTCTTCTCAATTACTTGTTATGCTTCAGAGAGTTGGACAATGACTAAGGATGACAGAAGAAGAATAGATGCCTTCAAGTTGTGGTGCTAGAGAAGAGTCTTGAATATACCATGAACTGCCAAGAAAACAAATAGGTCTGTCTTGGAGAGGGTGAAACCAAGTCTCTCCTTGGAGGCTAGGATTTTGAAGCTCCACCTCACTTTCTTTGGGCATGTGGCCAGGAGAGATCGGTCCTTGGAGAAGGACCTCATGCTCAGAAGCATGGAAGGACAGTGCAGGAGAGGGAGACCCTGGATGAGATGGATTGATAAAGTCACTGGGACAATGGGGGTTGGTGTGTCGGAATTAGTGAGACTGGCTCAGGACAGGGAAGGGTTCAGAGCTGCGGTACATAGGGTCGTTATGGGTCACAGGTGACTCAATGGTACATAACAACAATAACGTACTATGACAGGTTTGGAAGCAGGATTAGCATCCACTTCCTAAACAACATGCCTCCAGAAACTCAGTGAGCTTTGATAAATGTCAATTGTTTTAGAGGGGCTTCAGGCCTTTTGTTCACAGGGTTGCTATGAGTCGTGTTCGACTCAAAGACAGTCAACAACAACAACTACAACCTGCTCATATGATACTTTCTGAAATTTTTCAGTGTCAGTTCTTTTTGGTGTAGTGATTCTGTGTATTCTCTCCATCTTCTTTTGATGCTTTCTGTGTCATTCAATATATTGACCATGGCATCTTTTAGTATTGCAGCTTGAGGTTTAAATTTCTTTTTCAATTCTCTCAGCTTGAGAAATACAGAACAAGTTCTTCCCTTTTTATTCTCCAATTCCATTATAATACTTTGCTTTGTTCTTTCAAGCTGCCCTTTGAAATCTGTTCAGCCCTTTTACTTTAGCATATTTTCATTTTGTTTCACTTCTTGACACTCTAGTGCAATTTTCAGATTCTCTTCTGCCATCCATTTCAGTTTTTTTCTTTCTCCTTGTCTTTGTAATAACCTTTTGCTCTCTTCATGAATGATATCCTTGTTATCATCCCACAACTCATCTGGTCATCAATCATTTGTGTTCAATGCGTCAAACCTATTCTTAAGATGATCTTGAAATTAAGGTGGAATAGGTTCAAGATCTTATCTTGGTTCTTTTTTTTTTTTTTGCTTAAATACTCTTCAGGGCACCACACAGAGGATTTTGGGGTGAGAGCTTTTTACACGTGAGTGTGGGACTGGGGTGATCCACCCATTAGGGCAGCTGAGGTGCCCCTTCCCACGTGGATAAGTGAGTAGAGAGTTGTGGCATCAATTGGAAGCCAGCCCTTCCTTTGAGGTAGGTCATCAAGGAGGGAGCTGAAGAGGGTCTCCCATGAGGCATTAGGTGATCACTTCCTCAGTGTTATTGCTAGCAGCTGGAATAGCCTCGAGCTGGGGCACCCTCCTTAGGGGGCACATTGCGTAACTGCTGGGCTATATAGCGAGTGAGGAGGATACCAAAACCATCAATGAGGGTCAACAGGATGCCCCCCATCATCACTGAGCCCACCATGGCTAGTGGGCCACTTCAGGCTGCCAGCACAGCACTGGTCAGTGCTCCACAGGTGAGGGAGTTCCAGGGATCTTCCTTGCCCTGAAGCCATATCAAGCCACAATCAATTGTAAAGAACAAGCCACTCCATGTTACAACGTTGCCTCCAATCCAGGGGGTTCAAATACTCACAGCACTCACACTACCTCTCAACCGGTGTTCAATCCCAGCAGTGGCAATGTGGAAACCTTTGATAGCTTGGAAGACTCTACCACCAATACCATCCATTGTGAAGGCTCCACCACAGCAATCCACAGTGAGCCATGGGCAAGGCTCGTGAGCATACTCCTCAGTGGTGTTGGCGTCCGGCCATACAGACAGGCTAGATCCGGCTTATATCTTGGTTCTTGTGGACTTATTTGATTTTCTTCAGCCTCAATTTGGACTTGCATATGAGTAATTGATGATCTGACTTATAGTCTGACCCTGGCCTAGTTTTGACTGCCAATATAAAGCTTCTGCAATGACTTCTTCCATAGATGTTTTCAATCTGATTCCTATGCAGCCCATCAGGTGAGATTTATGTATCTTTTTAAAAAGGCATTTGCAATGAATACATCTTTGTAAAGATAAAATTCAATCATTCTATTTCTAGCCTCATTTCCATCACCAAGCCCATGTTTTCCAACTACTATTCCTTCTTCACTATTTCCAACTTTTGCATTACAGTCACCAGTTATCATTAACACATCTTGATGGCATGCATGGTCAGTTTTGGATTGGAAAATTTGGTTTAAAAAAAATCTCAATTTCTTCCTCTTTGACTCTAGATATAGGAGCCTATATTTTGAATCACAGTTGTGTTAATGGGTCTTCCTTGTATGCATATGGATAATATCCTATTACTAACAACTTTGTAATTCAGGATGAAATTTGAAATTTACTTTTTGTGTCTATGAATGCAACACCATTCTTCTGTTTTTCATTCCCAGCATAGTATACCATATGATTTCTGATTCAAAGTGGCCAAAGCTGGTCCTTCTCATCTCACTGATGCCAGCTATGTTGATGTTCATGCATTCTCTTTCCTTTTTTCACAATTTCCAGTTTTCCAACATTCAAGCGACATACATTCCATGTTCTAAATAGCAAATGATGTTTGTCACTATTTTACCTCATCTCAACTAACTTCCAGTCTGGCATCTACGACTACACTATCTGTGTTCCTCTGGTGTTCACAGGGCTTTCAAAGGTGAAGCTGAGGATAAAGTCTGAAACTTGCTCTTGAATGTAGAGAAGCTAAAGCAAAAGGAAGAAATAATTGAACAGAAGATTTCAAAGGGCAGTTGGGGAAGACAAAGCAAAGTATAACAAGATGTAAAAGACCAGAAGCTAAAAAACCAAAAGGGAAAATCATACTCAGCTTTTCTCAAGCTATAAGGACTGAAAAACAGATTCCAGCCTAAAACTGCAATGTTGTTTTTGTTAGATGCCATTGAGTCAAGTATGGCTCATAGTGACCCTATGAGCAACAGATCTGAACCCTGTCCTAACCTTACAATCACTGATATATGTAAGCCTATCGCTGCAGTCACTGTGCCAATCCATCGCACAGTGAAGGATTTATGAACAAAATAGTAAGTGATGCAGGAAGCATCAAAAGAAGATCGAAGGAGTACACAGAGTCTCTGTGCTAAAAAGAATTGGTGATCACTGAACTGTGGGAAGCCGAATACCAAACTTAACATTAATAATAAACCAAATGCTATATCAGGATAGAAGGGAGGCGTAATACAAGCTGGAGTTCACCCTGAGGCACTAAGGCATTCCTTAAGAGTCAACATCATTCTTAGTTTGTATTTACTGAATCCCTCCCTCCTGAGATTAGCATAAGGTAAACAATAGAGAAGAATTCCTCTTATCTGCAAAAGACTTCCCCATGATCCTTTGTTTTTGTTTTCTACTCCCTAGTGATTATCCTTTGTTTACCTTCCTGATGATTCTCAATAAATACACAGAGAAGCATGGCTTGGGCACTTCAATCATCAGGACTGCTGGCCCCCTGTCTTTACTGAAAGAAAGAATGCAATAAGAGAGAGTAAAGACGTTGGAAAAGGACATCATGCATGGGAGGGTGGAGTGACAGCACAGGAGGGGAAGGCCCTCTATGAGGTGGATTGATTGAGTGATTGGGGTAATGGGGATGAGAGTGTCAGAGACAGTGCGATTGGCACAGGACAGAGCAGAGTTTAGGGCAACTCGAGGGCACATAACAACAACAATCTCATTCTTGGTTGTCTGTCTTATTACTTTACCCTCATTCTGCAACACTGAACCATTTGAGGAACCATTTGATATGGTCAAGAACCAATGGTACTGAAAAAAGAAATCCAAGATGCACTGGAACAATTGGCAAAAAATAAGCCTCCAGGAATTGACAGAATATCAATTGAGGTATTTCAGCAAATACCTATAGCCTCAGATGTGCTCACTTGTCTATGCCAAGAAATTTGGAAGATAGCTACCTGGTCATCTGTATCCACATGTGGTATCACATCAGTGGCTAGCTGACAAAAGGAAAGGTGCAGTCTCCCTTCTTGTTTTTCATGCCTTCCTCGCTAGCAGGGAGTATCTTCCCAGCAGCACCACTACACACTATGTGGTTGGCAGTTCCCCTAGCCTGTTCTAACTCCACCTGAGGCCAGACCCAGAGCGTATTGTATCTGACACTAGGAGTGCGTCCAAGGCTCTACCCTCATAGTCTCATTTCAGGAACTATTAGACTTGAGCTTTGCCTAACCTGCAGTCAGCTCGTGGATTAGTAGAATACCAGTGGTATTGGTAATGGCCTTAGGGGTAAGAAGCTGTGCCACAATCCTGAAGGCACGTGGTTTTGAATCTACCAGCTACTCCATGGTACATAGATGGCCAGTCTTCTCCAGTGTGATTAACTACCTCTGAAAACCCAAGATAGGGTCAGCTCTAACTAAATGGTAAACTGCAACAAACTTCTGACTGGGGTCCTTGCCTTCATTAGGCAGTCTCACTATGAACACTTTGGGAGCAGGGTACTCCATGGAGCTCTGGTGATTTAGTGGTAAGGAATTGTGCTGCCAATGCAACGCACATGGTCCAAATTTACAAGTTGTTCTGCGGGAGAAAGATGGTCTGTCTCCTCCTGTGCCATTTACTGCTTCTGACAACCCACTGGAGGGTTAGCTATGGGTCGGTTCTGACTCAGTGGTGCACAACAACAATAACCCTTTGAGGAGTACACTATTCTTGGGCGGTGACTATCTCTTCACTGTAGCTATCTCTGATTGGGTAGCCTGGCTGCTCTCAACCCCTAGACGCAGTCACTATTCCTAACCAGGTGAACTAGCCTAGGCTTCTCAGAGTCCAGCAAAAACTCTGTCCCAGTCTGGTTACAAAGCCCCAAAAGAGGGGCTACCCTTGACTCAGCTCATATTTTGGCGTCTTAGTCACCCCTCTGATGAGCAGAAACGCCGACCTGACTGTGCACCCCAATTCCAAACATTCTGCTAGGCTGCAGACACACAGTTCCAGGCCAGACACAGGCAGACCAGTGACAAGAGCACTGATCAAGTGCCCAGTTCAGCTTCCTCCAAGGCCCCTCCTTTTTTCGCTTTTGGCTTTTATTTTCCACAGCTTTAGGGGTTTTGTTTGCTTGTTTGTTTTAGATTTTGCTCTCATGTTTTTCCTTTTTTTAAAAAAAAATCTCCCCTACTCCCACCCTGAATTTTCTGCTTTCTCTTCTTCTGAGCACTTTTGCTCCTTCCTTGCTCGACTTCCTCTCTCCCCTCCCTTTTTTTTTTCCTCTTCAATTCTAGTTATCTTTCATTTTGTACCTGTCTCGGGTTTGGTTACTCTGTTTTCTTTCACTGTAGCATCTTGGTTTTGTTTTGGCTTTTTTGGGGGGGTTCTTTTTCTTTGTCCCATCTGACAAAAGACACCAACTGTACCTAGCAACACAGACTCTGCTTGTAGCTTCATCCTCTGAGCAAGATTAAAGATCAGCACCTGCTCCACCTGATCCAAAAGAATGCAACAACTGACACAGGCCCGGTAAGCCCTCAACTATACTACACACACACACACACACACACATACACACACACACACATTTCTGTCAGACACTAGAAAACAGGAGGTGAACCACTAAGAATTTCTAAATTAACAAGTGACACAACACACTTGCACATGACAATCAGATATAACCACAATGTCTCAGAGGCAAGAAGCAGATAACTTTAAACTAGTAAAAAACCAGGACAAGAATTATAGTTAAGTGTCAATTGCAGCTTAAAAGAAATGGAAAATTAGAAGCAATAAAAAAATTAAATTAAGAATATTAAATTAAAATTTCAAATATAACATTATGAGGACAAAAGGGCAGAACTGAAGAACTGTATCCTTGAGATGGAAGACAAATCCTTCAATAAGAATATATTAGAGGAACAGTTAGAAAAAAAGAAGAAAAGGAAAGTGAAGAAAGTGTAAGAATCACATGGGACAACATCAAGAGGAATAACTTAAGTGTGACTGAAATTCTAGAATAGAGGAGACAGAAAGAAAGAAAAACACGGATGAAATTGTGAAAGATTTGTTGAAGAAAACGTCAGAAATATTGCAAAAAAGAAATATGCATACAATATGCATTCATAAAACAGGGCAAACCCCAAACAAGATAGATCTCAAAAGACAACCACCAAGATATATCATAATCAAATTTTTCTAAATTAAAGAAAAAAAATACTGAAAATAGCTCAGTAAAAATGAAGAATTAAAAACAACTATTAGATATCATCTCACCCCAGTAAGAAGAGCAAAATTTAACAGAACAGCAAGCAACAAATGCTGACGAGGTTGTGGAGAAACTGGAACCCTTATTCACTGTTGGTGGGAGTGTAAAATGGTGCAGCCACTGTGGAAGGGTGTATGGTGCTTTCTTAAAAAGTTGCAAATAGAGATACCGTTTGACCCAGCAATTCCACTACTAGGAATATATCCCAAAGAGACCGTAACTGACATCCATGCAGATATATGCACACCCATGTTTATTGTGGCTCTGTTCACAATAGCAAGGAGTTGGAAACAACCCAGGTGCCCATCAACAAACAAATGGATAGAGAAGCTGTGGTATATTCACACAATGGAATACTACTGAAAATCAAGGAACTCATGCAATATTATTCAAAATGGGTGAGCCTGGAGGACATTATGCTGAGTGAAATATCTCAGATGCAAAAGGACAAATATTGCATGATGCCACTGTTGTAAAATGGGACTGATAGCAGGGTTGGGGTAAGACTGAGAAAAACTGGATAAATTGTGTATACTGCACTGAAACAGATGAGGGAGTGAATAATTTAAAAGCGACGTATGATAGGATCTTATGGTTATCACAGGAGTCCACAATTAAGGTTGCATAGTGGAATGTACTTGGGATGGTGGAAGGGGTGCAGGGGGATCATGTACCAGTACCAGGGAAGGAGTGTTTCTTTTACTTTTGAAAGAAAGGAGCAAACTGGGGGGGGGTGCTGGGGAGGGATGGGCCGGGAGAGAAGTGCAGCAATGAATTAATGGAAATCCAAAATCTCTTTAAATGCTCATTAAAATTATTTTTTAAAAATGAAGAATTACCTATAAAGGAGAACCAATAAGACTAAACTCCAGTTTCTCAGCAGAAACCACGCAGGCAAGAAGACAATGGAATGACATATCTAAAACTCTGAAAGAAAAAGATGTGCCAACGAAGAATTCTAAACCCAGCAAAAATGTCCATTAAACACGATGACAAAATTAGGACATTTCCAGCTAAACAGAAACTAAAAGAGTCTGTGAAAACAGGCCAACCTTACAAGGAATCCTAAAAGTAGTTCTTTGGATTAAGAGCCAACAACAAAAGACACCAAACAGAAATTCACATATAGGACATCGACTCACCTAAACAAGAAATACCCAAAGTATAATAAACATATGACACTGAAAAAACAGGGGACAAGAGGTATCAGTCTTGTAAATGAAGACTACCACAATGCAAAAGATAAATAAGAAGTGTAGTTTTAGAACTTCTAACTGGAAAAGTCAAGGAGATTTCCAGATAAAGTGTAAGATTATAGAATATAGTAATATAGGGTAACCTCTGCTCCTTGGAGGAAAGGATCTGAAACTCTGTCTGACATACTTTGGGCATGTTGCAAGGAGGGATCTGTTCTTGGAGAGGGACATCATGCTTGGGAGGGTGGAGGGACAGCACAGGAGGGGAAGAACCTCAATGAGATGGATTGACTCAATGACTGGAGTAATGGGGGTAGGTGTGTCAGAGACAGTAAGATTGGCACAGGATAAAGCAGGGTTCAGAGCTGTTGTACACAGGGTCACTATGAGTCACAAGCGACGCGATGGCACATAACAACAACAAGGGTAAACTCCAAAAAAACCAATAAATTTCATCAAAATGAAAAGGAGGAAAACCATAAAGACTTAGTAAACATGAAAACAACAGCAATGTAGAAAATGATAAGAAAGACTATAAACAAAATTGACTCAGCACAGAAAAGCAGATGGAACGAAGAAATCAACACCACCACAGATAGAGTACAGAAAAATGGCAGCAATAAAACGACACCTATCAATGATTTACACTGAATGCAAATAGATTAAATGCATCAGCCAAGAGAAAAAGAGGGTAGCAGAATTAATAAGAAAATGTGACCCATTAATATGCTGCTTGCAAAAGGCACACCTTAGACACAAATGCCAAAAAATAAACGAAAATGAAAGGGTAGCACTTCAACAAGAAAAAAGGTAAACAACCCAGTCACAAAATGGGCACAGGATATGAATAGACACTTCACCAAAGAAGACATTCAGATGGCAAACAAACACATAAAGAAATGCTCAAAATCCCTAGCTATCAGAGAGATGAAATCACCCCAGCAACAATAGCAAAGTTCAACTGGAAATCTTTTCTTTTAGGTTTTTTTTGTTTTTGTTTTTTTTCTCTCTCTCTTGTACTGTGAGTAGGAGTTTCAGAGATAGTAAAGTTGGCACAGGATAGACCAGGTTTCAGGGCTAATGTACACAGGGTCACTATGAGTAGCTTATGATTCGCAAACGACTCGATGGCACTTAACAACAACAACAACTTGCTGTGTACCATCAAAACGGATCTGAGTGGCACAGGAGGAGATTGGCCCTCCTCCAGAGGAGCATCTGATGGATTTGAATTGCATGCCTTCAGGATTGCAGCACAGTTTCTTGCTACTAGGCCACCAGAGCTACCTGAGACGTGAACTCTTATTCATTACTGGTGGAAATGTAAAACGGTATATGATGCCATAATGGAAGGAGATCTGGTGTTTTCTTAAAAAGTTGGAAATAGACATACCATTTGACCCAGCAATTCAACTACAGGGAACATACTCTAAAGAAATCAAAGCCATGACTCAAACAGACATATGCACACCCATGTTTATGGTTGTGTTATTCACAATAGCAAAGAGTTGTAAGCAACCTCAAGTACCCATCAACAAATGAATGTATAGAAAAACTATGATACATTCACACAATGGAATATTATACAGCATTGGTAAACAATGAACTCAAACATTACACAACATGGGGAAGCCTAGAGGTGTTATGCTTAGTGAAATTTCTCAGTCTCAAAAGAACAAATACAGTATAACACCGTTGTTATAAAATAAGACAAACATGGAGGAGTTGGGGAGAGAATGTGAAAAGAGTAGATAGATAATTAATAATGCATTTGATCAGATGAGAGGAAGAACTGTCCAAAAAGGATATATGATTAGGCGTTACATAACAACAATCTGTAACAAGGGGTTCATTGAGGGGATGCCTGGGGGAGGGGAAGAAAATGTGCAACAACAGAAAAAATAACAAAAACAAAAGTTAAAAGGTAGGAAAAATACATCACACAAACAGCAATTAAAAAAAGAGGAATGACAATATTAATTTCTCATAAAATAGACTTCAAAACAAAAACCAGCATAAGAGACAAACAACATTATGTAATGATCAATGGTTCAATTGATTCAGAAGACATAACTGTGATCAATGTCTACATTGCTGCCAAGGACCTCTCCAGAGTGTTAAAGAGCAACAATATCAGTCTAATGACAAAGGTGTGCCTCATCTAGGCCATAGTCTTCTCAATTGCTTGGTATGCATCTGACAGCTAGAGAGTGACTAAGGGTGACAGAAGAAGAATCGATGTCTTTGAGTTGTGATGCTAGAGAAGAGTATTAAGCATCCCATAAAAGGCCAAGAGAACAAACAAGTCGGCCTTGGAGAGGATAAAACCCTCCAAGGTTGTTCCTTGGAGGCAAGGATTTTGAAGGTCTAACACACTTAGGGCACGCTGTCAGGAGGGAAGGCATCATGCTTGGAAGGGTAGAAGTTTAGTGTAAGAGAGGAAGATGCTGAATAGATGGATTGACACAGTGACTACAGCAATGGATTCAGGTGTGTCGGAGATTGTGAAGTTGAACAAGGTTCAGAGCTGTTGTTTCTAGGGTCGCTAGGAGTCATGGTCCACTTGAGGGTCCATTTCAATAAGAACAACCCAATGAAAGGGCCACAAGATACATAAATTAAACTTTAACAGATCTGAAAAGAGAAACAACTCCACAATAATAGTAGTTGTTATTGTTAGGTATTAGAAAAAACATTGAAATACTACAATACTTCTCAGATCATAACATTATAATAAAATTGGGAATTTACAACAAGGAGATAGAGGGGAGAAATTCAAGTATATGGAAATTAAACATATTGCTTGGACACTATTGTGTAATAGAAAAAAATAAAGAAATTTTAAAATTTCTTGATGGAAATAAGAATGAAAACACAGAATACCAAAATCTTTGGAACACATAAAAATGTTCTCAAAAGGTCAACTTATAACAATGTACAAACATCAAAAAAGAAGAAACAAAATTAATGCCTTAGCCCAACATCTCTGACCATTAGAAAAAAGATCAGCAAGCAAAGTTTACACTCTGGTAAGATAGGAAATAATAAAGATCAGAAATAACTAGAAAGCAGAAAAAGATTAACAAGTCTGGAAATTGACTTTCTGAAAGGATTCATAAAATTGACAAGCCCCAGGCAAATAGAAAATTTAATTAACAAGAAAAAAGAATGAAATGGTGATGTCACAATGGAACCAAGTGAAATAAAAAGGATAACAAAATACTATCAGGACCGATACTCTAAAAAATTTGAAAACCTAGAGTAAACCGACAGATTTTTTGGTGTTTTTTTTTTTAAATAATTTTAATGAACATTTACAGAGATTTTGGATTTCCATTCATTCATTGCTGCACGACAGATTTTTTTTTAAAGGAATAGCTTACCTCATAAATGAAGAAAAGGGGGTGAGGAGAAGTAGGGAGGAGTTCTCTGTAAACTTTAATTAAAATCTCAATTAAAAAAGGAAATAAATGGGGGAGCTCTGGTGGCCTAGTGGCAAGAAGCTGCACTGCAATCCCAGAGGCGCACGGTTCAAATCCACCAGATGCTCTGCCGGGGAAGGAGGGACAA
>NW_006399778.1:2482378-2483633 GCF_000299155.1 Elephantulus edwardii | reverse complement strand
GGAAATGGGGAGCTCTGGTGGCCTAGTGGCAAGAAGTTGCACTGCAATCCCAGAGGAACACGGTTCGAATCCACCAGATGCTCTGCCGGAGAAGGAGGCGCAATATCCTCCTGTACCAGTCAGATCTGATTTGACGGTACACGCACACAAAATAATAAAAAAAAAAAGGAAATAAGTGGTGAAAAGACTGAAGTTGTCAATTATTCCATTTTACTTTATCCAAAACTATTTGCATTGGATAATTCTGCTGGAAATGATCTTTTTAAATGCTCAAGAGCACTAATGTGCACCTGATCCAAGCCATGCTATTTTCAGTTGCTTCATGTGCATGTTAAAGTTGGACAATGTGTTAGGCTGAAGAACTGATGCCTTTGAATTATGCAGTTGGCAAAGACTACTTAAATGTACCATAGACTTCTAAAAGAACAAATAAATCCGTCTTGAAGTGCAGCCAAGGTGCTTCTTGGAGGCAAGGATGGTGAAACTTTGTCTCACAGACTTAGGGCATATTGTAAGGAGGGGCCAGTTCTGAAAAACGACACCATGCTTGGAAAGGTGAAGGATCAAATAAAGGAGAGGAAGACCCTCAGTGAGAAGATGTATTTACATAGTGACTGAAATATAAATACAGCAGAGATTGAATTTAAGCCCAGCAGACATTGCAAGGATGGTCCAGGATCCGGCAGAGTACGGATCTGTTGTACATACGGTCACTATGAGTTGCGATGGACTCCATAGCGTAACAATAAGGAAACGGTAGGTCTGAGTGAAATTCAGAACTGCCCAAGACCCAGTGCTGACAAGGGAGGCCAGAGGGTTTGTCCCTCTGTCCTACCCGTAGGGTACTTTGAGCATCAAAGCAGTCGTTTAAAAGGCTTTCAAAGCAGGCTAAACTTCCCCACCCTCTTGTCCTGCAACCTTCCCCTCCAGTCACTCCTCAGAGATGCGGGAGCTGGACCAGGGCGTGACTGATTGCCACAGGTAGATAGATCATGAAGTCCACCACCCAAATCTCAGCACTTGACACGGGGCCTGGAACTCAGTGAATGCTCAACAAATGGTTTAATTGAAAAAAGAGCCCTCAGGGGCGCATCTGCTGTCTCCTTCGTTTGCAAAAGGAAAAGGGCGGCTAGGGAAGCGGCAGGGCCTCGTGAGGGTCCTGCAGCCGGCCAGAAAGGAGCGACGGCACGCGGAGGCCAGGTCTCCGCTCGGAGGACTCGGCGCCATCCCGGGCCCAGGCGGAGGGGGCGCTGCG
>NW_006399778.1:2409123-2482058 GCF_000299155.1 Elephantulus edwardii | reverse complement strand
TGGAGCAGCAGCGGCAGCGGGAGCCTCGGCCACCGCCCTCGGCGCAAGTGGGAGGTGTTCCCGGGGCGCAACCGCTTCTACTGCGGTGGCCGCCTCATGCTGGCGGGTCACGGCGGCGTCTTCGTGCTCACGTTGCTGCTCATCCTCACCACCACCGTCCTCTTCTTCGTCTTCGAGTGAGTTCGGCAGCGCCCCGCCCCTCTCAGCCGCCCCATCTTCTAGGGCTCCCCCTGCCCCGGCCGGCCTGCCCATTCTGCTCCCCTCCCCCCCTCTGCTGGGCACGGCTTCGTCCTCTGTCCGCGCCCTGCGCTCTGTATCACCGGTGGTCCCCTGCCGCGCACTCCATCCTTCCTGGGCTATCCACCTTTCCCACTTCTACCCCTCTACTCTTGTGCCCTTCGGCCACTCTTGGTCTCCGCCCCTCTTTGCCTCCCAGGCTCTCTAGCCTGGCACCCTGCTTTTGCCTGCCCCTGCCCGGAACACTAACCCTCTACAGCCCTGCATGACCCACTAGCCCCGATGCCCTCTCAGAATCTGCCTTCCAGATTCTATGGCTCCTCTTTCTCACTGGTCCCTCTCTTGCTAGTTCCCAATTTTTTCTTTTTCTTTTTAAAAAATGTCTATTCCAGACAGCTGCTGAATTGCTCTCTTGTCCTTTGGCTATAATTTCATAACCATCTCCCTGTCTCCTTCCACGATCCCTTCCTTCTGTCTCAGACCCTCCTTAATACCAGATTTCCCTTCAGTTATTCTTGCCTAAGGCATTCCCTCCACAGTGCTTCTTACTTTCTCCAGAGTTCCTCTTCTCCCCTCAGATCCCTTGATCCCCTTAGACATACCCCAAGCCATTGTCCCCACACCTTTCTTTCTTCCTTTCTCAAAATTCTGAAGCATCCTTCTGGTCTGTCTACATGAGGAACAGCTGCAGGACCTTGCGATTTGCCAAGAAAGAGGCCAGAGTGCTTTCCTGTAACATGGCTGTATTAGTCCCTATAGGTTACTAACCTCTTCTTATATCCTGTGATCCAGAATTGGTCCACTTGTGGGCAGTATCACCTTTTAAGGATGGAGAAGTGGATTTATTGCTTTACCAGGATCCTACCTTAGAGTTGGAAGTTTTTCTGCTCCACCTTGTCGCTGTTTTGAGCCGCGTTACGTGTACTTTCTTATACACACAAACACACCTCAGCCCCTGTGCTGCATGAATCCCATCAGCCCCTTCCTGTTGTTCCGTGTGTGTGTCTGTGTGTGTGTGTGTGTGTGTGTGTGTGTGTCTGTGTGTGTCTGCCTTCCTCAGTTCTACAGCATGGTCACGAACTCTCTTGTGGGAGTGAACATACATGGTTCTGATTCTAGCCCCACTATTCACTAACAGTAGTAGTAATAGACTTTGGGGAGTCTCATTTGTGGACTGGGGTTTATGGAAGTACTTGCTTTCTAAGGTTGTCACGAAGGTGGCTCTCAGTCTAGTAACAAGCTCTTACTCCTGACTGCTGTTATTAGTTTGTCTTCACAAAAGAATATGTCTCAAGGGCATGTAGTGAAGTTAAGACTACCGCAGATACACCAGCCAGATGCACAAAACACAAGGCAACTGCCTTGTATCGTATCTTCAGTCTCGACTCTCCCCTTAAAACATGGTGAGGACTTCTATGAATTAACTTTTCTCTCTCGCCCTTTTGCCAAACATTTGTCCTTGTTTTCCAAGTCAGGATGGGTGAAGCGTTCAGGGATGATTGGACAAGCAGAAACTGGGGAACTCCCAGCCTCCAGCAAGATCCTTGGGCTGAATTTCAGATCCACCTTCCCCAGCCACCCACATAG
This sequence comes from Elephantulus edwardii, assembly GCF_000299155.1. Lineage (NCBI taxonomy): Eukaryota > Metazoa > Chordata > Mammalia > Macroscelidea > Macroscelididae > Elephantulus > Elephantulus edwardii. The sequence continues at coordinate 2,480,234 of NW_006399778.1, read as the reverse complement.
GGGTTTAGAAGAGCTGTTGTCCAGGATCCTCATTTCTGAATGAGGAGGTGCAGGGATATGGCGAAGTAGGAGGAAGTGGTACTTGCTGTGGTTGGGCCCCTAGGATCCTGCAGCGTGGGATACAGTCCCTTCAGGAGCAAGACCTTCTGGGCTGAGTGGGTTCTTCGCTCGTGACAGAATTGTTCCCAGAAGTGGGAGGAAACAAGGATTCTGGGAGAGCTGTGAATAATCTTGCCTTTGTCTCTGCTCTTCCTCAGTTGGGGAGGTGGATTTGAAAAAAGGGCTTGAGTTTGAGCCACAAGTGCTCAGCTGGGTTTGGATGATCGTGAACCCTCAGCAGAATCTGGCATGGTGGGAATGCTACTGTTTGAGGGCAGGGCAGCTGGACAGATGTTCAGATCCTCCCCCAGCCCCCCAGCCCGCCCCCCTGCTCTGGAAGAAGGTGCAGGTGGCCATTCCTGCTATGAATGGTTTTGCTTAATTGTTGGATGGATTATCAGACAGAGCATGAAGCTTCTGCCCAACTTTCTAGCCCCACACAGCGTCCAGGGTGTTCCTTTAATTCTAAGTTAGACCCAAATCCTTCTTGGCTTTTCATCTCCCCCCTCCCTCAGTAAGATGCCTTTGGCCCTATTCCCTTTTTACCACTGTCTTCCCCACTCAACCCAGCCCGTTCCCCTCCAGCCACATTGGTCTTTGTATATTCCTATCCCAGGGCCTTTGTACTCACAGTTGAGAATACTCTTTTTTAAGTTGTGTTGATGGTAAGTGCTCTTGAGTCACAACTGACTCATAGCTGACCCTCCAGCAGGTTTTCTGAGGCTGTAAATCTCACGGAAGTAAATTGCCCCTTTTCTTTCTTGGAGCAGCTGGTAGATAGATTTGAACCATGTGGTTTAGTTGCTCCATAAAATAGCAAAGCACCCTCCTTTCTCTTATTCCTTCTAAATTGATTTATTGTGTCCCAGAGTGCTTGTCACCAGCTGAGGTCCTATATGTATACTTGTTTCTTGCTTGTCTTTCTCCATGAGAACAGGGCTTGGTTTTGTTCATTACTATGTCCTGAGTACCTTGAACAGTGCCTGGAATTTAATAGATACTCAATAAATTAAATATTTGTGAGTGAGTGAATGGACAGAACATATGCTGGGAACTCAAACACCTCGATCTTGACATTGTCTCTCTGGGAGACCTTGGATCTGGCTGTACCCAGCATCTTCCTCTGTGTGATCAGAGCATAAGATCTGCTGGCTGCTGCTTGTCTCAGATTTCAAGTCTCTTCTGCCTTTCAAAAATTCTGATTGTACATGAACCAGATGAGCTGCTGTGTGGTGACACTGCTGATACTGTTAGAGATATGTGGAACAAAGCATGGTCGTGTGAAGCCTTTGGCTGCACCTGCTCCTTAGGGAATGTGTCTCTGGAGGCTCCAGAAACCATGCCTGGGTGCCCACAGGGCCCTCCACTGGATGTGCCTGGATTATACCCTATTACTATGCCAGTCTTTAGGCCTTGCCACTGGTACAAGAGGTTCCTGGACCTCAGCCCCATCAAGTGCCACCCTGGCTCTAGGAAGAAACGCAGCATAGGATGGAGGTTAACAGTGTGATCCAGAATTCAGACTTAGCACGAATCCACCCTCCAGCACTCCTGAGCTGCATGACCTTGGGCAGGTTATAGAAGCTTTTTGAGCTTCAGTTTCCTCATCTCTAAAGTGGTAGGGAATGTGCCTCAGAGGGTTTTGTAAGGATTTGATGAGAAGGCACCTAGGAAGTATTTGGCATAGTACCTGGCATATAGTAACTATTCTATGCTTCATATTATTACTAGTAATGATTTATTAATTAGGACAGTACCTGGCACACAGTAAACCTTGCAAAGATGTTAGCTATTTTTCGGTCCCCTGACACCAAGGAAAAACTACATTCACATAACAGTTTCCTGTTGGGCATCTTGGTGCCAGGTACTATGCAGGATTCTGGAATATAATAGTGAAGAGGAGTGCATGTTTACCCCCAGAGAACTTACGTTCTAGTAGGGGAGACATAGCCAGCACATAAACAAGCAAGTAAGTAATTGAAATTTGTAATGTTGTTCAGGAAAGAAAAAGCGCTTATGGGGGAACATTTTGGAGAGGCCACCTTTGAAGAGTTGTCAGGGAAGGTCTTTCTGATGAAGAAAGAGCATTCAGAAAGAAAGAACCACAGTGCAAAATCCCTGAGGTGAGAAAGAACTGGACTGATTTCAGTATGGCCACGAGGCCAGGGTGACAGCAGCAGGATAAGAGAAGAATTGTGTAGAATGAGGTTGGAAGAGCCTTTGGTATAGATTGGGTCATAGCTGGCTTCGAAGGTCATGGTAGGAAGTTTGAATTGTATTGCAGATACAATGCAAAGCACTGAAAGATACTAAGCATGGAAATGACATGAACTTACTAGTATTTCCAAAAGACAGCTTTCTGGACTGTAGTAGGGTGGTGACAGAAAAGAGGAATTTAATTAAATCTATCATAAATCAATGCCCCTACCAGGAGCTCTGGTGGTATAGTTTATGGGGAGTTGTGCTGCTAACTCAAAAGTCACTCCTCGCTGGTGGTTCAAAGCCACCAGATACTCTGAGGGCAAAAAGATGGACAGTCTCCTTCCATGCTCTTTACAGCCTCTGAAACCCAGTGAATGACATCTGTGTGTTGGTTGTGACTCAGTGGCCATGAGAGAGACACAGATCAGTGTCCCAAGACTTCTGGAGTGGTCTAGCCCTAAATTGAAGAGGTGTGGTTCCTGTGGCAAACAGCCTGCATGGTAGTAGAAGAGATGTAACTGTCCAGCAGACAAGCTATTTCTCCAAGCCAACCAAGGCCACCAACGAGCTTACCAGACCTAGTGGGAACATCAGTCCTTAGGTGGCAGTGACAGTGACTGGTCCCTCCTCTTCCTCCCATCACTCCAGTGACCCTTACTCATTCTTTGGATATTAGTAGGCATTATCTCCAGCAAGCTTTTGCTGACTATCCCATTACCTCTCTCTCCGAATTATAGCACCATTGGTTGGTCCACAGTCTGCTTCACCTTCCCCCTGTTACAGCAAGTGTCACTTTGTGTGACAATTCCTTGTTTATTTCTCTTCCCACCACCCCCCCCCCCAGACTATGAGATGCACTAAGGAGGAACTCTTATTTGCTGTCATTATTTGCACTGTTTATTGAAGGTGTTGCCCAGCACATAATCTGTGTAGAAATATTTGTAGTGTGAATGAGTGAATGAACAGTGCCAAGGATGGTTCATCTCAAGAGCTAGTCCAATTAATTGGCAATGGCTGCCTGATACACTGTGTTTAGAAGGATTCTAAAGTGGCAGCTAAGTATAGGTGTTAAGAGTGCTGTAATTTACTATCACATCTGTTCTGGACTGGAAAAATGTAAGGATCAGTTAGTTAGTGATGCCTGCTGCCTGCACTTGTGGGGGCGGGGGGGGGGGGGGGGAGTGACAGTGTTCACCAGGGGATTGAAGCTTAGCCTCTGGGAGAGGCTGTGGTCAAGAACGTGGTGGTGGTTGCTGGGAGGAGAAGCCCTGTCCTGTAGTGATCTGTTGGGTATTTGCTGACCTGTTTCTCCATCTCTTGTTCTAGCTGTCCCTTCCTGGCCAAGAACCTGACCCTCGCCATCCCCATCATTGCTGCCGTCCTCTTCTTCTTCGTCATGAGCTGCTTGCTGCAGACAAGTTTCACTGACCCTGGGATCCTGCCCCGGGCCACTGTCTGTGAGGCAGCCGCCCTGGAGAAACAAATAGGTGAGGCTCCCTACTTCCAGCCAAAGTTACATCTCCCCACCTCCACCTGCCCTTGGAGGAAGAAGCCTGATTTTCTCTTCCCAGCTGTGCTAGGAATTGGGGTAAAGTAGTGAGCAAAATAGGCTGTAACAATGGAATGAAAAGAACAGATGGAAAACAAGTGAGCAAATAAATAAGCAACAACTATTAACAAGTAAAGATCATGATGGCAGCAGCCACGTGCTGGGTGCTCGCTGGGTATCAGCCAAAGTTTTACATGTGTGATCTCATTTCTTGTTAGAGGCCATCAAATTTATTTCAGTTTATAGCAACCATATGGGACGCAGTAAAACAGCCCCAGAGGGTCTTCTTGGCTGTAATCTTTATGGGAGCAGAACCACTGGGCGAGTTCAAACAGCTAGCCTTTTGTTTATCTGCCAAGTGCTTAACCATTGCACCATCAGATCTCCTTTGGGCTCATTTAATCCTCCAGTACACCTGAGGTAGGAACTGTTGTTATTGTCATTTTACAGGGAGGTTACAGAAATGGTCCACACTCATACTGTAAGTAGAAAAGCCAGATGAGACCCCAGGCAGTCTAACCAGAGACCCTGCTCTTTAAACACTTATTCGTTCAGTTATCAGACATGTGCCAGGGACTTTTCTAGGCCTGTAGGAGTTGGTGACAGTTGTTATGAGCCCTGAGTGTTGTGGTGAGGCTAGTGGTATAAGGCCCTACCTTACACAACAGAGTACTTTAAGCAGAAGATACAATAAAAGCAAATACCTGGAGTGGGGAATGGGTTGGGTAGGAAGACCAGTGTGGTCTGCCAGTGATCCTCACTTCCTCCCAGACGGTTGTGTGCATTCTCCTGGGTGGTGGGGCAACGAAGCCAGAGCCCTAATCTTAGTTTGCTCCACCCTGGCTCCTTCCTGCAGAGAAGTGATGTGGGTGTTTGCACACCTTGGGGGTTTCCGGACGGTGGTTGACTCCTCCCCCTAACAGAGTGGCTTTCAGACAGGCTTTTAAACAAATCCAGCTGCCCTGAAGAGATCCAGAGGCCTGTAAATGTCAGAGCTCTGCTGCATCCGTCACAGGAAATCGTCTCATTAATTCTCCAGAGCTCAGGCGGGTGGGAGGGAGAGGATGTTCTCTCCTACCTCTGACTGTTCTTTGTCTCATTCCTCTGTCCAGGCCTGCTTTCTACCACACCCTCAGTTGCTCTCTTCCTTTCCCTTCTAGCCAGCTTCCTTCCCCTTCGCACTTCTAGGCTTCTTGACCTCCCTGATTCTGCCCTTTGAGAGTCCCTCGGTCTGACCTGGGATGGTCTGCCTGGCAACTGAGATGGCTTAGGCAGCAGCTCTGTTCCCCCCCCCCCTCCCCTTCAGGTCAAGGCTAATCAGGAGGTGGAATTACCTCCTAGCTCAGCCCAGGCTGAAGCCTGGCTGCCTGGGATTCTCTAGAGTCCTTTGAGCTGTTTGGGGAATAATAACCACAATAATCCCCATATTTGGGGAGTTTGACCAAGCCCTCATTACTCTTTACCTGTTATCCCTGCAAATCCTCACAACATTCTGGAGAGAGTAACCTGTTAACCTGTTTCCTGTTATGAGGAAACTGAGGCAGGTGATCCCCAAGGCAGAGAACATAGGAGTAGATAGAAATGTGCTTCCTAAGCCCCTTGCTTTCTCCTGACATGGTGGCAGGGCCATGTCCGTAATACATTACATCGTGGCCATGCCCTGTTCAGCCTTATGTCTTGTTTTTAGTGACCCTCTCTCTGGGTGTCTCTATGATCCTAGTTGGGCCAGGACCTCTGTCACACATCCCCAGAGCACCTTTTTTAAGATTGTCATTTCCTCATTTAATAGGTTTTGATTCCTTGTTAAATATGAATTAACAATAGTTCGATGGGTTAATTTCTGGGTTCTTAATTCTATTCCTTTGGTCAATACCTTGCTGTTTTAGTTACTGTGACTGAGTAGTTTATTTTGAGATCAAGGAGTGCATTTTTATTTTTCAGAAGATCTTTGCTTATCCAGAGTCTCTTTCCTTTCCAAATAAACCTACCAGTAGCCTTTTCTATGTCTTTGAAAAATGAGTTTGTTATCTGTATTGAGATTGCATTGAACCTGCTTTTGGTAGGATTGTCATATTCATTATGTTGCGTCTTCCTGTCTGTGAACAGGGAATGTTTTTCCATTTAGTTGGGTCTCTCATTGTTTCTTGTAGTGTCCCCAGAGCATGACAGTGCTGTGACATGGACAGAGCAGTGTGTGTGGCATTTGCCTGCCTTCCCGCTGCGCTGAGAGGGTGTGGACACGTGTCAGGTTCACCTTATCTGCCGCGTGGAAAGCTCAGGACTCTTGGTTAAAGGGATGAATGAGTAACTAAAGAATACCTGAGCCCCTTTGACACCTTCCTTGCTGTGCAGAGGTGATTTGTTGAGAAAAATTTGGAACTTCTCTCAGGTATTATTATAATTTGTTCATTTATGTGTTAATTCTGTATGCTGAGTTCTTTTTTTTTTTTTTTTTTGTATGCTGAGTTCTGATGGCAGTGGGAGAGGAACACAAAAATGGCTTTGTGGCCTGACATAAATGAGGTCAGGCTTCTGAGTAGGATTGAAGGAGTCACCTGTGTGCTTCTCCTAAAACACTGGGAAGAAATGGTTGTGGAACCCTGAAGTGTGGATGGAATGCAGGCTGATAAGATGTGTGCAGGCAGGTGGAATCCAAGGGAGAGGGGACAAGTAGGAGGAAGAGGAACATGCGTGGAGCACTCAGCAGGCCATTTGGCTGTAACAAAAGGTATACTTCAGAGGGTAATTGTGGTTGGAAGGGCAAAGTGGAATCAAATGTGTAGGGCTCTGAAGGCTAGGGCCTTTGACTTTCCTTTTAGAAAAGTTGCTGAGCCTCAAAAATGCCATCTTTGCAGATTTGGGATCCTCAGACTTGAGCAGGAAACGTTTTGGAGAGTGGTCAGGAGGCTTCTAACCAGAGTGAAATGGATGTTTTTTGAAAAGTACTGAGGTCTCTGGGCCTCTTTAACAAGATCAGGGGTTAGCTCTGAGGTGGGTGGTATTGCACACACAAAGCAGGTCCTGAGGGCCTGGGTCCATTGCAAAGAGTGTAGGCGTCTCATTTCTTCCCCAGAGACTAACTGCTCCAACCAATAAAGTGTCTGGCCCAGGGTCCCCACCCTACACAGACTGTCTGAGGGAGGGTAACTAACTGGACCCAGTTTGCCTAGGACTGTACCAGTTGTAGCATTGAAAGTCCTGCTTCCTGGGGAATCAAGGCAGACTGGGATGGTGGGTCACCCTTCTTTGTCTGATCCTGGCCTGTCTGTCAGCTATTGGCTGTGTCCTTGGAGCACCTGAGGCCACAGAGAGTTCAGGTACTCTGTAGGTAATGAGAACATAGCTCCCTGGATGCTTCCAGTCTGATGGAAAATAATAGAGACTCTCAAATCCAAGGGACAGATGTTTATCTAAACACTGCTATAGCCTGTCTCCTCTGCTGCCACACAGCAAATCACAATCCCTGGTCCTGGTCTCCATCAGGAAGGAAGTCCCCCCGAATAGCCTTCTGAAGCCCACTTCCTGGGACAGGCCCACCTCATTTTCCAGTTAGATCTGCTCAGGACTCTGCTGACTAGTCTTTCCACCCTGGTCTCCCATTTTGGCTCCCCTTTCTGCTAGAGTTACTTCTCCAGGACCCTGAGTTGTCCCTGACCCACCCTGGCTGAGTTTGAGTGACTTCATAGTGCCTGCAGCATCATTTCCTGAATATCTGTCATTTAAATGTATTTTTAAAAGACATTTTCTATCATCTTCGTAAGTGGAAAGCCAAGATCACTTGCTCTGAATAGAAGATAGTCATAAAAGCAAAAACCTAGCAATGTTAACTTAGTGTTCTTGGTAGTTCCAGTTGCCTGTGGAAAGACTTTGAGGAGGTGTTTTAGAGATTTCTCTTTGATTGAGTCAGAAGACGGAAGGAGAATTGAAACTGGACTAATTTTTCACCACATGATTTAATGTTGCTTAATGTCATGACCAAGAAACATTCTCTCCCACTTTCCATGACTGCCCGCAGAGGCGGGGATCTGCCTGCCTGTTAGGCCGTGTGACCCTGGGTGTGGGCCCCCAGCCGCCTCTGCACCTCAGCTGCCCCTCTTCCACCCATACTGACGGCCCTGTCTCATGGCCTGGATGCAGGAATGCCTCTGGGCCTTTGCCCTGCGCTTGCTGTACCCTTCCCGGGGAGCCTGACATCTCATTCATTCTGCTCCTGCTGTTTTAGTAGCTTTTCTCTTCTCTGCCTCCCTGCCCCAGCCCCACATAACCAGTTCCCATCAAGTTGATTTTGACTCATGGCTACCCTCCAGATTGCACTCCTCCCTCCTTAGGATTTTCAGTGGCCAGGCTTTTTTTTCTGATGTTTCTCTAAGTGAATTTGAACTTCCAGCCTCTGGGTTAGCAGCTGAATGCATTTAGCTATTTGCACCCTGAGGCCTCCCTCCCGTCCAGTGATTCTCCCCCCAGTATTCTTACAGTCGTGCCTAACCACTGCAGTCAAGTCGATTTCGACTCATGTGACCTTTCATGGGGTTTTCAAGACTGTACATCTTTATGGGAGGATGCTGCCCATATTTCTCCTTTGGGACACTCAGTGGATTCAAACCACTGACCTTTCAGTTAGCAGCCTGACCCATATCACACTACACAACCACAGCTTCTTCAGGGTAGTGCATGTGTACATCAGTAATACATTAATTGACCAACTTTACATTAGACCTTTACATTATTACTGCTAATTTTAGAAATAAGGAAACTGAGACCCTGAGAGGTTTAGCTGCTTTCTCAAACTCACACGGCTAACACATGGTAAAGCCAGGTTTCAAAATCAGACCTGGCTGCTAAACCCCAGAGTCACCACACCCACACTGCATTGACTTACAGTGTCAGTTACACTGCTCAGTACTTAGCAGCTTGAGCTCTTCCTGGATCCCCAGGCCCAGCAGTATGCCCGTTGTGTGGTGGAAGCTCTGTAAGCCTCAGGATTAATAACAGTGGTCAGGTGCAGGTTTCAGTGATCCCGTGCTCACAGCCTGGACACAATGGCTGACCTTGAACTGGTCCTAGAGATTTATCACCACACTTCTGTGCCTATAGGGAAACCACAGCCCTGTTTCTCCACAGGTGGTCACAGCGAAAGGGCCGATGGAAGTCAGGGCCCAGTAGAAGAGCAGAGGTTGTGAGCTGTCCCTCAGGAGAGCATGACCAGCCCAGGGGCTCCCATGCAAGCCACTAGTCTTCAGTGACAGCCCTAAGCCGTCTAGACTCTGACAGCAAAGTGCCTGCCTGCTCTTCTCAAAGGGCACTGAGACAAAGAGGGCCACAGCATGCCTCTAGAATCAGGAGGAAGGCTGGGGAGACGAATTTGTTTCTTTCCCCTCCTGCCACCACCTCCCCAGGGGCTTTGGTCTTCCATCTAGGAGGTGGCTGTGGCCGGCACCTGGCGCTTCTTGGGGAAGAGCTTGACATAGCCAAAGGAGCCCTGGAATAGATCTTAGATTCCTTTAGGAGAGGTAGTGCAGTTACATGTATAGCTGCTTACAGAAAGGATGGCAATTCATAGCCACAAAGAAGAGTCTGGTGATTTCCTTCCAAAAACAGCTCTGTTCTCTGTGCATGGAGTCAGTCACCAGGAGTCAGAACTAACTTGAGGGAAGCTGATTTGAACATCTCTGCTCTTGGTCCCTCCTTCTTCCTTCTTCGTTTCTTGAGTAGACATCCTTACCATCTTGGATGCAGACAGGCACATGCAATGACCCCTTCTTCCTTCACCTACTACTCTCAGCCCTCATTCAATGCCTTATACATAGTAGAGCTGCTCATGTTTGAAAGAATGAACAAGTTAATGCCTTAGAAGAAGAGTTCTAATTTCAGCTCCACCTTACTCTGTTGGAGTGAATTTGGTTTCTCTGTAAAAATTAATGTTTTTGGGGAGCTCTGGTGGCCTAGTGGCAAGAAGCTGCACTGCAATCCCAGAGGTGCACAGTTCAAATCCACCAGATGCTCTGCTGGAGAAGGAGGGACAGTCTCCTCCTATACCAGTCAGATCTGATTTGACAGTACACACACACAAAATAATAATAATTTTAAAAAAAATTAATGTTTTTATCCCTTTGCTCAACCAAGTGGATTCATCTTTTAACGCAGTGAGACAATATATATGTTAATACATGGAAAATCTTTTTGCTCTCTTGAAGGGTAAGAGGTTTGAGCCTTTGGTCAGGACTGATGAATGGACCAGTTCTGGGAGCTAAATATGGCTGCCAGGAAGACTGGGTTGGGGAGGATTCGGAAGGCAAGTTTGGAGCTGCTGCTGGTCAGTACTGTCTGGAGAGTGAGTGAGACGAGGCAGCAGCTTTTCCTCTCTACCACGCAGTCAGGCTCAGAGGACCTTGCAACTGGGAACTTTTGTTCAGCATCTAGGTGGCACTCTTGCTCCAGTGTGACACGTTCTCTGTTCTCTGTGTTGGCCATCCCCAGCCCTTGGCAGGCTGACCAAGTTGAGCATGCAGAGCTTCGCTTCTTCTTTCGAGGAAGCCTGACTGTGGGAGACCAGAGTGTGCCGGTGGGTGTTCCCTTCCTGCCTTGGGCTGAGGTTTGGGCTAGTCACTGCCCTGCAGAGGCCCTGTGGAAATCCAGTGAGGACTTCCAGTAACTTCTCTCTCAACATGCTGAAGAGAGTGATGGCTTATAATGAAGTTGCTTTGTAGATAGTTTATTATTTCATAGAAGTGATAATGGCTAATGTTTATGAGGGTTTTGTCAGGTGCTAGACACTTTGGTAATCCTGCTCTGTGAGTTCTTATCTAATCCTCTCAAGGACCCCATGAGGTAGATTCAGTTATACAGATGAAGGCACACAGAAACTAAGTGACTAGACCAGTATCACAAAATTATTAAGTCATTGGGCCCAGGTTCATGCCTACATCTATCTTTATTTACTCTGAAGATCATTTCCAGGTCCCATGAAAATAACTGAGCAGGAGATCAGGGGATAGGATCCCGGGCACTGAGGGGCAGGAGTTGGTGTTTGGTGTGGAATTAGAACTATTTTACAAAGAACTGAGAAGTTCTGCACCTGGAGGGAGTGTCATAGTAAAGACCGTTTGTCAGGACTAATAGCAGCAGCTCTTGTGAGTCTAGCACTGGGCTCAGAGCCCTCCTCATCCTGCCCTCAGCACAACCTTGTGAGACTGAAGTTAATCCTGTCCGTTTTACAGATGAGACTGACGCTTAGAAAAATGAAGGCGCTTGCTTAAGTAGCAAGTATGTTAGCAGAACCACGATTTGAACAGCTTCTAATAAGCACTTAGGGAGCGCCAGTTTCTTCTCATGTGCCGTTTCTGATCCTTACAACACTTTAAGGTAGTTGTTACTCATCTGTTTTTGCACATGAGTCAGCAGACTCAGAGAGGTTAAGTAACTTCTCCAAGGGCACAGGCTCATGAATGGAAGGGTCATGATTTGGAGCCCAAGCTGCATGAGCCTAAAGAATATTTTCTCCTTTTGCCTGCTGCATGCTAGTTCATGGGCTGGGTGCTGCCTGTCTAGTCTCATCGCCGTGGAATCGGTTCCAACTCATAGCTCCATCCAGTTGGTTTCTATTACTCAGAATTGCAGTGGAAGGAGACTCCCAGTCTTCCTTCCGTGAAGCTGCTGGTGGATTTGAATTGCCAGACACACTTAGCCTTTGCAGGTCCTACGGACTAGGCCACCAGAGCTTCATTCCCGTTTTATTATACTGTCCCTATTTTCAAGGGACAGATAGACTAGTTAGACAAAGTTCACACAAATACAGAAGTCCTGTTACAACACAACACTAAGCAGTAAGGATCTGTGAGGTATGAGAGCCCATCTCAGCTAGTGGTGGGAGGAGATGCAGGAAGCCAGGCAAAGCTTGACCAAGCCCTGGTGAGCAGAGGGCAGGAGAGGCCAGGAGCCAGAAGACTCCAGGTCCAGGAATTCATGGGAGAAGCTGAGAAATGAAGATCAGGCCCAATGGTGAGAGTCCCTAAGTATCAGGATGAAAAGTTTATTGTTTATGTTGATTTTTTTTTAATTTCCATTCATTCATTGTTGTACACTTTCCCTCCTGCCTAACCTTCCCCCCAGTTTGCTTTTTCTTTGACAAGTAAATAAAATGATTTCTTTGTTATACAACAACCCCTCTTCCCAGGTCCACTCCACTATGCAGGTTTCATTTTGGACTCTGATCATGACAATAATACCTAATCATATATTTCTCCTAAACAATACTCTCCCTCATCTGTTTCAATGCAATATAAATATTATTTATCCCCTCTTAATTTCCCCCCAATGCCGATGTCAGTCCCACTTTACAACAGTGGCACTATGCAGTATTTGTCCTTTTTGACTGAGATATTTCGCTCAGCATAATGTCCTCCAGGGTCACCCATTTTATATACTAGTTCATGAGTTCCTTGTTTTTCAAAGCAGCATAGTATTCCATTGTGTGACTATACCACAGCTTCTCTATCCATTTATTTGTTGTTGGGTTGTTTCTAAATCTTTGCTATTGTAAACAAAGCCACATTAAACATTTGTTGTTTGTTGTTATGTGCCGTCGAGTCATTTACAACTCATAGCAACCCTATGTACAACAGCCCTAAACCCTGCTCTATCTTGTGCCAATCGCACTGCCTCTGACACACCCATCCCGATTACCCCAGTCACTGAATCAATCCACCTCATAGAGGGTCTTCCCCTCCTACGCTGTCCCTCTACTCTACCCAGCATGATGTCTCTCTCTAAAGACCTGTCTCTCCTTACAACATGTCAAAAGTATGTCAGACGAAGCCCCAGAATCCTTGCCTCCAAGGAGCAGCCTGGTTTAATCCTCTCTACGATGAATCTGTTTGTTTTCTTGTCAGTCCATGGTACATTCAGTACTCTTCTCCAGCACCACAGCTCAAAGGCGTCAATTCTCTTTCTATCCTCCCTAGTCATTTCCAACTCTCTGATGCATAACAAGTGATTGCAAAAACCATGGCCTGTATCAGGCGGACCTTAGTCTCCAGAGAGACACCATTGCTCTTGAGTACTTTAGAGAGGACCCTAACTGCTGACTTTCCCATTGCAATACGTTTTTTGATTTCCTGGCTACTGGTGCCAAGAGTGTTGACCGTGGAGCTTAGCAAACTGAAGCTGTGAACAATCTCAATCTCTTTGCCATCCATCCTGATGCTGCCGATTGGTCCAGTGGTGAGAATTTTTGTCTTCTTGACATTGAGCCTCAGTCCATATTGAAGGCTGCAGTCCTTGACCCTCTGCAGTAAGTGCATGAGGTCTTCCTCAGTTTCAGCGAGCAAGGTTATGTCATCTGCATAATGCAATATAGGTGAGCATATATCTGCTTGTGTGGCAGTTCTGGTTTATGTTGATTTTTTAATGAAGACTATTGAAGGGTTTTGTGTTAGGAGGGATTTGGAAGAAATAGTTAAAAGGAATGAAGCAGTTTGTGTGAATTGGGTTGAAAGACAAAGGGACTGAGCTGCCTTGCAGGAGAAAAGCCCTGTTAACACAGTGACTGTGCAGATGTGTCGAGATGTAGCTGTGACCTCATTAAATGTCACGGGGCTCCTAACTACCTACCTAACTGGAACATATCCTTGAGAAGGCCTCTGCAGGTAACAGAATTGATCCCACAGAGAAATCTTGTGAAGAAGTGACCACGGTAGTGTGTTCAGTTTTCAGTGCCAAGACTAGAAAAGCATGCAGACTTCTTTCTATGTAATCAGTTTTGTTACCAAGACATAAGATGATGATGTCAACAGAAACATACCCTCTGTGGTCCTGTGTGCCGATAAAATGAATGATCTTCTGAGATAATATGTAAATATTATTAATTTAAACTTCATAGGCATTAAAATGACTGAAATTTAAAATTCACAGTAAACAAGTAGTATGGATATTTGATACAGAAAAGATCATCCTTTGGTTGAGAACCGTCCTGATGGGTAAGACCGCAGGATGTGATAACTGTGAAACATCGCTGTTTCAGCCAGGAGACACTGGTTCCCATAGTGAAGAGTCACCCCTGCACACCCTCCCCCTTCCATGGTTCCTTTCCAGTCTCTGCCTCTCTGGTCTTTGTCACTGCTGAGGCCTCTTGAGTCCTGTCCTTGGGAATCTGGGATGGTTTCTCTGACTTTCTTCTACCTCTCACTGCTGAAGATCATGGTTTTGTGGCTCCTGTTGGTTGTCCACCTCTAGTATAAAAGCCCGCTTCCTCCTCCTTAGACATGGAGAGCGTAGCTTCCTGAGTGTGCCCGCCCCATGGTCTGAGGACAGGATGGACGAGGGCATCCCAAAGCCACTTCCTAAAGCTTTTATGTGTCTCAAAATACTGTTTATTTTCTTAGTTCTATTCTAAAATGGGTTTGAATTATGAGCAATTCTCTCCCTGTACTCTTTGTTTTTTTTCAAAGTAAAAGTGAACAAATTCTTGGGGCTGATGAAAAAGAAAAAAAAAAGGGACTGAGGGCTGGGAGTCTTCCTGGAAGGTTGTGTGATGATATGGGCTTGGCACAGGCAGGACATGGGGGTGGAAGGTGGAAGGTGATGCAGGAAGAACCTGACCTGACCAGGCAGAGATGAGGGAGGAGGAGGGAGGAGGAATGAGTCAGTAGAGACTACAGACTGGGCTCCCAGGATCTGCCACTCACTGGCTGGAGGACCTTGAGCAAATCTAACCCCTGTGGGCTTGTTTTCTCATTTGTGCACTGAAGTGGTAGACTACAGACAGTCACTGAAGGGACATTTATTGACTTCCTACTGTGTGTCAGGGGCTGTCACATGCTCTCTGAGGTTTCTTAGATTATGCTATCAGCAGAAATAAGGAGCTGACAAAGTTAAATAATGCCCATCATGATCTTTTTAACATTTTCAACCATTAAGCACAGGCTTTGGAAATCTGAATTCACTTTCAGGTTCTGTCCATGTGTCCTTGGGCAAATCATTGAACCAGTGACTTGAGCAAGTGTCCTTAGCTGTAAAGTGGAGATACGGTGGTAATCATACCTGGTGGCGATGTTATCAGAATCAAATTATAACCTGCTGAGCATATTATATTATAGCTACTTAGTGAAGTGTTATCTTTCCCATGTTTCTTATTTCTCAGTATGCCCATTGCTCCTCACTCATTGACACGGTTAGGTTCCAAAGACGGGGCCGTGATGTGAAAATTTAAGGAAAAAAATAGAGCATGACCACATTAGATTGCAAAATAGAGGCTGACTGTTTCCTTACGTGACTGGCAAACCACTGGGAGTAATGGCCCAGTCAGGTTGACACATATCCTTCCTGATCACAGCCAGTGGTATTCTCCCTCACACCATTTATTACGTGCAGGCATACACAGTGAATGTGCATGATAGAGTACTGTGTTTTTCTTTTGTGGCTTTGGGTGGGTTTTGTTCTTTTTTCTGTTCTAAACACAGAATGTCAGATAGCAAGATGGTTGATAAGTGAGTTATTGTTGTTATGTGCCGTCGAGTCACTTGCGACTCATAGCAACCCTATGTACAAGAGCCCTAAACCTTGCTCTATCCTGTGCCAACCTCACTGTCTCTGACACATCTACTAACATTACTCCAATCACTGAATCGATCCATCTCATTGAGGGTCTTCCTCTCCTGTGCTGTCCCTCTTTTCTCCCAAACATGATGTCCCTCTCCAAGGACTGGGCCCTCCTTGCAACATGTCCAGAGTTATGTCACATGAAGCTTCAGAATCCTTGACTCCAAGGAGCAGCCTGCATTCACCCTCTCCAGGACAAACCTGTTTGTTCTCCTAGCAGTCCATATTCAACACCCTTCTCCAGCACCACAGCTCAAAGACATCAGTTCTCTATCATCCCTAGTCACTGTCCGGCTCTGCAACACATAGCACACAATTGCAAAGACGATACCCTGGATCAGGTGCACCTTACTCTCCAGCCTGACGTTGTTGCTCTTCAGTATTCTGGAGAGGTCCCTGACAGCTGACTTTCCCAATGCAATTCGTCTCCTGATTTCCTGGCTGCTGTTACCAAGACTGTTGACTGTGGAGCCAAGTAAACTAAAACTGTTAACTATCTCAATCTCTTCACCATCCATACTCATGCTGACATTTGGCACAGTGGTGAGAATCTTTGTTTTCTTGATGTTGAGCTTCAATCCGTATGGAAGGCTGTAGTACTTGACCTTCTGCAGCAAGCGCCTCAGGTCCTCCTCAGTTTCAGCAAGCAGGGTTGTGTCATCTACATAACGCAGGTTGTTGATGACTCTTCCACCAATCCTGATGCCACATTCCTCCTTGTACAGCCCAGTGTCCCAGATGATCTGTTCTGCATACGAATTGAAAAGGTATTGAGACAGAATACATCCCTGATGGACACCCTTCCCGATTTTGAGTCATGCAGTGTCTCCTTGTTCTGTTCTGACAACTGCCTCTTGGTTCAAGTATAGGTTTCACATTAGCACTATCAAGTGTGCTGGGAGTCCCATTCTTTTCAGAGTCAGCCACATCTTATTGTGATCCACACAGTCAAAAGCCTTTGCATAGTCAATGAAGCACAGATAGACATTCCTCTGGTGTTCTCTGCTTTCTGCCGAGATCCATCTAACATTAGCCATAATATCCCTAGTATCACGGCCTCTTCTAAACCCCGCCTGCACATCTGGTAGTTCTCAGTTGATATGTTGCTCCAGTGTCTGACATAGGAAGCCGTCCTTGACACTTGTACCTGATAGTTGTACTTAGAGACTCTTAAATTGAAGAGACACTAGCCACATCATAAGAGACGGGCACCAGCATAAGGTGTTCGGAATCACAGAAATCCTGACGGCTTGAGACTTAAGCCATCATATCAAGGGCTGATTAAGGGAAGAGAGGTATTGAATGGTGTAGGTGGAAATAGAAAGGGATGCTGGTGGAGTAGAGAAAGGGGTGGGTTAGCAACATTGAATCTATCAGTCATTTTTCTAATTGGGTGAATGTTTTTCATCTGCTCTTTTCTGTAAAATGCTTGTCTGTCAGATACTACTATTTAAAAAAAAATTAAGACAGACTAGGAAGAAGGATTGGCCATCCACTTCCGAAATAATAAGCCTTCGCAAACCCTCTGTACAATAGAGCACACTTAGGCTAACAGACATGGCAATTGAGGCTGAGATCTCAGATATGGAATCACAAAGAAGGAAGAACAGCTGTAAGGAGACACTGGTGATTGGAACGTGGAATGTGAGAAGCATGAATGTAGGAAAATTGGACGTTGTTAAGAAGTGGAACACATAAATATTGACATACTAGATTTTGGTGAATTGAGATGGCTTGGCATGGGACATTTTAAATCAGATGATAATATGATCTACTATGCCTGGGATGAAAAGGTGAGGAAAAAAATGGGGTTGGTTTCATAATTAAAAACTCATTTCTACAAAAAACAAAAAACCCCTCATTTCTAGATTCATCAAGAAATACAGTGTGGTGAGTGACAGGATATCCATACACATAGAAGGAAGTCCAGTGAATACCACCATCATTCAAATATATGCACCGACAACTAGACCTAAAGAGGAAGAAATAGAAGATTTCTACCAACTTTTACAGTCAGAAATCGATCAAACATGCAATCAAGATGCATTGATAATAATAGGCAATGGGAACACGAAAGTTGGGAACACGGAGTTGGTGACAGAAATGAGGCTGGAGATAGAGTGAAGGAATTCTGCACATTCAATGATTTATTCATTGCAAATACGTTTTATAAAAAAACACAAACACAGGCTATGCACGTGGATTTCACCTGATGGTATGCCTAGGAACCAAATCGATTACATCTGTAGAAAGAATCGCTGGAGAAGCTCAATATCAAGTGTGAAAACCAAGCCAGGTGCTGATGGTGGAGAAGACCATCAGCTACTCATATGCAAGTTCAAGCTGAATTTGAAGAAAATAAAATCAAATCCATGGGAACCAAAATTTGACCTTAAGTCTAACCCACTTGAGTTTCTAACCCATCTCAGGAACAGGTTTGAGGCCTTGAACACCAATGAGTGTAGACCAAATGATCTGTGGGAGGGTATCAAGAATATTCTTTATGTCACTTCACATATAAACTTTTCTTTGTCTTCGAATGTCTCTGAATGTCTGGTCAAATGATTTGCTCTCAACTCCTAATCTAAAATCAGTGGTTCAAACTCACTCCCTGATATTGAAGGGGAAAAGTTTGGTAATTGGCTTCCATAAAGATTACAGCCAAGACAACTTGATAGTGCAGTCTGCTCTGTAGCACTTGCCCTGAGTTGGAATTGACCAGATATTATGCAGCATGTTTGATGTGTTACAGTGTTTTTACGTGTGTGTGTGTGTGTGTGTGAGAGAGAGAGAGAGAGAAATAATGTCCAGTTTGATGAATGTTCACAAACGGAATATGCATGTGATCAGTGCCCAGATAAAGAAACAGTGCATTTAAATATAAAGAAGAGTACAAGACTAGGATCTCTGGTGGCCTAGTGGCAAGAAGCTGTGCTGCAATCCTGAAGGAGTGTGGTTTGAATCCACCAGATGCTCTACTGGAGAAGGAGAGGCATTCTCTTCCTGTACCGGTCAGATTCGATTTGATATTACACACACACACACACACACACAAAATAATAAAATAACAATAAGAAGAGTACAAGAACATGACTGGTATCCCAAGCCCCCTTATGCTCTTTTCTAATCACTATTACCCCTCCTGGAGTGACTGTACTGCAGATTGCTAACAGTAGGTTAGTTTTGTCATTTGTAGTGCATTTAGGGTCTGGGTTTTTTACTTTACCCACTGTTTTTGTGATTCATGCATATTGCTGTATGTTGAGGAGCGGTCATTTTCATTGCTATATAGAATTCCATTGTGTGAGTATTAACTCTGTTGTTCTCAAGTCCATCTGGACTCACAGCTTCCCCCCCCCCGCCCCGCCCCATAGAACAAGATCAAACTGCCCTACAGGGTTCCCAGGTCTATAAATCTTTACAGAAGCAGATTGCCACGTGTTTCACCCATGGGGTGGGTGGTAGGTTCGAGTTGATGGTTGGGAGCTTCGCCAGTGCAAGGCTCCTTTGTGTGAAGAGGCTACACTTTTTCTACCTGTTGTTATCAACAGGCATCTGGATCGTTCCAGATTTTGACTGTTAGGAGAATTACTGCTATGAATGTTCTTGTACCAACAGTCTGCAGGTTAAGAAGGAGTTCTCTTCATGACTGTGTGTTGAAGACATTAGAGGTCTGTCAGAGCTGGTGCAGACAATTCTTACCGAGCTTTACGCTGATGCCAGAAAAAGCTCAAAGCCATTTCAAAGGGTTAAAGCTGCATATGCACAAATGAAGGTAATTGTGATGAATATTTGTTGCAATTAAATGTGGGTTCAGTAGTTTCAAAGTGAGGGCAATTTCACATAACAGTTACAGGACAAGGAAGAGTTGTAAGTCAGACACCTATACCTCTGGGACTCCTTCCTCATGGCTTTTGGTTCATATTGTATGCACGTTTCTGTTGGGTGGATATCTAGGGGGAATTGTTGAGTATGATATATTGTTAGGCATCATTGTTAGCTTTGGTAGTTATTGTGAAATAGTGTTCCAAGGTAGTCATAGGAGAGTTGTTTTGTTTTTGCTTTTCCATTTTAGCCTTGCGCGTGCTTGTGTATAGATCACATATTCTAGTTTTTGTTTGGGTTTTTTTTCTGGCAGATGGTGGAATAAGTTAATTCTTATATCACTGTAAGTCAGTGTGTACATCAGCCAAGATTGGTGATGAGTTCTTTGGCCTTGGCCTTCTCCAGCTTGGCGATGCAGGACGTTGCCTCCCCAGTGGCGGCAGATCTCATCATATCTGTTGTTGTAATTGGTTCTGATGGCTTCTACCAGCTTCACCAGAGCGCCTTTATCTTCCAGGTTTACTTACGTGAAGGCAACAGTGGTTCAGGTCTTCCAATGGATGAGGCGGCCCAGCCTGGCCTTGCCCTTCATGATGCAGTAGGGAACACCCATCTTATGACACAAGGCCAGCAGGAAGACCACCAGCTCTATGGGGTCCACGTGTGCAATCACTACCAGTTGGGCCTTCTTGTTCTCCACCAGGTGGTGACCGTATTCACCCCGGCACGGAGGACAGGGGTCTCTTGGTGGGGATGTCTCCTTTGCCAGCAGCCTTCTTCTCAGCCTGACCCAGCAGCCTCTGCTTCTCCTTCTTGGTCTCTGGTCGGTGCTTGTGGGCCGGCTTCAGCAGCTGAGTAGCTGTCTGGCAGTCTAAGGCCTCGGTAAACTGGTTAATGGCGGGTGGCACCTTGAGCCGTTTGCAGAGAATTGCCCTCTGCCGCTGCAGCCGGATGTAGCGGGGCCATTTGACAAAGCCGGTAAGGTCCCTTGTGGGTTGGATGTCCTGCCCGATGCCAGAGTTTTTGAGTCTTTTCTTGAACAGGGGCTTCACCACCTTCTTTGCCTTCTGCTTCTTGACCATGGCGGGTGCCGGAGCCACCTAATTTTTCCCTTCAGCATCTTGTGCGGATGGACAAGAGCAAGCGCATATTCTAGTTTTAATTGCAATTCCTGATGACTAACGAAGCTGAGTACTTCTTGTGTTTATTGGCTGTTTACTCTTCCAGTGTCTAACCTTATTAAGTTTAAATAATTCTTTATGTATTCTGGATACATGTCTCTTCTCAGATAAACATGTAAACATCTCCACTGAGGAGCACATTTTTTACTGTTTTAATATCTTTAGATGATCAAAAGTTCTTAATTTGACAGTAATTCAATTTATCAAGTTGTTCTTTTTCTCTGTGTCTTCAAAAGAAATGTTTGTCTACTATAAAGTCACAAAGATATCTTATTTTACTTACCAAAACTGTATTATTACAGAGTTAGAGCACACTTAGAACTTCCATCCACCTGGAATTGAATGTTGTGTTTGGGGTGCAGGTGGTCCCAGCACCATTTATTGTGAAAAGGCCATCCACCTCCTTCAGGAAGTACCTTTATCATAAACCATGTGATCCTGTGCGCGTCAGTCTGTTCTGGATTCTCTGTTCTGTTACACTGTTCCATGTTTGTATTGGACCAAAACCATGAAAAACCATTCTATTTTAAGTACTATAGATGTACCGTAAGTCTTGATACCTGATAGTTAAGTCTTTTAGCTTTATTCTTCTCTAGCAAAAGTATTTTATCCTTTCTTGATATTTTGCATTTCTATGTGAATTTTAGAATAGCTTTGTAAGTTTCTATCAAAAAATGTACTGGCATTTCCAATCCCACGCATTGTTTCATGGTATTAGTTAAAATATTCACATTATAGTCACACTTTTACCACGTCCTCCTACTAAGATGTTTTTATTGGAATTCTGTTGAAACTACAAATTAATATTTTGTTGTTTTTTACCATCAAGTCAGAACCGACTCATGGCTGACACTCTAGCAGGTTTAGTGAATCCAGCAGAGATACTGAATCCCACAGGAAGAGACTGCCCATCTGTCTCCTGTGGAGCAGTTGATAGATTTGAACCTTGTGCCTTTGGACTTGCTGTGCAGCTTCTTACCAGTAGGCCACCAGAGCTCCCTACAAATTAATTTAAGAAGAATAAATCCCTTTTTTAGGGAAGGGGAGCTCTGATAGCAGAGTTCAAAGGAAGTTGCACTGGAACCTAAGGGAAAAAGAAGTACAATGGATTCTTGCACTTTCAGTATCTAGATTCAGTAGTTGTTGGTAATGTGTCTTTATTTCTTGTGTATATGCGCAGGAGAGGAAGGCCCTCTATGTGGTGGATTGATTCAGTGCCTGGGATAATTGGGATGGGAGTGTCAGACAGTGCGATTGGCACAGGACAGAGCGGAGTTTAGGGCTGTTGTACATAGGGTCGCTATGAGTCACAGGCGACTCCACGGCACATAACAACAACAACATATATACACACACAAATACAGATATTTTCCTTGTTTGTTATTATTAAAAGAGTGGCATCCACTTCCAAACATGCCTCTGAACTTTGAGAAATGACAATAGTTATAGAAAGACTTCAGCTCTTTTGTTCATAGGGTTACTATGAGTCGTGTTTGACTTTACAGCAATCAAGAACAACAATAATCAGTAAATGATAGACAGTGTCCCCATAAATACTTAACATGTGTTTTCAAAATCTAAGATGAATCTAATACATAGCTATAATTTTCCGTATCATCAGAAAATGCATAATTCACTAATTTTCTGGTCTGTAGTCAGATTTCCCCAGCCATTGCCCTCTAAATATCGTTTGTTGTTCTATATGTCTAGTGGCTTGTTATTTGTTTAGGTTTTTTTCATTCCCCAAAAGTGGTTCGGTTAAGGATCAGACATTGCATTTGCTTTTATTTCTCCAAATCCTCTGAATTTAGAATTATTTCCCCTCTTACTGACATGGACTTTATATAGGGATCAGGCCAGGGTCTTGGTGTTGCACATTCTAAATTTGTCTGATTATCCTCTCATGGTGTTCATTTTATTCCTCCATCCCTTGAACTTCCTGTAAATTGGAACTTAGATCTAGGTTTAACTTTATTTCTATAAACCGTATTAAGCCTTTCTAGAGTTCCCACCTCAGAATGAAGAATAAGTACGTGAAGTCTGTATCCCAGGAGCATAGAATGTGCTCAGTGTGTGGTTACAGTTTTATTATTTGTCAAGCCTTAGACCAGATATCTTACTCTTATGTTTATTCCCAGAAAATTGTTTCACTGAGGCTTCTTCTGCCCCAGCAGCTGGCGTTCCTGGCTTTGGGCTGCCCTAAACATCTCCCGTATTTCTCTCCTTCTACCCTCAGACAACACGGGCAGCTCCACATACCGGCCACCCCCCCGGACCCGGGAGGTGATGATCAACGGGCAGATGGTGAAGCTGAAGTACTGCTTCACTTGCAAGATGTTTCGGCCACCCAGAACCTCACACTGTAGTGTTTGCGACAACTGTGTGGGTGAGTGAGAGCCAGCAGGGTGAGATGCAGTGTGGGATCTCCTGAGAGAGACCAAGTGTGTTCTGGGGTGAGGAGAGAAGGGTGAGGTGGTGTGAAGTAGCTAGGGCTGGCCAGGAATTCTATTCCCCAGGTTTGCAATGGCTCAGGAAGGGCTGTAGTGAGGGACTTGAACATGGCTAGAGATGTCCTGCCTGTAGCCCAGGATTTACTCCATCTTTGATATGTAGAGTGCACACAGCCTCTGAATCCTCTGTGGCAAACAGCCTGGTCCCCTGAAGGCCCAGGTTTCTAGGCATCAGAGGCTGGAACAGTAACATTCCAAATGTCTTTGGGCAGAGTGAGCATCGTTACCATACAGAGGCCCTTGGCAGGCTATATTGCGGGGCTTTGATTGGATTCCCAGGGCTTGAGAGGAACAGGAATATGAGAACATAGGTGTTAAAAGTGGAGAGGTGGAGAAAATGTAGCCAGGGTTGGGATCTAGGCGTCTGTCCCACAACTGCAGTGGTTGCTGGGGAACCAGAGTCTGTTTGGTCCCCTCTCCCTGTTCTCTAGAGACCACGTGGCTCTGATGGGGACGGAGGGTGGGCCCCTGGGAGGTGTTGTAAGGGAGATACTGTGTGTGAGAACAGGTGAGCCAGGCCGTAGATGACTGTGCACAGTTTGCAGGGCAGTGAGCTCATGATGCTAGCTCAGCAGTCCTGAAGCAAGAGAACAGTGGCAACACCCCATGACGGCAGGCTGGAGTGGGTGACTCAGTGGGTGTCATTCATCCCTGAGACTGCCCCACCCAACCCCTGCAAAGAGTGCCAGCCCTGGCACCAGGCCTACAACGGGCTTGTGACCCACATTCCCACATGGGACTTTCCTCAGCAGGGTGGGTGTGACCCTGTCCCCCGGGAACATAGCACTGCTGTGAGCTCAGCCTGTGACCTGGCCCAGCGGTGCTTCTTCTCTGTGGCTGACATACATAGCGGCCAGCCCTCCATGGGGCCTCCAGTTACAGGGCCAAAGGGAGAGTCCTTGGCAGTACGTGTGCAGCAGGGGAGTAGGTCAGGCAGCGTGTATTTTTTGTGGGTCTTCTCTATACCAGGTCCTGCCCCGAGCCCTGTGTGTGAGGCCAAAATGACCCCATCCCCTGGACCATACGGTCAAGCAGGGGTAATTGGCCACCTCATCGATGAGCAATAAGTGTGTAAACACATGTGGATAAAAGGCTTCCACAGAAGTGCTGGGGCAACAAGGGCAGCTGACCCCTCACCTGGGCTGGGGTCACTTCCTAAAGAAGTGACTTGCAAGCTGGAATGTGAGGGAGGAGTTATGTTTAAACAGGTGAAGTGACAGGAAACTTGTGAGTGAAGCAGCGTATGGAGATCCAGAAAGAAGGTGTGTCCAAGGAACTGAGAGTTGGCAGGTGTGGAGAGAGTGAGTGTGGTAACCCTCACTGTGGGGTGAGGCCTCTGAGCACCTGTGCTGACTCTGGGCTGGCCAGTCACTAACTGTGGTCATTTGTCCTTTTTCAGAACGGTTTGACCATCACTGCCCTTGGGTGGGCAACTGTGTGGGGAGACGGAACTACCGCTTCTTCTATGCATTTATTCTCTCCCTCTCATTCCTGACCACCTTCATCTTTGCCTGTGTGGTCACCCACCTGACGTTGCGTGAGTCAAGAGGGGTGGTTGGGATGGTGGGTAGGAGAAACAGCCCAGCCAGACCAAGGGGCTCTGGTCAATACCCCTCAAAGCCATGTCCTCTTCTGCTTCTTTCCCCCAGGCTCTCAGGACGGCAACTTCCTCTCCACTTTGAAGGAGACACCAGCGAGATATCCTTTGTCAGCTCAGTGGGTCCCCTGGTGGTAACTCGAGGCCCTGTCTCAGTGTAGGATCCCTGCACCCCATCTGTAAGCAGAGAAAGTTGGTGTAGAACATGTTTGTCCTCTGGAGTTCAGTACACAAGCTGCCTCTGTTTGTAGTACTCCATGAGATTCCTAAATGAGATATTGCAGGACTAGGTGGCTGAGAACTCAGAAGTCACTCTCCCTGTTTTCAGGGACTTAGAAGAGAGCATGTTCCTCCAGACACCACGCTCCCTAGACCATGTTATGTCCTCAGCTCCTCGTGTCTCATTTCCCTCTGCCACTCAGCACCTTGGTCTCATCCTTCTTTTGAGGGTGACTCCTGTACCGTCCCTAAGTTGAGTTTACACTGCTGAGAAGTGGTGGCTGAGCCACAGGAAGGGTTTGGATGCAAAGCCGCCCCTCACCCTGGTCCCGTGTGTTCCTTGACGGCCCACGCACTGTGCTGGAGTTGGTGATCTGCTTCTTCTCCATCTGGTCCATCCTGGGCCTCTCAGGGTTTCACACTTACCTCGTCGCCTCCAACTTGACAACGAATGAAGACGTGAGTAAGGCTGGCGTGTGCTCCTTGCAGGGCTAAGGGAACCTGTAGGCACCACAGTGCAGCCCTGGCCCAGAAACTGCTGGAAAGGACAGACAATTGAATGTCTCCATCAGGCTCGCAGCTTCTGAGGCTTCCATAAATCTGGGGCCTTCAGTGGCCCCAGATTACTTTTCTCCACACCCTACAAGCGGCAGCACACCCTGTTGTTGGCTGCTGTTGCATCAATGTGCCTCACAGCAACCCTGTGAACAATGGATCTGAACCGTGCCCTGTCCTGCCTCATTGTCTCTAATGTCCTTGAGTCCATTGTTAACAGTCACTGTGTCAGTCCATTTCTTTGAAGATCTTCCTCTTTCTCTGACCTTCATCTTTCCAAACATGAAGTTTTTCCCCAAGGATTGGCCCCTCCTAAGAACATACCCAAAGTATATGAAAGAGAGTTTCATCATTTTTGCTTCTAAGGAGCACCCTGACTGCACTTTCTCTAAGACATGTTTTGGTTCTTTTGGCCCTCCATGGGCTGGGAGCACTGGTGGCTTAGCGCTAAGGAATTGCGCTGCCAGCCCAAATCTCTAGCTGCTCTGTGGGAGAAGGATGGACAGTCTCCTCCTGTGCAATTTTTTTTTTTAAATTTTTGTGTGCGTGTACCGTCAAATCAGATCTGACTGGTTCAGGAGGAGACTGCCCCTCCTTCCCCGGCAGAGCATTTCCTGTGCAATTTACTGTCTCTGAAAACTCACTGGAGGGTTGGCTATGGGTCAGTTCCAACTTGACAGTACTCAGCAACAATGGGATTTTCGGTATTCTTCAGTGTCACAACTCAAAGGCATCAGTTCTTTTCTCTCATCCTTAGTCATTGTCCGACTTACAGATACATAACACCAAAGCTTGAAACAGGTGCACTTTAGTCTTTAAACTGACACTGTTGCTCTTTGGCACTTTGGAGAGGGCCTTGACAAGAGATTTTCCCAATGTGATACACCTATCTTCTTGTTATTATGTACCGTTGAGTTGAAACTGACCCAAAACTCACCTTCCAGTGAGTTTTGAGAAGCAGTAAATCACACAGAAGTAGATTGTCCATCATTGCCCCATGGAGCCTCTGGTGGATTTGAACTTACTATATTACCATTTAGAAATTTCATTCCGTTTCCATCATTTCTTTGGGTTATTTTACCAACCCTGAGGCAGAAGAAATGGGTGCTTTTTCCTCATTGACCTGAGTGACTCATACCTCAAGGTTGCATACCATGGACAAGACAGAGCCAGGATTAATGAATGCCCAGAAATTATGGCCACGTTTTCTGTTCTCTGTCATGTGTTGTCTGCATTTGTAGTCAACAGAGACTATCTTGAGGGTATTCCTGGGGCTCCCTAAGGCTTCCAAATTGTAGGGAGCAGCCAGGATGGAGCAGAGGGGTTCCATTAACCCTACCTGCTCTCGTGTGGACCTTCCTTCACCAGCAGGCATTGTTTGTGCACCGATTGTATACTCTGCCCTGGGTAAAACTTGACCGCCCCTGGCCATATTCCCAACAGTAAAAAAGTAAAGGAGAACACCTCTTCCAGGAATCACCGTCTGATGCGGATCTGAGACCCCCACCACCCAGAAGACATGTACTTTGACTTTCACCCTCCTGTTCTGGGGAACTTAACATGTGTGATTATGTCAGGTGCTAGGTGATTGGTCCAGAGCAGAAATGGCATAAGCCCATGTCTCCCAAAGTGGTTTTCTGGATGTCGATTCTATAAGACATGATTAGGGGCAACAAAGGGGTGTTGTGGCCAAATGTGTGTAGACAGTTGGGTTATATAGCTAGGCGAGTATTCTTTACTTCAGAACTCCTCAGTGCCTGGAGAAGCTGACTGCTCTAGCTAGGGATGAGCAGGATCTTACTTCATGCTCTTAGGAAACTGTCAGAAAATTGGTATTATTGCCCTTGTTTTTTAAATGAGGATTGAGACTCAAAGCAGTGGTATGTCCAGGGTTGTACAGCTGGTCAGAGGCAGGGCCAGGATCTATGATGAGATCAGCCTGAGGCCTGTGTGTTGGTCCCTCAGGCCGCTGGCCAGGGGAAGATTGAATTCACTAAAAAGTTTTCTCTGGAGGACTCTCTTTACCTCTGCTCTGTGTTACTTCAGGCTTTCCTGACCTCTTCTGGATCCCCCACAGTCTCACTGAAGCCCTGGGGTAAAGGCTTTCGTACTTTTAACCAGCTTTCCCCTAGTCTCTAGACCTAAAAAAAGTGAAGTAAAAGGAGGGCCCTGACCCAAGCTTCCTTCCTCTTTGTAGATCAAAGGCTCATGGTCCAGCAAGAGGGGCGGCGAGGCCTCCGTCAACCCTTACAGCCATAAAAGTGTTATCACCAACTGCTGTGCTGTGCTCTGTGGCCCCCTACCTCCCAGGTAAGCACAAGAGCGAGAGGCCACAGTACTTGGGCCCCTCACAGACCTTTCCACACAGACAGCCTCTGTCCACCATCCTCTAGTGAATGTACTCAAGGCATTTATCAGAAAAGAGTTTCATGGAGATTTGTACATTTTAATCATTGTAGAAAAAACTAAATATAAAAAGTATAAGAAAGACGTGAATTCACTATTACATGTAATCCTTCCTGCCAGGGGTAACCACAATTGTTTTGACTAGGCTTGAGGGAAGCTCCCTGTCCCTCCTGACACACGGGGGCGCCAGAGCGCCAGCACAGGCCACACTGCTGGACCAAGGTCCTTCTCAGTACCCAGGCCACCCATCCGCCTGCGGGAGGAACACAGTGCCAAGCTCAGTATCCTCAAGTGTCCTTCTGTCCTTACTTTAGACAGGCGGATCAATCCTAATTGTGGCCAGACGCTGGCTGACCAAAGGGCAGAAGGGCAGGGTCTTGAGCCCCAGGTTGAGAATAGCTCCCTTTTCTACCTTTGTGGGCTTAAGGCTTCCCCTGGGTGGGAGGTGAACCCTGCTCTCTAACCCCCTGGGCTGCTCATGTGTGACTGGCATTGGACAGAGCCCTCACGTGTCCCCTGCTTTGTGTTTGGAAGCCTGATCGACCGGAGGGGATTTGTGCAGTCTGACACCGTGCTGCCCTCACCCATCAGAAGTGAAGAGCCAGCCTGCGGAGCCAAGCCCGATGCCAGCATGGTAGGAGGCCATCCTTGAATGGGGCTCAGTACTTGCCACCTGCTGGCCTGTCTGCCCCTCTGCACTCATCTGCTGCCCTGTATACCTGCTGGGACCCTCCCCATTCCATCTGAGGGAAGCAGAGCCGCCAGAGACTCACGTCTTTTCATATTTATTTCCCATCCTGCGTGGCTTTCCCCAAACTCTTCCATGGCTGTACCCTCTGCTCCCCAAACCCAGGTTCCCATAACCTTGGGTCCTGGGTCTCCCATCTGATCAGTACAGGAATGACAAGGAGGCTTGACCCTCCAGAAGCCACCAAGGGGACCATGCCTAGTCTCCGCCTCTGCCAGGACGAACCTTGTGTGCGTGAGGGTGTGAACTGAGCATGAGCCCACCTGTGTGCGGGCACTCCGGGCTGTCTAAGCAGGTCCTCAAGGTGAAAGGAGGGACTGGTGAGCCGTCAGCTCTGGGCGGTGGGCTGGACTGTGGGAGGGAAGCCTCCGATCCATAGCCTGCTTTGGTTTGTGGGCTCCTCCATTCTTTTTGTGATCTTTCTAACATTTTTTTTGTTATTTTTTTGTATTCAGTTCGCCAATAGGATAGGACTGGGGCTCCAGGTAGACAGAGTAGAGTTGGGGGAGGGGGCGGCAGTCTGTATCAGAGGAAGCCGAACCAGTCAACCAGCCAGGCACCCCAAGCCTCAGCTCTTGTGTAGTTCCTGCAGGACACTAGGACAGGGTTCCCCTGCCTGAGGAGAGCTCCCCCAGGGATCCAGTGCTGGCCCACTCCATCTCCCTCCCAAGTCAGGTCTGCGGACGGACGGGTTAGAATCATGCTGGCAATACTTGAAACGGGTTTAATAATGCTGGATATTTTGCACAATTTTATAGACCTCTTTTCTACATAGCATTTTTTTAAAGGAAAAAAGAAAAGGTGTGTTTAAAAAAAAAAGTCAGCCATATTGCTGTCTGTGTAGTGCCAGGATTAGGGTTATCAGAAGGCAAGTTGATTTTAGTTTATTACCACAGACCTTCTGGCTGTGAATGGATGTGTGTGCATGTGTGGGCATCTGTTTGTGTGTGGCCGTGCACGAGTGTGGCTGGCTCCCACTTCCTGACATCCTCTGGGTTGTCCCCTCTCCCCAGGCTGTCTATGCTGCCCTGGACCCTTCAGGTACAGGAAGAAGCAAGAGAGTTTGAACCGTGAGCTTGGCACTACAGATTCCTGTGCTCCCCCTTTTGGTCTTCAGGCAGTAGTAACAGGGCCTCTGCCTATACCCCACCATCAGCACCTAGCCCAGCCCTGAGGTTAGGCTTCTATCTGGGACCTGCCCAGACAGGCTGAGGCAGGGTGTGGTAGCTGGGGTGATAGCTCTGTGGGGTGTGGCCACACATCTCCCCCATTCCAGCTCTGTGGATGGGACCCAGTGCCAAGGGATAGAAGTCAGAGTCTCTCGTGACTTGTGGGGCCTCCATCCAGAGAAAATGAGGAAAGTAGGACAGGCCTGAGTCTAGGCTTGAAATTCCTAGGATGTCACTTCTCTGCTGGGAGATAGTGTCTGTCTGATCAAATGAGATAGAAAATTATCCCATTGTCTCCCCCCATTGACCTTTAAGTGGTGAAATCCATGAAAAATGACATAGGAAGCCCCCGGATCTTACCCTTCCAGAGGCTGGAAAGCTCTGTCACAAACAGAGCTGGGAAGTGGTAGCCACAGAGGAATCTCTGGGAGAAGCAGCTTCACCCCAGCCTCAGGGCCCCAAGCTGTCACTGCCCTGGCCCTGGGAGTGGAGGGGATGCTGGGTAAGGAGGGCCCCGCCTGCCTTTTCATTTAAGCCAGTATTCTTTGTTCCTTCCTTGCCTGTAATAAAATTTTTGTTTTTAAGAGTTGATTTGCTTTGGTTTGGTTTTTGTTTGCTTTTCCTTTGCTGAGGTCTTTCTGGGGAGACAGAGGGATAAGCAGCTAGCTGTCAGTTCTCCATTCTTTCAGCCAAACTTGAGTCTTTCTCACAAGGACAGAGAGGCAAGGAGGCCAGCAATGCAGCCAAGCTTTCTCCTAACCAGAGCTCTGCTGGAGGGAGGCCAAGCAGAGAGGGCTGTCAATGGACCCTCCTGGGCATCCTGTTCCCCGTTCATCCCCTCCTCCTCCTGTCTTGGGGCCTTACAGACCCCCAAGCCCTTCTTCCCTGCTGCCTTCCCACCTAATCTCTGCTACTGTTCAGCTTTAATTTTTTTTAAATAAAAGGAATTCTGAGACAATAGATCCCAGTGTGAAGGCCAGAGCCCCCTAGTGTCTCCTGTCACCTAGGCAGCAGGGCCCCTCCAGACGACTCATAACACTGGCCCACTTCTCTGGTATCTTCCCCAGGAGGACACCTGTCAGGATTTTGCGATCTCCTGCACAGCCTGAGGGGAGCTAACAGGCCTCTTTGCAGAGGGTTAGCTGGTAAGACTGTATCTCCCCCATTGGCCAGCACTGCCCGCTCCCCTCACACACCATCTCATCCTCATCGCATGCCTCACTGGGCCCATGGGGCCTCCTCATATGTCTGGTGTGTGGTGTGGTGTGTGTGCTGGCGGTGGTAGGACCCTCAGGGCTGCCCCCACCTCCCAACAACAGGATCTGGGTGGAGAGACAAGGCTCAGAGCCCAGCCCGATAATGGACTGAGGAGGTAACTACACACAGAGCCGTTCTCCAGCCGGAGCAGGAGGTGAAGGGTGAGGCTGGGGGACCTGCTTGGAGGTGCTTGGGCCTGGTAGCATCCTGGTGTACAGGGGCCCTCAGTCACTAACACTCTTGTGTCCTGCCTTTGTCCCTGCTGAGCTTTCTTTCACCTGCCAGTGTTCTCCTCTGTTTCGTTGTCTGCTGCCCCAGCTCTGGCGCTTTTCTGGCAGAGAGGCCAGTACTGTGGCAGGCCTCCTCTCTCTTTAGTCCTGCTAACCCTCTCTCTTCTCCTTCTCTGCTGTCCTGCCGGGGATCTCCAGTGTGTGCAGGGGCTTAAGGACCTTCTGAGGACCACTGCTCTCTGCCTCTCCAGGAGCGGCCTGGGGGGAGGCTGCCACCCAGCATCTCCACCTGCCCAACCTGTGGCCTGTCTGCCACCATCTGTGCCTACAGGGTCTGCCCCCTAGCCTGCCCCGCCTGTGTGCTCTTTGTGGCCCCTTGCATAGGGGGCTGGGGCTGGCCTCTTTGCCCCCATCCCCACTCCCTGCCAGCCGAGTGTAGAAAGCCATAATGCAGCTGTCAGCACAATGTATACTCTGCTGAGACTTCCCCTACCCACCTCCACCTTACTCCCCCTTCCTCCAGATTCTAGAAGCATCAAGACTCCAGGAATCTTGCCTTACAGCCTGCCCACCCCTCACTTCCCCACTGCCCCCCCCCAAAAAAAAAAAGGCAAGCATAGCCATAGTCAAGCTGAGCAGGTTTCTTCAGGAGCCGTCTGGGGTGTTGATGACGCTGCTGAACAAGTTTGGTGACTGTTCTAAGCACAACTGGCTTCCACTGTTCCCACGGCCCCCTCCGCTCCACCCCCACCCGAGCAGGTCGGATGCAGGGAGGCTGCGTCCTGGGCTCCAGGCACCGGGACCACGACCGCACTGTGTACTTGCTCTACATCGTGTGTGCTTTCCAGAAGAACTAGAGGAAACGTCCAGGCAGGAGAGTCAGCTGAGCCCAGGGCTAGAGGCTGCGTATCTGCTGTCTTGATTTTTGGTTTGTTTTTTGGGGTTTTTTTTTTAAACAAAATAAAGATTTCCCTCTTCGCTGTCTGTTGTCACCTCTCCTTTGGGTCTGGGGTGGAGTATCTGGAGGGGTTACTGGAGAGTTTACCACTCACTTTCAGCCCTGGTCTGGCTGCTAGGTTATCTCTGAAGAGTAAAAGAGGTGAACCAAAGGCAGAAGGGACAAGCAAAGGGTGATGTTTGCCCTGTACAACTCCTATTTTAGTTCCAGAGACCCCCCCCAAGCCTTAACTGAACTCTGAAAGGGCCAGCCCAGGCTGAAACAAAAGGTTTAACTCATTTTCTAATTGTCACACCCCCTGAGTTGAGCTGAGTCCAAGGTTGCCATCTCATGGAACCTTCTCTTCACCTGCCTCCCCACATTGAGACACACACTATGTGCTAAGAGCCAAAAAAATAATTAAGGTTCCCATTTACCACGAGCTCACCAAGGGCCGGGCCCACTTTCTCATTTAGACCTGTGAGGAAGGTGATGTCAGCCTTTTTTACAGATGAGAGAACTGAAGCTCAAGGACATTGCAGGACTTAAAGTCACCTGGTTGGTAAAACAGGCATCAGTTATTTGGACTTTATCTCTGCCCCCATCTCTGACCTGTCTGCACCACCTGAGGAATGATTAGGCGGCTCTCTGAGGATGGGCATCTCAGACTGGCAAACCTTAAAATTAAGAGAAGCCAGCCAGCTGGGGGCTGAGAGGTCATCTGGGTTGGCCTCCTCATTGCACCAGTGTGGTAACTCAGGCCCACAGGCAGGAAAGGACTTGCCTATAACAGCCAGGAGACCATCCCACACTCTGACCTCATTCCATTCTTTCTACAGATTCCAGTCTTCTAGACTTGTTTGGTGTAGAAATGTGAGGTACTCTAAACTACAATGGCTTGAGGATGAAAAGACTCAGTAGTGAGTTAGATCACTGAAAATGTAGCCACTGTTTTTATTTCCAAGGCAACTAACTAGAGTAGTAAACTCTTGACTGGATAACTCAACCCTAGCTCACAGCTATCCAGGGAAGGAAGCCTGACCATAGCCTCTAGTCACCTATTTGATCATTCCATGACCAAAAAAAAAAAAAAAATATCCTCAAGAGTTCTTCCTGGAAACTGACTGGAATCTTCTTGCTGTTACAATCAGGGCCATGTCTTACATTCTCAGTCGTCAGATAGCAACTTCCCTCTCTCTGTCACAACCCTTCCAAGTGTTACTGTACTGAGGATTGGTTAGAGGCCCAGAGGCCTTGAGCCTGCTTGTGGGATGGGAGCTATGTCAGGTTGGATGAGGAAAGCCCCAGCTCTGCTGACTCAGGCAGCTGACTGTGGAGCTCCATGCCCTGCCAAGGCCTGCTGCCTCCTGCCCAGCTGGGTACCTAGACTTGAGAAATGGAAGCCTGGAGGCACAGGGAGGTGCCTGAGACAGGAACTGAGTCAGGATCGACAGGCCAGAGCGAGCCAGAGGTATCAGGTTGGCTTTGAGGGGCCAAAAGTAAAGGGGCTTTATTTCTCCTGCTCCGGGCTATGTGAGGGCATGGAACCTGTGCGGTGAACCACCCCCAGGTCCCCTGGTTTATGTGGTGGAGAGAGAATGCCCCCTCCCTAGAGACAAAGGCTTCCAGAGTTCCTAGATGTTCCCGCCAGGCTCTTGCCTTCCAGCTTCCTGGTGTGCTGACACCTCCAGCTTTACCCCCCAGCACTTAGGAAAGCCCAAGCAGGTTGATTAGTGCCAGGGAAGGTTCTTAGGAATGTCCTAGATGGAGAGAGAGGAGGCAGGGCTAAGGACATCTGACCACTTAACCATCTTGAGAGGCAAGCCTGTGGGCAAACTTTTCTCCCCACCAGCTAGACAGCGTCTTCAGCAGAGTCATTCTTAAGGCCCTTCTCATTTCGTAGGAGCCAGCTCCCTGTTTGTTTACATAATGATAGTCACCATCCACTTATCCACTCTGCCAAGCTCACAAAAGGTAAGTGATGGCCAAAGCCACAGAGCTTATGAGCTGAGTCTCAGTAGTTCAGTTCCAACGAGTCTGGGCTGTGTCTCAGAAAAACGTAATACAAGTTCGCAATTGAAGATGTGCAGAGAATAGGAACATGAAAAGGAAAAAGCAGCTCTCAGCTTCACACTAAAGATACTTGTGTAAGTTAGTACTTTAGATATTTCTTTGCCATCGTTTTCTGTGCTGGTGCTCCAGTTTGAGCAAAGCCCCTGGGATATCAAACCCAGAATGCTTCCTTGGAAAATCTGTAACAAAGAAAACTTGTAGCACCAGCCGAGGCATGTCTGGTCTTCTCTGTGGCAAAGAGACAGAGCTCTTCTCTAGTCCTCAGAGTTCTGGCCTGAGGTTTGCTCCAGGAGGGCAAGGTGGGCGTTCAGACACCGAGAGGAAATGGGGAGGGCCAGGCCTGCAAAGTGGCTGTCTTCAAGTATTGTTAGGTGTCTAGAGTACTACTCAGTGATCCTATGAACAATAGATCTGAACTCTGTCTTGAAGGCTGCCTTAATAGCAGCAAGGGGAACCCCATCCTAGAGTCTCAAGATCCCATCTATCTTTGGCTAAGGTGGGACAGATAAGCACTAACTCTTAACTGACCTAAGTAGGTCTCTAGTGGTAAGGAATTGAGCTGCCAACCCCAAAGGCCCATGGTTCGAATCCAACAGCAGCTCTGTGGGACATGTTGGCAGTCTCCTCCTATCCCATTTACTGCCTCTGAAAACTTGCTGGAGGGTCAGCTGTGGGTTGCTTCCAACTCGATGGTATACAACAACAAATTGGCTGACTCAAGGATGGGACCAGACCAGACCACAGTGAGTAGGAATCAGAGATTTGAAAAAGAGAAGTCTCCCCCTCCTATCAGAGGTCAAAGGTAGGGTGATGCACAAGAACACAAACTTCTGAGAGGTAGGCTTGGGTGGGGGCCAACGCAGGTGGGATTGCTGTCCTATGAACCAAATGGTATGCCCCCCTTACCTTCTGGGCCTTTCTCCCTTGGGTACCAGAGTCCCCCATAGGGAACCAAACAGGACTGAGTACCAAGGTAACCTGCTTCCCAGCCTCTGACAGAAGGCAAGCTGAGTCACAGAAAGTGGGACAGTCAGGGACTTGGCCCCCACCCTCCACGAGCCCTACTGATACATGACAGCAGGCGGCTGGGAGTGGGGGACAGCGAGCCTGGCATGGAGAGCCAGAGGGTGAATCTTCAAACAAGTGGTAACAGGCCACTTGACTTGAAAGGGAAAATTGTGCTGCTATGAGGAAGGTGTCTGACCAACCTATTGGGTGACTAATTACAAAGGCTAGGCTGGAGCGTCAGTGGCCACTCGTTAAACACCTCATTAAGTGGCACTCTGAAAGCTGCCACCTCTGCATTGTGAGAATTCAGTGGGGAAGGACCCCGAGGAGGAGTGAGGATATGGGTCCATTTTCTTCAGATGGATTCAGGAAAAAAAGCTTCGAGCTCACGTCCAAATACAGTCCAGAATTTAGAGGTTGGTCTGAGGCCTCGCTGGGAGAGAAGCCAAAGGCAGTAAGATGCAGGAAGAAGAGTTTCAAGGATTTATTGCTGTGTGACCTTGAGCTAATCTCACCCGTCTCTTCGAAGCCAGTGTTCCCATCTCTAAAGTGGGAGTAATAATTACAGTCCTGCCCACCTCACAGCAGTGCAGTGGGGACTAAATTAGATCATGGATATGAAGGTGCTCAGGAATCCGTTCAGTTCTGCCTAAGCATGCATCATCTCACTCAAGCGGTGAGCGTATCTGGCAGGACTAGGAACCTCCTTCTCCTGAGCCTGGTTTGCAGGTTCTTGGGCTGAAGCAGGAAGGTGGTTGAAGCCATCCTCACCCCCTGGAAGGAGGATGATTTGAGAAACTGGGGCAGTTACTTAACATAGGCATGCAATGACAATCCCGAACAGAGGGGGCAACCAGGAGCCCCAAAAGGTGCCTGTGCAGGTGAGGCCCACGCCCACATTTCTGTCGCTGACTGTCCGGATGATTCATTCTCTTTTACATTTAAGGAAGAGCCGGAAAGGGTGTGGAGAGAAGGGGAGAGGGAGGCAAGTCCCCGGTCCCAGTCCCGCCCCCTGCTCCTCCCCACCTTCCTCTGGGTCACCCAGCCAAAAGGCAGGCAGAGAACTGGAGAGCCACAGAACCCAGCCCGGCATTGGTCCTGAGGAAGCCAGTTAGCTCGCCTCCTGTCTGTCTGTCCCCAGAGCCATGGAGAGAGCCAGCCTGATCCAGAAGGCCAAGTTGGCAGAGCAGGCCGAGCGCTATGAGGACATGGCAGCCTTCATGAAGGGCACAGTGGAGAAGGGTGAGGAGCTGTCCTGCGAAGAGCGCAACCTCCTCTCGGTGGCCTACAAGAACGTGGTGGGCGGCCAGAGGGCTGCCTGGAGGGTCCTGTCCAGCATCGAGCAGAAAAGCAACGAGGAGGCCTCAGAAGAGAAAGGTCCCGAGGTGCGAGAATACCGGGAGAAGGTAGAGGGCGAGCTCCAGGGTGTGTGTGACACTGTGCTGGGCCTGCTGGACAACCACCTCATCAAGGAGTCCGGTGACGCCGAGAGCCGGGTCTTCTACCTGAAGATGAAAGGTGATTACTATCGCTACCTGGCCGAGGTGGCCACCGGGGATGACAAGAAGCGTACTATCGACTCAGCCCGGGCAGCCTACCAAGAAGCCATGGACATCAGCAAGAAGGAGATGCCACCCACCAACCCCATCCGCCTGGGCCTGGCACTGAACTTTTCTGTCTTCCACTATGAGATTGCCAATAGCCCGGAGGAGGCCATCTCACTGGCCAAGACCACCTTCGATGAGGCCATGGCTGATCTGCACACGCTCAGCGAGGACTCCTACAAAGACAGCACCCTCATCATGCAGCTGCTGCGAGACAATCTGACGCTGTGGACCGCCGATAACGCCGGGGAAGAAGGGGGCGAGGCTCCTGAGGAACCCCAGAGCTGAGCCATACCTGCTCCCTGCCTGCCCTGCCTGCTCCAGCCCCATCCGCAGCAGAGAGGACTAGTGTGGGCTGGGAAGCCTGCCCCTTCTCTTTGAATGCTCAGGAAGGCTCCATGGAGAGGGACTGGCAGAGCTGAGGCTGCCTGGAGCCAGGGCATCCCATTCTTTTTGTGCCGCAGGTGCCCTGCCCGCTGGCCACCCCACCGTCCCTGCTCTCTGCACCCCCTTTCCTCCTGCCCTACCTGGGAGAGAGTCCCTTTTCTTCTCCCCTCCTACCTCCCTCTGCCCCAATGCCTTGGGATCTTAGAATTGAGGAGTGTTCCACCCTTGTGACTGAGAGCTGGACTGTGTGACAAAGGTTGGGATGGGTGTGTATGTGTGAGAGAGTGTGAGTGTGTGAGATCATGCAAGTATGGGCCCAAAAGGGAAAGCATGTCTGTTGGGTGTGACCATGTTTCCTCTCAATAAAGTTCCCCTGTGACATTCCTCCTGTCTTCCGGTTATTGGCGTGGGCTTGGCCTGGGACTGGTGCACGTCTAGAGAGACTCTGACTTTGGACCTCTGGTTTAGAGTCTTGACCTCCCACAGGGATGGCTCAGTGACTCAGGTGGGACTTTGGGACTAGTGACTCCAGGAGAGTCTGGGGGTCCAGCTTTCTCTAGTCACCCTGGGCTGGTCCCAGGTGGGTGAGTTGAACAGAAAGACGGCACAGAGAGGTGAGTGGGTGCCGCAGCGCAGGAAGCTTACTCCTGAGGGGCGCGTGAGGTCTGAGAACAGCGACCCTGGGGTACATCGTAAGAAGCAGTACTGAGCACCCCAGGTGTGAAAGTGAAGAGCCTCATCAAGTGCCCAAAATCTAAGCGCTGAGCACTGACCAGAGTCAGGGGCATAAATGCCACCAATAAAAACTCCAGATCTGAAGAGGGACGTTCCTCAGTGCTTAGAGATGTGGAGAAAAATGAAACTGGCTGGAGGGGGAAAAGGGGCTCGCTGCGTGGGAAGAGCTGCGGGGGGCAAAGGACCTCGGGCGGCTCCAGACAGGAACACCCCAACACGCCGAGGCCTGCGACCCGCTATTTGTTTCCCGCCCCTCGCATCCCGTGGTGGGAGGCGGGCCGAAGCCAAGTCTGTCCATTCACAGGAGGGAATTGCTAATGGTACCGCCTCTAGAGCCCGGCCGACCAATGGGGTTAGATCCAGGGCGGGCTAGGCGTGTCTTCACGCACACTCCCCACCCCACCCCCGGGCCTCGCTCCCCACCCACCTCGCAGGGAAAAGCGATGCTTTCTCGGTTTCACTTAGACAAGTTGTCACTCGCCCAGCCCAGGATGGAGGCTCTCTCAGAACAGTGGGCCGGGGCCGGGCGGCAAGTGAGGTCCCAACTCCTTGAGTCACGCACAGCAGTCAGGCATGGTGGGCTGGGTCAGTAGGGCCCAACCTTTCGGAACGAGAAAGCCCCGCCACAGCCCCAAACCCAGACAATCCTGAACGTAAGGCTTGTGCCCTTGACTGACTGTGTGACAAGTCATTGTACCTTCCTGGACCTATTTCCTCTTATCTATCATAAGGGACTTGGACTAAAATCTCTAACCAACCGTGGGTTCTGGGGTCATAAACTGTCGAGTTTGCATTCACGTCCGCCTTGGCCAAAACTCTTATTCTACTTGCTTACCATTTTTATTCTTAATTAACTTGCTTACCTTTGTATCTTTATCTGTAAAGTGGGGCTGAGAAATAGTACTTTCCTCTTAGAGTTGCTATGAAGTTTGATAAAATAACTACCATACGTAAGACACGTTCATCAATCAACAAATATTATTAACTGCTGTTAATCCTGCCAGCGTCAACAGTCTAGGGTTTGTCCCACATTTCTGTGCCAAAATCATAATATTGAAGCCTTAGCCCTGAGGAGGATCTTTACTGCCAAAGCTGACTTGCAATGCTTCAGCTTTACTGCCAAAGCTGGCTTGCACGCTCACTGGACCACTGAGGACGCTGGCATATTTTCAAATGGTCACTCCTCCAACTGGCAAGATTGTCACAACCCAGTCAGCTTCACCAAAGTTCCCCAGAATCTAGGTTTGGCCACACCCACCAGAGTCATCTGGACTCTGATTAGAGGGAATTTTTCATGGGAAGTTTCCTCCTGGGTCCCCTGCTTTCTCTCTTTTTTCCCTGCAGAAGTGTTGGGTTTCAAGTTTCCAGACTAGGCAGAGAGGCTGTGGGCTAGTCTTATAGCGAGTGACTCCTTGTAGCCCTGGAGGCAACCTGGTTTCTCTCCAGACAGGTTTGGTGACTTTCTCTTAATGAGGTTGGTCCTGGGAAAGAAATTTCTTTCTTCTTCTGACTCTAGCATTTGCCTGTTGGGCTTCAGAGAACTTGGACAGAGTTGGCCTACGTAAGAAAATAGATAAACTATCTTTAGGTGGCATGTTGGTGTTGAAGAATTTAGAGGCAGTATCACTAAATCAGATGGTTGTTAGGGTGGGCTAGACGTGAGCTGGTTTAGAAACCAACTTTTGACTACAGTGGACCAAGACATTTTGACCATGACTAATTAAAAAATATTCTCTCTAAGATTTATTTTTACTGCTAACCAAGGTAAAGTTTCAGTGAGAACTTCTTGCTCCTTTTTACTTCATGGCCTAGATTTGACTTTAAAAAAGTTTCTATCCTGGGTGGAAATGATGGAACAATGAATGAATGGGGTTTTTTTTTTTTTTGTTTGTTTGTTTTTAAGTGAACTGGGGACAGGTAGGGAAGAAAATGTTCAACAATAAATGAATGAATGAAAACTCCACTTTTCTGTTAACTTTCAATAAAGTCACACACATCATACACAAGCTTCTGTCCAACTGCTACTGGATTTTTAAAAACTTGAATTTTTAAAAAACTCTGTTCTAATTGTTTCAGCATTTGACTGTCAGTTTGCTGTACCGAGATAATGTGTGGTTTGCTGTGATGCTGGAAGCTATGCCACCGGTATGTCAAATGCCACAAGGATCACCCATGTTACCATCTGTTTACACAGATGTTAGTAGAGCTCCCAGATTAAGATAGACTAGGAAACAGGATTGGCCATCTAATTCTTAAATAACAGGCCTCTGAAAACCCTATGAACATTAGAGGAATGCAGATAGTTACAGTATTAGTGGGAAAGCCCAGAATGGAAGTCAATAAAAATGAGGAAAAATAGTGGCAAATATACTTTAGTGACTGCCGCAATGGGCTTTACTGTGCCAGGAAGTGTGAGGATGTCACAGGATAGGACAGGGTTCAGATCTGTTATTCGTAGGGTTGGTATGGGTCACACTTAACTCGATGGCACCTAACTACAAGAGTTTATTAAAAGGGTGATGAATGATCTGGATTTACATAGTAGTGACAGTTGCACAACTTTGTAAATATACTAAAATCACTGAATTGTATGCTTTAGAAAGGAAGATTTATGATATATGAATTATACCTTAATTTAACAAAATCTGTTCTAGAGGTAAAATAGGTAAGAATATCAAGTTCCACTGGAAATTTCATGTTGGCCATTTCTCCATCCTCATTATCCTCTACACTTTAGAATGTTCCTTAGTCAAAATTTTGACTAGTTGCTTTACTTCTCTGCCATGGAATGAACTGTGTCTCCCAAAATATGTGTCATCTTGACTGGGCCTGGGCCATGGTTTGTGTTGGTTTGACTGTTAGATAATGATGTCATCATTTCCCATGATGTGATCAGTTGTGATTAGCCAATTAATGAAAAGGTTAGGGTAAGATGCAACATCCTTCTCAGAGCACAACAGTAATATGATGTAAAGGACAGTTCCCTGGGATGTAGCCTGCATTACAAGAGATAAAAGAAGAATACGTGGAGATGGGAGAATTGAACGAAAAGCCAGGAGTGGATAATATTCTTTGTACTAAGGGTCCCCACACTAAGAACTTTCTAGATCTAGAGAAAGACTGACGCCAAGACACAGAGATTTCCCAGAATGTCAAACCCACATATGCTGAGAGGAAGCAGGCCCTTCCCCAAGATCTGGTGCCCTGGATTTGGACTTCTAGCCTTAAATGAGTAAATGAATTGATTATCATTACTCACTTGTATTTCTAGTAGGGCAGGACCAGATACCTAAAATTATCTCCCTTTGAGACACATAGACATAGACACAGACACACACACACACACACACAAACTTTGTATATACTACTTACCCTTTATATTTGTGTAGATTATGATTTCATATCTACTCAATTTGGCTTCTGGAGTTTATAGCCAAATCCTAGGTTTGTCTTTTATCATCTCAGTTAAAGAACGCCTGAAGAATGACATTTCATCTCGTTTGTCCATCTTTTTTCCCACAGCTTTGCAGCAAGGTTTTGTATACATGTAGGTGCTCAGAACATCTTAAGCGTAAAACCATCCTTCAAATGCTTGGGAATAAGGTTTCAGACCAGTCCAGCTCTTCTGTTGAACGTGGAATGAGGCAGGGCAAGCCAGTCAGCAATGAGGACCACAGATTCAAACAACTCAAGCCCCGTCCTCTTTGCACAACCAGATTGTGCTCCAGGAAATAGAACCCAGGGCCTGCAGAGATCTCCCGGCCAAGAAGATTTATTGTGGTATGGGAAAATTTTTCAACCTAATATTCTCTAGAAAAGGTACTTTTATCTCTCTTACAATAACTTCAGAAAACAAAGTCCAAATTGACTGTGTAGATCCCGAAGAGATTATGACTTCTCAAAACCAGCCCAGAATCTTAGGGAGGCCACTGTAGCTTCTTCCAGGAAGGCAAGATACTTCTCCCTGTCACACATATCCAATGAGGAGTGTCTTCTCAGAGAAGCTCTTGACTTCACATATTTATGACAATATTGCTCTTCTGACCAACAATGCTTGACTCCTGCCTTTTTAAAGAGAAAAATGCTGTTAAGTGCCATCAAGACAACTTTGACTCCTACTGACCTTTTAAAAACACATCTGAGTCTTGCCCTAACCTGTACCATTCACACAATCTCTGATATGTTCAAACCTATTATTATCACTGTGTCAATT
Source organism: Elephantulus edwardii (assembly GCF_000299155.1). Taxonomy (NCBI): domain Eukaryota; kingdom Metazoa; phylum Chordata; class Mammalia; order Macroscelidea; family Macroscelididae; genus Elephantulus; species Elephantulus edwardii. The sequence goes on along the minus strand of NW_006399778.1, from coordinate 2,438,135 downwards.
AATCTTAAAAAAGCCTTCCTCTTTTCTTACCTTTCGCATCATGTCTTTTCCAAGGATTGGTCCCTCTTGACAACATGCCCAATGTATATGAGACCAAGTTTCAGCATCCTTGCCTCTAAGGAGCACTCTGACTGTACTTCCTCTAGCTTTGCTCTTTTGGCAATTTTTTTTTCTTGATTTTTTTAAAAAAATTATTTTTTTAAATTATTAATTCCAATGAAAACTTAGAGAGACTTCCATTCATTCATTGTTGTACTTTTCTTCCCTCCCAACCCTTCCCCCCTCAGTACACTCCCCTCTTGGAAAAGTAAAAGAAAAATTCTTTTATTGTTTTTTTTCTTCTATAATTTTATTTTATTAATTTTCATAAACATTTACAGAGATTTTAGGTTTCCATTCATTCACCGCTGCACCACTCTCTCTACCCTCCTCCCAGTTTGTTTTTTTTTTAAATTATATTTTATTAATTTTCATAAACATTTACAGAGATTTTGGGCTTCCACTCATTCATTGTTGCACTATTCTCTTTACCCTCCTCCCAGTTTGTTCTTGTCCAAATGCCACAGTGCTTGTCAAAGCCAGTTCTGATTAATCTTCTTTGTCAGTGTATCCTTTGCCATTCCCTATCACTCCTCCCTGAGAGAGACTTCACCCTGAGTCATAAGGAAAAGGGGACGGCGTATTCTCTTAGCTACTTCCTGCTGAAAAGGGACGCTGTGGGTTTCAGGGTGAAGATCTTCTCTCACTACTCTAAAGGGCCCCTTTGGCAATAGGAAACACATAGACTATTATGGAGATTGATTTTGGAATTCAGATGCACTCTTATTGATTGTGCTTGGCTGTACATGTACATATCCTTCAAGATGTATCATGGGGGTGTTGCAACCTAGAAGACACAAATTTGACTAACAAGTTATAAGTACATGAGTCCAAAAATTATGGAAAAGTAAAAGAAAAGATTCTTTCATTGTTTTACAAACCCTCCCCCAGGTCCCCTCCACCATGTAGTCCTCGCTCTAGACTCCTGTGATGACAGAAATACCTAGTTATATATCTCTTTTAAACAGTTTTCTCCCTCCTCTGTTTCAGTGCAGTATACATTATTGAACACATCTTACTCAGTCTCTCCCCAACCCTGAGGTTAGTCCCATTCTACAACAGTGGCATCATGTAATATTTGTCCTTTTGTGACTGGGATATTTCACTCAGCATAATGTTCTCCAGAGTCAACCATTTTGAATAATATTGCATGAGTTCCTTGTTTTTTAATGCAGCATAGTATTCCATTGTGCGAATATACCACAGCTTCTCTAGCCATTCGTTTGTTGATGGGCACTTAGGTTGTTTCCAACTCCTTGCTATTGTGAACAAAACTGCAATAAACATGGGTGTACATATATCTGCTTGGATGTCAGCTATGGTCTCTTCAGGGTATATTCCCAGTAGTGGAATTGCTGGGTCAAATGGTATCTCTATTTGCAACTTTTTGAGAAAGCGCCATACTGCTTTCCACAGGGGTTGCACCATTTTACACTCCCACCAACAGTGAATCAGGGTTCCAGTTTCTCCACAACCTCACCAGCATTTGTTGCTTGCTGTTCTGTTAAATTTTGCTATTTTGACTGGGGTGAAATGATATCTCATAGTTGTTTTAATTTGCATCTCTCTTAGGGCTAGGGATTTTGAGCATTTCTTCATGTGCTTGTTAGCCATCTGAATGTCGTCTTCGGTGAAGTGCCTTCTTTTATTGTTTTAATCCCTCTCCCCAAGGTCCACTCCACTATGCAGCCTTCGCTCTGAATTCCTGTCATGACAAAAAAAACCTAATCACATATTCCTTTTAAACAATTTTCTCCCTCATCTGTTTCAATGCAGTATACATTATTGAGCCCATCTTTGTCAGTCTCCCCCAAACCCCGATGTCAGACCTGTTTTACAACAGTGGCACCATGCAGCAGTCAATTTTTGTTGTTGTTGTGTACCATCAAGTTGTCACTGACTTCTACAACAGCTCCGAAGCCTCCCCTGTCCTGAGCCAGTCTCATTGATTCTGATCCACCTAATCCCATTGCCCCAGTCACTGTATCAATTATTGATTCTTCTTCTGTCTTCCTTAGTTATTGTCCAGCTCTCTGATGCATAGCAAATAATTGCAAAGACCATAGCTTGGATCAGATGCACCTTAGTTTCTACACTGACATCATTGCTCTCCAGTACTCTGGAGAGGTCCCTGACAGCAGATTTTCCCAGTACAATGCTTTTGATTTCCTGGCTTCTGGTACCAAGAATGTTGATTATGGAGCCAAGCAAGCTGAAGCTGTTAACAATCTCAATCTCTTTTCTGTCTATGATGGTGCTGTCAATTGGCCCAGTGTTGAGGATCTTTGTCTTCTTGATGTTGAGCTTCAATCCATATTGAAGACTACAGTCCTTGACCTACTACAGGCAGCACTTCAGGTCCTCAGTTTCAGCAAGTAAGGGTGGCAGTCAATAGGATATTCAATACTCTTCACCAACATAATTCAAAGACATCCATTCTTCTCCTGTCATTCATTGTCCAACTTTCAGATGCATAAGGAGCAACTGAAAAACCATGACTTGGATTAGGTGCAACTTAGTTTCTAAACTGACATTCTTGCTTTTGGGACTTTGGGGGAATTTTTGACAGTATATTTTCTCAGTAGCACAGTAATAATAGCAGCTGACATGAACGCTACACCGGGCAGTTGACCTTAATCCCTACAGTAACAGTTAGCATCTTTGTTTAGTGTATGAAGAGACCAAGGCTCAGAGGGAATAAATAACCCTGTAAGTGAGGTTACAGAAAGTACAGGCTCAGAGAGTAGAACTGGGACTGACTCCAAGGCCTGTGCTTTTGAGACAACAGCAGTTGTTTTCAAATCATGCTTAGAGGATTCCCTAGAAGCTTCCCAGCGGTTAGGGTTTCCCGTTTCCACACACTTTGGCTAAAATAGTCACACATATGTCTGCTTTGCATATTGGAGTTTCATGAACTAAAAATAAGTTTGAAAACAATCACATTATGTTATGCTGTCTTGCTCCCTTCCTGGACTTTCTAAGAATCAAAAAACCTTCCTACTCACAGTTCAACTCTGCTCTGGGGACATCAAAGGAGTTGCCTTAAATGAAAAAAAAAAAAACAACCAACAACAAAACCACTGTGTAGTGGAATAATTTCCTGGTTCATTCATAAAGTTTAGGCTCCCATTACCTGGTTCCATTCTTTGTCCCTTTAAATTTCCCCCCCGGTTCAGAGTCTACCCACTTTCCAACGTTCCAAGCCTTACTCTCTCCACCTATATGCTGAGTCAAGAGCCAGGAATGCCTGTGGGGGCCACAGACAGGTATGTCGTGTCACCCTGGGGGTGTCAGAGGCTGAGTCACCTCCCTGGTCCACCCAATCTTACCTACCACTCTCTGGAAAATTTAACCCTTTATTTCTCTAGATAAGAGAGAGGGAAATACCAAACTCTGGTAAACAAGCTTTCATCTGTGACTAGGAATTTAGTATTTAATATTTAGTAAATCATGTCATTCAATATTTATTGCAGATGGCAGGCAGGCAGGTTTTCCATTCACTGCTCTTCCAGATAAGAACAAACCTGAAATTTCCTTGTCTGACTGTAAAGGAGATTGACACTGAGATTATGTGATCCTTGGCGTGACTTGGTGAGTTGGGAGCTGGCTAAAAAGGACACAAATGTACATAGTCCTATGCCACTAATGTGCTCATCTGGGGCAAAATAGTCTGGATGAAGGCTCAACACCCAAGGGCAAGAAAGGAGAAAGACAGGGTGGGGGACAGCTACACAGTGTCTAGGATTCTCAGGTAGCATGGTCTTCCCACTTTTTCAAAAGCAGAACAGGTCTTGGTAGAGCTGAGTCCACAGTCACTCCCTGTTCCTCAGAAGGGCTGGCAAGGGCCAGGGAATTCTTACAATACCCCTCTCCTTCCTCTTTCTTACATACCCTAACGGATGAGATTTCCTACTCACAGTCAACTGTGGGTGATTTTTTTTTTCAGTCTGAGTGGCTTTTTCTTAAATTATTTTATACTGGTTTACTTACAAAGTTCATACACATTGTTTTTCACATCAGATCTTTCTCATTTCCTTTTCCCACCCCTCCCTCTGCCCATAAAATTGTGTGACCCTATGATTATCCCCCTTCCCATCCTCACCCCTCTGCTTCTATCTTCCCTGTCTTGGATCCTCATACATGTTTTATTATGTCTTTTTAATACCTATTTCTACAATAATGGTCTTCTACAATTATTTATGCTTATGGGACTGAGTTAGTTCACTTAGCATAATGCTCTCTAGACCAGACTCTCTCAAACTAGGTAGTAATTTTCAAAATCACTGTTCCTGCATGCTGCGTAGTATTCCATCGAGTGAAGGTACCATAATTTCTCAACCCACTCGATTGTGGTTGGACAGTTGGACATTTGGGCTGCTTCCATGTCCTCGTGATGGTAAATAATGCTGCTATGAACTTGGCAGCATTTATTCTTGAATGAGTGTGTTTCAAGTCCATAGACTTGGCTCAGGGATAACGAGGTGTGCTAACAACTCAAAGGCAATTTGCATCTACCAGCTGTTCCTCAGGACAAAGATGGGCAATTTCTTCCTAGGTGATTTACTGACTAAAAACTTGCTGGAGGGTCAGCTATGACAATCCTACGGTACATAACAGACTTGAGGGCTCTACCTGTCACCTAAGCTTGTCTGTACTGGAAGTCTTCCCAATTACCTATTGAGTGCAACTTGTAACGACCCTATGAACCACCAATCTGAACCCCATTGTTCCTCTGCCATGCTCACGATCTGACACACTCAAGCCCACTGCCGCAGTCACTGTTGTCAACCTACCTGGTCGAGGTCAGTCTTCCTCTCTTTCGTCATCCCTTTACCTCCCCAAGCATGATATCCCTAATGATTAGCCTCTCCTAGCAACATGACCAAGGCATGTGACACAGAGTCAGCATCTTTGCCTCCAAGGAGCACTCTGGCTGCACTTTCTCCAACACAAGTTTGTTCTTTTGCAGGGCATGGGATCAGGAATACTACCTTCCAGTTGTCAGGGTCCCCAATTCAGCACTATTGTGTTAGGTGCCATAGAGCTGACTGTACCCCATAGCAACTCTATGAACAACAGATAGGAATCTTGCCTCCCCAGTGCCATTACCAGCAACTCTCCTTTGCTTAAGCCTATTGTGATCATTGTGTCAGTACATTTCGTTGAGTCTTCCTCTGTGACCCTCCACCTTTCCCAGCATGATGTCTTCTCCAAGGACTGACCCCTCCTGACAACATGCCCACAGTACCTGAGTCGAGGTTTCATCATCTTTGCCTCTAAGGAGCACTTTGGTTGCACTTCCTACAAGGCAGATTTCTTCTTTTGGAAATCCATGGATCTCTTCTCCAACACAATTCAAAGGCATTCTTCTTCAGTCATCTTTGGTCATCATCCAACTTTTAGATGCACTTTCAGTTCCTTCCTGGAACTGAAAATACTATGGCTTCAATCAGGTGCACCTTAGTCTTTAAATGGATAGCCTTGTTCTTTAACACTTTAAAAGAGGTTCTTAACAGATTTCCCCAATGCAACACATCTTTTGAGAACTTGACTGCTGGTATCATGGGTGTTGATTGTAGATCCAAATAGTAAGAAACCCTAACATTAATTCTTTGTCCATCATGATTGATCCAGTGTTTAGTTTTTGCTTGATTTTGAGATGTCACCCATATTGAAGACTGTAGCTCAGCACTAGAAAATGGCTCTATCAGAGGCTACCAGAGATGACCAAGAGATCTAAGCTCTAGTGGCTTAGCCAGTAAGGTCGTGTGCTGATCACCAAAAGGCTGCACATCTCTAACCACTCAAATCTGAGTTGCTCCATGGGAGAAAAATTTGCAGCCTCAAAACCTGATGGAGATGGAATCAACTTGACAGTGAAGGAGGTCACTCTGGAAGTTATTTACAATTAAGTGACGTCTGTAACATACCTTTTTATGCTCAGTGAAACCATGAAATCAATTTTCTGGAAAGCATTTTTGGCAGTATGAGTTGCAGCTATTTGTAGGACTTTATTGTAAAGAAAAACCAAGAGATTCGATTTGGATGTGTTTTTATGATCATTAAGTTGATTCTGACTCATAGAGAATGAACAAAACCTTGCCAGAACCTGGACCATTCTTGTGTCTAAAGGGCATCCTGATTGCACTTCTTCCAAGATTTGCTTTTCGGTAATTCATGGAATATTCAACACTCTTTGCCAATACTTCTCTCTCTCCCACCACAATTCAAAGGCATCAACTTTTTCTTCAGTCTTCCTTATTCACATGCTTATAAGGTGAATGAAAATTGGGATATAAACATGTTAATCATGGTACTATTTCCAAAGGAGAACAACAGAAATGAGTTATAATAGATTAACATAGACAACTGGCTATGTAACCAATGTTATATGATGCAATATTGCGTAGGCAATAGAAAGGTCTTCAAAAAGTACATACACATATACCTGGGAGGAAAAGAAAAATACACTTATGTATGTATATTTAATATATATAAAGTGGGAAAAAAAGAAAATTGGCTAAATGCTTTGGATTAGCACTTTTTGTTTTGATAGTACACTTTAAAATAATTCAAGGCCAACTGGTATGGAACTTCTGCAGTATAAGAAATTCTTTTTTTAAAAAATTTTTTTATTATTCTTTTTTTTTATGTGTGTACCATCAAATCGGACTGATAGAGATTATCCCTCCTTCTTCAGCAGAGCATCTGGTGGATCTGAACTGCACACCTCTGGGATTGCAGTACAGCTTCCTGTCACTAAGCCACCAGAGCTCGCCAGTATAAGAAATTCTTAAAAAAATTCTTTATTTTGATTCTACACATTTTAATGTATCATAAATTATCTTGTCATCACATTGCCTCTGGATCTAAATCAAGCAAAGCAAACTTAATTCCTTGAAAAATATAAAACAAACATTTTAGGAAAAAAATTAATGCAGTAACTCCCTACTCTTCTCAGGCTACCTCCTGGTAACCACTAATCTACTTTTGTCTAAGTCTTCTTGATATCTTTAATTACATAGCATTTTAACTAAAAAAAAAGCAGGCTACAAAGTAATTATAAAATATTTCACATGCAAATTCTGCATCATCTTTTATGTGTATACAGAAAGATCAGACTACAAGGAAGAATACAATGTGTATTTAAATAATTATCAGTTACAAATATTAGTGATTTGTAGGTCTTAAGATTATAGATGACTTTTTCAGTTTTTTCCTCTTCATTTTCCAAATTTTTAATTAACAGCAAAGAAAAAACAATGGCTGCCACATGCCAGCAATACTGGCCAGCCTTTCTCTCCTCCATCTCACCTTGAACAGGCCTCATCTTAAGGCCAACCTTTTCTCTAACCTGTACTGTGTTGTCCCCTCCCATCGTGTCAGTATATATACAGAGGAACAGAAATTCACTTCAGCATCAATAGGAGGTGAACAGAACTGTTTACTAGAGGAGAACACACTTTTTATCAAAACAAGGACAGAAAATAAGTTCCTGATTATTTTCATCCCCCACTTTATAGCTGCAGAGAGTCAATGCTGAAGGTGCTTGGGTACAAGGTCATAACGCTGTAATAACGCCTTCAAGTCCCCACGCCTCGGCTGCTTTGCTGAGTGCAGGGGGCCTCTGAGGAGTGAGCATCAAAAAATGACCACAGCACCTACCCTCACACACTGGCTGATGAAGGACATGTCCAGCAGCCTGGGCGTCAACTGTCCTGGGCTCTAGGCTCAGGTGACTCACCATCAACCCCAGGCTGAGCCTCCGAGCCTCAGTTTCCCCGGCTTGCTGGGTTGAGGTGATACTCCCCACCTACTGTACAGTATGTTAATAGGGGTGAAGTGCTTTGAACTCCTCAGATGAAAGAGGCTTCAGAGGCAGCACCTAGTTATTATCCCCCATACACCCCGGCGTGGGAGTGAAGGTCAGCTGCTCTCAAACTGTTCCAGCCCCAGCAGACTCCTCAGAGCCCCTTCCTCTCCTTACTCCCACTCTGGCTGCCCACAACCTAAAAGCAAAGTGAAGTTACCCCATCTAAGTGACACTCCAGCATAAATTTTATTAATCAGAAGTCTCAACTGCCCTCACCAGTGCCCTCTCTTAACACCTTAATTTGATCCAGCAGTGCTTTATAAATGCCTACTCTTTCTCCTGGCTGCTGACAAAATCTTGGGGCTAAGAGCTGTGGCTTATCACCAGCAAGTACATCAAAGGATAAATATTCACAACTAAAAATTTGGCAAAGTGGGCTGGGAAAGTCAGGCTGACCAAAGTTCAACCTGCTTTTTTCTCCCTAGAAAATGGGTCTTAACAACATTCCTCAACTCCTATCTCTGGGAACTGTCGTGTGAACCTCATGAGGACCATGTGTGTGAAAGCACTTCATAAAATGCCAAGCCATTCATGTGTGTTAACAGTCCCAAATATCTGCAAATAAGAATTCTGGCACAACCACCTTCTCTGGTCCATCTGGCACCTTCTGCTGCCAGGCTACCACTGCAAAAGAGAGCCTGGGACACCACCTACTGGCTAAAAAGATAAACTACATCCAATCAGAGGCAAGTTCAAAGCTGTTTCTGAACTTTTTTTTTCCAGGCAAGTTTTACCACATCCTCATAAAACCCTCATTTTTTATATAGTATATACATAATATTTTTAAAAGTTATTTTATATAAATAACTTCATACTTAAAAAATCTTTTAATTACTACTATAAAAGAAAAACTAGTTAACATTTACAAAAAATAGAATAAAACTAAAATAAATATAATGAAAATAAAGTGTGTTTAAGGTCTAGTCAGAGAGTGTTGCCTGTGTGGGTTTTCTGGCTGAGGCTGGCTGTTAAAATGGAAGATCAGCAAAAGCACAAGACTAGAAAGTTGAGTGTCAAGCTCTGAGCGATGTCTTTGAAAGAGACACACAGATGCTGAGACAGCATTCTCCTGGGGAGAGGCAGCTGCGGGAGGGAAGAGAACGATGCTTTTCTGTTCTGTCCCAACTCCTTGGCCCTGGATAATCAAAGAAAGCCTAGAAACCAGAGTAGAAAATGAACTTTATATTGGAGCAAAGCACATTCCACCACTGCTGGAATGGGGCCAGAGTTCCAGGCGGCAGGGCCGGTGCACACATGCAGCAGGAGTGGTGGGTGCCCTGCTCTTTGTGGACCTGCTAGGCTTTTCCTGCCAGTCTTTTACACAGACTTCAGTTCTAGTTAGAATGATTTGTTCTTGGTTCTGTAACCTGATAAGCTCTTGACCACGGGAAGCCTCCACTTTCCCCAGCACTGTGGTGTTGAGTCTTGTTCTCAGGAGCTGGGTTATGGCTACAACTTCATGGCTTCCTGCTCCACTGATTGGTCTGAGGGCGTCAGGTACTTCTCCTGGATGCCCAGGGTACTGGCAGGAGGGGTTCGTTAAGGCTGACAGCATAAGCAGAGGACAGGGAGCTGGTCTGGACAGGATTGGACCTCCAGAAGTTTGTCCCAATCATGCCCAACATATTCCTCCCAGCCCTCTCCCATCTTCACAAATTATAGCTTTAGGTCACAAGCAAAAGGAGTCAGTCTGGAGCCAAGAGCTTCTACACTTGCTTTCTCCCTGTCTCAGATGACCCAAGTGCTAACCCCACAGCTTCGCTTCAAGGTACATGCTCTGGAACCAGACTTTAAGGGTTCAGATCTTAGATGGGAGAGTTGTAAAGATTACTTAAGACAATAAGGACCTATCTTATCTTACACATAGCAGATGGTCAGTACTTATGACTTCTATTTTAATGACATCTAAGGGGGTTCTAGTGGCCTAGTAGTAAGAAGCTGTGTTGAAATCCCAAAGGCATGCAGTTCAAATCCATAGCTGCTCCACAGGAGAAGGATGGACAATCTCCTCTTTATACAGTTTCCTGCTCTGAAAACCCACTGGGAGTCAGCTATGAGTCAGTTTCAACGTGATGGCTCACAGTAACATTTTACTGACAAGAGACAGAACTTCCATCCATAACCAAAAGAGAACAGATGAATGGGACATCTAAGAATCAAATCCCTATGCACATCAAAAAACTTCTCCAAAGGGGTAAAAAGGAAAGCCAGACTGGGGAAAAAATATTTGGCAATGACATGTCTGATAAGGGACTCCAGCACCTAAACAAGATAAACAACCCAATCGCAAAATGGGCTCAGAATATGAACACTTCACCAAAGAAGACATTCAGAAGATGAACACACACATGAAAAAATGTTCAAGATCTCTACCTCTAAAGAAAGATGCAAATCAAAACAACTGAGATATCATCTCACCCCTGTAAAAATAGCAAAGTTCAAAAGAGCAGCAAACAACAAATACTGGTGAGGTTGTGGAGAAATTGGAATCCTTATTCATGATTGGTAGGCATGTAAAATGATGCAACCACTATGGAAGGCAGTATGGTACTTTCTTAAAATAGAAATACCATTTGACCCACCAATTCTATTACTTGGAATATACCTTAAAGAAACCAGAACTGCCACCCAAACAGATATATGCACTCCTATGTTTATTGCTACATTGTTCACAATAGCAAAGAGATGGAAGCAACCCAAGTGCCCATCAATAAATGGATAGAAAAGCTGTTGTATATTCATACAATGGAATACTACGCAACACTGAAAAACAAAGAACTCACAAAATATTAGATAAAATGGGTGACCCTGGAGAACATTATGCTGAGTGAAATATCTCAGTCACAAAGGTTAAATACTGCATAATGCCACTGTTATAAAACAGGACTGCCATGGGATTGGGGGAGAAACGAAGAAAAGAGGGAATAATGAACACTGCATTGAAACAGATGAGGGAAAGAACTATTTAAAAGGAATATCTGAAGGGAGCTCTGGAGGCCTAGTGGCAAGAAGCTGTACTACAATCCCAGAGGTGCACAGTTCAAATCCACCAGACGCTCTGCTGAAGGAGGAACAATCTCCTCCTATACCTGTCAGATCTGATTTGACGGTACACACACACAAAAATAATAAAATTTAAAAATTTTTTTAAAAAGGAAAAAGGAGTATCTGATTAGGTATTATTTGCATGTCAACAGTCCAGAATAAGAGGTGTATAGCAAAGTGAACTGAAAGGTGGGGAGAACGGAGCAAATTGTGCAAAATTTAAATATTTTTTTTTTAAAAGAAAAGCAAACTTGGGGAGAGTAAGAAGGAAAATGTGCAACAGTGAGTGAATAGAAATTCAAGTTTTCTGTAAACTGCTGTTAAAATATTAATTTCTGAGGTCCCAACTCTTCTCACTATTTCTTAGTTGTTGGAATGGACGGAAAACCTCATAAGCAGTTCGTTACTTCACGTCTACCTCACATTCGAACTTCCGAGTTGTAAAACAACCCAGTGGTAGATGGAATTTGCTCCAGGACTTAAGAACCATAAATGACATAGCTGAGCCTCTACATCTTGTGGTTCCTAACCTCTACACTATAATAGACAAAGTGCTAGTCTATAGGCCTTTTATTGAAGAACCACCTTCCCTCTGTAACCTGATTTGTGCCACTATTAGAACCTCTACTCAGAATATTATTGCCTTTTAATTTTTGACTCATGTACTTTTAACTTGTTAGTTAAATTTGTGTCTTCTAGGCCGCAACACTTCCATGATACATCTTCAAGGATATGAACATGTACAGCTAAGCACAATTGCTAACAATGCATCTAAATTCCAAAATCAATCTCCATAATAGTCTATGTGTTTCCCACTGCCAAAGGGGCCTATTAGAGTAGTGAGAGAAGATCTTCACCCTGAAACCCACAGCATCCCTTTTCAGCAGGAAGTAGCTAAGAGAATACGCCATCCCCTTTTCCTTATGAATCAGGGTGAAGTCTCTTTCAGGGAGGAGTGATAGGGAATGGCAAAGGACACACTGACAAAGGAGATTAATCAGAACTGGCTTCGACAAGCACTGTGGCAATTGGACAATTAAAACAGACATTTGGGGAGGGAAGAAGAACGAACTGGGGAGGAGGGTAGAGAAAACAGTGCAAGGATGAATGAATGAAAACCCAAAATCTCTGTAAATGTTCATTAAAACTAATAAAATTTAATAATAATTTTAAAAAAATTAATTTTTTTAAAAAGAATTTCTGAGAAGTCAAAGAAAGTGACAAATTCCTGTGTGGACTGCAGGACACCTTCTTCTTCTCTTTGGAACAGCAAGAAAGTGGGGCAGGAAGTCATAAATCAGATTCACAAAGGAAAAGACTGCAACACTGCAGAGGGTGCTCTGTGAGCCTGCCTGGCCTAACAAAATAGGGTCAGCCAAAAGAAAAAACTTAGAGGAGACAGAGCTGTGGCTGTTCTACTAGATGAACCAATGCCAGAGCGAGGTTTCTGACAGCCACAGGTTTGAACTATTCCTCGAGCTCATGCTGAGGCTGTCACTCTGCTTACTCTAACTTAGGGTACAAGCCAACCTCCTCACTACTAAACACCACACTATTCCCTAGACTATTCAAGTCACAATTGCATACTTCTACTTCACCACCATTATTAAACTGCAAGATTCTCTATTTAAAAAGCTATAAATCATGCACTCAATACCATAGAATTAGACCCCGGGTCTCTGGTCATTTCTCAGCTGCCATAGTATACCCAAACACCACCAGCATTTCCCCTAAACAATCATTAACCCTAGAAACAAAAAAACCCCTAACCCCCCAAAACAAATTAAAATAACTATGGATAAGGCTGACAAGAACTGGAATTTCAGAACACTTAACTGTGCTTATAGAAAACCTACTCAGAGCTCAAGAAGTTAACTGTCCAAACATAACATGAAAACACTGCCATGGTTCAAAATCAGGAAAAGTGTGTGTCAAGGCTGTATCCTTTCTTTATACCTACTCAATCTGTATGATAAGCAAACTAATTTGAGAAGCTAGACTCTATGAAGAAATATGGGGCATTAAAATGGGAAAATGACTCGTCAACAACTTGTTTATGCCAAGGACATAAACTTGTCCGCAGAAAGTAAAGACCTGAAGCAATTACTGAAAATTAAAGACTACAATACAGATTACATCTCAGTATCAAGAAAACAAAAACCCTCACCACTGGACCAACAGGCAACATTTTAATAAAAGAGAAAAGATTGAAGCAGTCAATGATTTCTACTTAGATCCATAACCAACAACCATTGTTGCTGTTCTATACCACCAGGTTGGAACTAACCTACAGTTGACACTCCAGTGGGTTTTCAGAGGCAGTTAATTGCATGGGAGGAAACTGCCCATCTTTCTGTGGTGCAGCTGGTAGAATCAAACTTTGTTCCTTTGGGATTGCAACGCAGCTTCTCAGCACTAGGCCATCAGAGCTCCCAACTACTCTGGTATTACTGTATACTGCAGAGTTGAAACTGACCCTCCAGTGGGATTTCAGAGGCCGTAATCAAGTGGGAGGAGATTGCCCATCCTTCTCCCACGGAACAGCTGGTGGCCTTGAACCATGTACCTTGGAACTGCAGCTTCTTGCCACTAGGCCACCAAAGCTTGCTAACACCCATCGTAGCAGTTAAAAAAAGAAAAAGATGTATTACAGCAGGAAAACTAGCTGTCAAGAACTTACTCAAAATAGTAAAGAGCAAGGATTGCTAGTTATAAGACTGTGATATACTGATCCAAGCCACTCTATTTTTAATTGCTTCCTATGCAAATAAACATCAACATAGAGAGTGATCAGCTGGCCCAGTGGAGAGAAAGCGATGCTACTAAGCCAAAGGTGGGTGACTTTTAATCCGCAGTCCTCAGGCCTGTCTTTCACTGTTTTTGTTCAAACATTCCTCTAGGTCATATAGCCCTGGTGTGTCCATCCACTTGTCATACAGAGGTAACTTGTGGTTGCTGTGAGGCTGAACACTGTGACGCTGATATGTCAAATGTGTTAATGGTTGGTTACCCATGGTGGACAGTGTTGGGTGAAACTCCCTGATTAAAACAAGCTTGGAAGCAGGAGCGGCATCCACTTCCGTAATAGCTTGCCTCCGGAAACCCTATGAACCTGGAGAGAGCATGAGAGACACACAAGTGTTGAGGACTCTCCTTCATAGGGTCGCTATGAGTCGCCTGCGACTTAACACCACACTTAACAACAACATGCAAATACACAAATCTGCTTTGGAGGAAGTGCAGTCAGGGCTTCTTAGAGGCAAGGATGGTAACAATCTCACATATTCTGGGCATGTTATCAGGAGGGAGCAGTCCTTGGAAAAAGATACCATAGTGGGAAAGATGGTCACTGAAAAAGACCTTCAACAAGATGGGCTGACACAGTGACTATAACAATGGGCTTGAACATGACAAAGATTGCAAGGATGCCACAAGATAGGGCAAGGTTCCTATCTGTGGCACATATAGGTGTTTTAAGTTACAGCTGAAGCAATAGCACATAAAAACAAAACAATTAAAATGCCACACCCTACTCTTTCGCCCACAGTTAACTCTAATCCATCATGAACAGTAGAAGGAATTGGAAAAAACCCAATACTATCAACTGACTTAAGAAGGAAACAAATGTATTCATATTTATACCTTCGGTTTAAATGCACGATTGCAAAGTTGTTAAATTTTCCTGTTTATTCTGGGGGGAAAGAAAAAGGAAACAAATCTAAAACAAAACCAAGATAAACACACATACATCAATTCATGTTCATAACAATCCCGTAAGACAGAGAAACATCCCATAGGATTTTCTCCCAGAGTGGTTGGAAGGTGTGAAAACACTGACCTTTACGGTTAGCAAGCCAGGTGATTAGCCACTGCACCACCAAGGCATCTGCTGTCTCCTGGAAGTCTCAATTTCTTCAACAATAAAAAGCAGTTAATGAGAATGAAATGAGGTCTTGCCAGTGAAGAACTCAGTCATTAAAATGTCCTCAGAATTTTACTATTTTTTTTCATTTTATTATTTTTGTGTGTGTGTACCATCAAATTGGATCTGACTGGTACAGGAGTAGACTGTTCCTCCTTCAGCAGAGAATCTGGTGGATTCAAACCGCGCCTCTGGATTGCAGTGCAGCTTCTTGCCACTAGGTCACCAGAGCTCCATAGAACTTTGCTATTTTTATGGGGTCATCAATCAAAATCCTTTTCTCCCTCATAGAGATCAACCTAGGGAATCTTTTCTTTATTTTGCATACGGGGAACCCTGAAATAACCAGATGAGACTTTCTAGTTTAATAAAAGTCAGAGTTATATGAAGGCTCTTCCTAAGCGTTAATGAGGATCTTAGCAGTTCTGGCTGTGTTTTCCAATTTTTAGAAATGTTTAATTTTTTCCACCATGCCCAAATTCTGATCCTTAAAGATTCATTAGTATTAAACTAGTGTTTTGGTTTTTTTTTTAGGGGAAAATAGTAATGATAGATTAGAAAATTATATCCCTAAAGGGAAAAACCTCCCCTGTGAAAGGAAATATGGAGTGGAAGGCGAACTAGTGCTTTCTTAAATTCTTTGAATATGCATTCTTTTCCGAAATAAACAAAAACCCTTTGAAAAATTCATGTCACTCCTACTCAAAACAGATTCTCTGAAACCTGTGCCCATCACTTTAATTTTCCTCAGAAGGCACTGATGCTGCGTCTACCCTGAGGATTACTCAGGTCATCCTGCTTGACTTCGAATTTGTCCTTACCCCTCAACTCAAAATCCTGAGCAGGGCACACGAAATCCCACTTTGGGCCTGCCTACCCATCTAACCCTACCACTGCTTCCCAGCCAGGAGCCTGACCGGTTTGTCACAAGTCATGTTATCCTATGTCCAACTTCAAGATGTCTCCATTTTTTACTTCTTCCTACTTCTGCTTATACCATTTCTTCCGCTTTGAATTCTTATTCCCTCTTAATCAGCCAGAGTCACACTTTGAGATGCTGCAACTTAAGTGCATAACCTCTAAGCATTCCTTTACACTCCCCAACTCCAGCCAAGCTGAGCAATCCCTTATATACAAAATGAAGCTGATTTTAATGGGGAGGGATAGGGGTCAGGGTCTAAAAAATCAACATGAATATACATGATGAAAGTTACCTTTAAAAGTTTCCTAAATTACTCATTAAATATAGAATACATGATTTTGTGAACACACTCCTATACTATATTATACATGGATGTATAATGTGCAAAATACAATTAGAACACTAAATCATCCTCTCTCCTCTTCTGCTGAGCACATGCAGCTGACTGCCAACATCAACTGCATGTATGAAAAAAACCCAAAAAACAAAACTGCATGTATGAGACAACTCCTCAGTACCTTACTCCACACTCTTACTGCCATCAGAAACTTGTCTGCCCCCTTCTAAGCTTTCTTACAAGTGAAAGGGCCTGACATGGATCTGTAAGTACTAGTTAGAATTATCTCCCTTCATAGACAGGGACTCTGGAGTCCCACCTCTCTTTCATCCTGCTGAGTCTAGCATCTTTTATTCTAATGGTAAATCTGTGAGACCATCAACTGTGACTCTGTCCTGTCTCACTCAAGGCATTCTTGATCTGAAGGCCATCCTACTCACACTCTTGGTTCTTTTACTGGTCACTAACATAAGTTCCTAGTTGCTTCCTGAAGACTTCTTGATGTTTCATGCCCCGTAACCACCAGCTCCCTTTCACCAAAAAAACCTAACCCCTTTTTGTCTTGCTGGACTGACTAGCAAAATGACTCACCCCACAGTTGAAGCCAAAAATATAAGTCTAAATTCAACTGCACCTCGCTTTATCCCATAACGACCCAGCAACCAACTCCTAAAGTCTTGTTGCCATGTGTCCTGGAAACTGATCATAATTATGTGATGCACAGCAATCCCAAGGAATCTTAACACATTTTTCTAATCCATGTCCCTCTTTCTACTTTCACTGCAAACATTTCAACCCTTCTCAGTAAAAGTAAAAAAACCCTCTTGTTCCTAAGCACATTCCTCAAATCTATTTTCCAATTAGGAAATGAATTGTACATACCCAAATTATTTGTTGTTAAATGCTAATGGGTTGCTTATGACTCAGCAATCCTACGAATAATAGTTGAAAATCAAGTCTTACACTGCACTGTCCTCATCAACACCTGGCTGAAATTCTTGCAGTTACCATGTCAATACATCTTGTTAAGGGTCTCCTTTTTGGATTGACACATCCTGACAACATATCCAAAATATGTGTGATGAAGTGTCACCATCCTTGCCTCTAAAGAGCACTTTGGTTGCATTTCCTCCAAAACAAATTTCTTTGTTCTTCTGGAAGTCCGTGGGATATGTGGTACTCTTTGCCAAGACCACAACTGTTGTAAATCCTACCATGTCTGTGTAATAAATACTACACTTTCCTATGAGGTGGTATCAGTGCCTTGAATCTCTTGAGATAAAAATGAGATTACACAAGAAGCAAGCACAGATGATAGTAGCTGCCACAGCATCAGATCTCAAAGGAATCTAGTACCAGAAGTTGAAAGAGACCTTCTCTTAGAGCGCACAGAGAGGGAAAGCCTTCTAGAGCAGGTGTCCAGAATTCAGACTTGAAGCCTCTTTCACTTGAAAAAAATGCTTCTGTTCTTAAAGCTCGGAGTGTTTGTTATAGTGGCACTAGATTTAGACACAAAATCAGAGCCTTTGTCTTAGAAGTATACACAAGGCATACAAGAATACTATGCTAATCCTCAGTGCCCATCCGTGAACTGAAGTCCACCATCCTTAGCAGAGCACTCAGTCCGGGAATCACCAGTCTTACCTTCCACCCCGACACTGCTGCATTTCTTTCCCTCTTCACACTCAATATACCAGGAAGCCTATTCTTCTGTGTTTCTCCCTGCCCTCTCATTTCCAGCTCTGTATTTTTTTGTTCCTTCTAATAAATTTCTTCCCAGTTCCTCGGGTGTAACCAATTGAAACACTGTAGAGCACTTGAGCATGAAAAACAGCCCTTAGGGTACCCATGTGGTCAACATGAAATGAGTCCTCTATAAAGCTGGGACCATCCCCGGGCCCCATGCCTCATCTTTGTGGATGCGGCCAAGCATAAGGTAAGCTAGAGAACAAGGATACGAGGAGAAATGGAAGTCGGCTCCCACTGCAGCAGACATCATGGCCTCTAGGCTTCGCTGCTCCTGGACCCCAAAGCAGTAGCCATTGGCTTTATCCACAGCCTGTAGCACTCGCTGGATGCTCTCCTTGTCCTGGGTGGGAAGGACAAAAACAGTTGTGAGTGACAACAAGGTGTACAGAACTAAGGCTGTACCAACACACACCAGCCTTGATCTAGTCTTCTAATATCTTTGCACATGCAGCTTCTGTGAGCTAAAAGACTCCTACGTTCCCCAGTGGCCTGACTAAATTCCATCTTTGCTGGCCATCAGCCCAGCTAGATTAGAACAGATAAGCCCCTCCTACACGCACAGTGTCCCAGGTTGATTCCTTTTGCAGCTTTAAGCTTACCATCATTAAAAAAAAACACAACTGAGTGAAAATGTACAATTAGTTTTTCATTCTTAGACATTTTGCATTATACCATTATCACCTATTAACGTAATCAAAATGCCTGATCAATCCCTTATTATAGAATGCCTCTGTTTTCACCAACTTACCTATTTATTAATTTTTACTCCCTTCTCCCTCACTTCCCCTCCCTGGTAACCATCTAAGGATGATTCTGTTTGTAAGCCTCTTCTTAGCTTTTATAAGAGTGGCGTTTTATCACTATTTTAACCACCCACTTAGCGTATTTCTGTTATATTGGATCTGACAGTGGATCCTCAGGAGGAGGAGGAGGGACAATCTCCTCCCATGAAACCCAATGGAGAGTCAGTTGTAAGTTGGCTCTGACTCGACAGAAATACCACAGGCAGTTCTGGTGGCCTACTGTGTAAGGAGCTGTACTGCCAATCCAAAGGCAGGTGGTTCAAATGCATCAGCTGCTGTGTAGTAGAAAAGATGGGCAATTGCCTCCTGTGTGATTTATGGCTTCTGAAGTACTGCTGAAAGGTCAGCTATGAGTGAGTTCCAATCTGACAACAAGTTTGTGCTTCTTTGATGATTTATAACGGACTTTTTGGGTTTTATTTATTTTTTTTATAACGGACTTTTTGTAACTTAGCATAATCTCCTCTACATTCATCCAGGCAATGCAGTGTTTCATGAAATTTCTTTTTTTAGTGCTGTATATTACTCTATTGTATGTTACTGTATTGTATCCCATACCAGAGTTTCTCTAGCTATTCATCATCTGCTGTTGAGCACTTGGGTTGTTTTTGTCTTTGTTATTCTAAACAAAGCTGCAATGAATTGGGGTGTAACTTTAACTGCTTGACATCATTTTAGAAATAATGTTTTAGTGCACTTCTGTTGAAGGAGTGCACAGCAATTTAGATTTCCATTTAATGATTTCTATGCAAGATTATCAGTGTCATTAGTTAGAATTCTTCGCAATGTATGAACATTGTTATTTCTATTCTGGTTGTCCTATTTCCATTGGTCTAGTCTCCCTGCCCACTTATATTCCCAACCTTATTATAAATTAATTGTTGACTGTTTAGGTCAGGGACTTATTTATGGAAGCTTCTCCAGTCTTGAGTTAACAGTAAACATTCAGTAAACATGCATGTTATGTGACCTGGCTGTAATTGCTTCCTCAACCACGTAACAGTGGTAAGCAGGATCTATGCATCACGTGCTAGGAAGGACAAATCAAGATAATGCACTTTCAGTCCTTCACATAGTGGCTGCTACACAGAAAGCCTTTAGAAATGGCAATTGCTAGGGGAGCTCTGGTGGCCTAGTGGCAAGAAGCTGCACTGCAATCCCAGAGAAACACGGTTCGAATCCACCAGATGCTCTGCTGGAGAAGGAGGCGCAATATCCTCCTGTACCAGTCAGATCTGATTTGACAGTACACGCACACAAAATTTAAAAAAAAAAAAAAAAAAGAAATGGCAATTGCTATAATTAATGGTACAGGGTTGGACTTCCTCATTTTACAGTAAAAAAGTACGCCATTAGGATGATATGAAACAATACAAAACAGAGCGAGCCAGTCTAGTTACTGGAATCCTATGTACCACAGCCTCTGACGAGGTCCTAGACATTGTCAGAGCCTATAGCCAAGGGAAGAGGCTTCCCGGTTCCCAGTACCTGGATGTTGAGAGGGATGAAGGAGACAAGGCTGTAGTCTTCAATGAGCTGCACCAGTTTCTCATTAAGCTGGCGGTAGTGGCGGAAGAATGGGTCAGAAGCCAGGTGGTCAAGCAAGTAGGACAGGTCCAGGACCTCTGTATAATAGTCCAAGTTGAAAGCTAAAACAAGATATCAGTGTTCAGAAGCAGCTGGCATCAGGGTAAAGACATGAAGAACACACTTTCTTCCTTCTTTTGTTCTCATTAATTCATTCAACAAATTCTGATGCAGAGAATACCTGGTTTTAACTACTGTCTCTGGCATTTATCACCTACATAAGCCAGTACCATTTCTTGGTCCTGTTGTGAGAATTAAATAACAAACCTCAGTATAGATAAAGCCTTGATTAATGACAGTAAGAAGTGATAGTGAACTAGTCCCTGTCTGACAGAGCTCAGTCATATAGCATGTCTAGAATTTGGTGCTCACACTGAAGACTCCACAAACGGCAACCAAAGAGCAGAATAAGCAAATAATTTCCATTTCTGGACGTGTTCCTTCTTAATACAAAAGAAGAGACTACATTAGATGATTCTTAAGTTCCTGGTCAGATCAAAAGAAAAATGCCATGCCCATCCCTATTCCCAGAACTTGACCAGCTTGTTTCAAAGCAAATTGGGGGAAATGAGATGGCTGGAGAGCTATCAACTCATTCCCTGCCTCTGCATCCATGGTTAACAATAACTGCCCGATTAGAAACTGATCTCCCCATTTCTACAAAAAAAGAAAATTATATTCACTTCAACACAAACTTGCCTGATTGTTTAATAGGTACTTCTCCCTGAGAATTAAGAAAATGGAGACAGATACACTTAGGCTTGAACTTCATCTAGATGCACAGACCAACTATGTAACTGACCTTAATTACTGATGTACTATTTCCAGGCTTCAGTGTCTTGTCTGGAACAGTCTCTAGGACCATTATGACTGGAGGCTGTGAAGGGTGAGAGGCCTGGGAAGACTACAAATTTGGGAACTAATTAAACAGCTTCTGTGCTTGCCAGGAGATAGACCAGGACTCTAGGTTGAGGACGCCCTTCCAAGGGGCTGACATATCTCCATGTCCTGAGTGGGGGCAAATCTGCTTCCCTAGTCAGGTTCTTGTTACTTTCCTAACAACCTCCTACCATGGCTATATTCTGATAATTTTCACAATCTTTTCTAATTTCTGCTATTTAGGGTACTGATGGCCCCAGCTCAATGCTAGCTCTTGGGCCTCTACCTCAAATCAGCCTGCTTCTTGCTCTGCCTTTCCCACCTTAATGAGGGGCTTTCAGATTGAGACAGATTGGGAAGAAGGCCTGGTCATCCACTTCTGAAATAACAGGCCTTGGGAAACCCTATGAGCAACAAGAGGAACACCATTAAGATATGATACTAGAGGTAAAGCCCTTAAAATGAAAGATCAGAGAAGATAAGGATGGTGCAGAACAGGGCACGGTTTAGATCAAAGGGTAGTTATGAGCTGTGCTCCACTTGACAGCACTTAAAAATATATAGTCACTTGTTCAAGACTGAAAATTGAGTCATCCTTAATTCATCTGCATCCAAAGAACTTAGAATTTTATCTGGCAGAGTGGCCTAAAATAACTGGGAGGGGTCAGGATTTGCCTAAGGTTATTATAATCAGCCATGCAGTCTGAAGCAGCTTCCTTCAACTGACATCTTTGTTTCCCTCCCGTCCAGTGACTGCCTGACATGATAAGGATCCCTTACCTAGCTTCCCATAGTGTTCAATGAGGTCCATCTTGGAGAGGAGGTTAACATGGGGTAGCTCCACATGCAGCATGGTGGCCAGGGAGGTACACAGTACCGAAATGAACTTGGCTGGGTCTGTGCAGTAGTGAGAATCTACCAGGTGCACAGCTGTCAGCTGGGAGGGGAGGAAGACAGAGAGAGCAGCTGAGGAAGAAGTGCAATCAAGGTCTTATCTCCATCAGATTTGGTGTTCTTGAGGACAAAACCTTCCCAGAACAAAACCCTCCCCATCAGCATCCTCACTCTCATTTGTTTTGTACTAATTAACATTCACCCTAGTTACCTTCTCCCTGGCATTTTCCCTTTTAAGATGCCTTGCACTGAGCCTCTTAGCGAGCAGTGCATATGACTTTGCATTCACTTTTGCCTGCCAATTCAAAATCATGCTACTTTTCCTATATTCAATAACTCAGAGTTGGGTAACACCCATTTTAAAGATGATAAAAGAAAAAAAATCCTCAGGTTCAGAGAGATTAACTGACTTACCCCAGACCACACAGCGAGTCAGTGGCAGAGTCAGAACTCCAACTCACATGTTACTCCAAAGCAACTCGGCCCCTATCTCGCTGTTATGACATGGGGTCATGGCATTTGCCCTCCTCCCTAAACCTCAATTCCTTCATCTGTACAATGGGCCTGCCCAACATAAGACGCACCCTGAGGTCCCACTGCGCCATCTGGGAGACGATGCTGCGCAGGGCACCGTGGTGCGTGCAGAGCTCCACCTGGCCGGGGCAATCGAACAGAAAGTAGTGGCCACGGAGGGGGCTGAGCTTGTCACGCAGCCAGTCCAGATTGGCTTCCAGGTATTCCATGCAGTAAAGCAGGCCGCCGTTGGGCCCCAGCCGCAGAGCGTCCATCACATCAGCCAGCCCCACCAGCTCGCTCACGTCCACAGCGCACTCGTAGGGCAGCCCCTCGTTGGCAGGGTCTAGGTTCACCACCGCCACGCGCCGGCCCAGCGCGCGCAGGAACTCACTCATGCCCAAGCAGTACGTGGTCTTCCCCGAGCCTGGAGGGCCGATTACCACCTGCCCGAAGGCTGTGGTAGGGGTGGCCCCCGCCATGGACAGAACCGCAGCAGAGAACGGAGCCAAGAAGCCCAGAGGGAGAAAGAGCAGAGGAGCCGGGTCAGAAGCGGGAGCTCGAAAGCACACTCCCCTGAGAGACCCAAGGGACACTTAAGGGTCGATTACTCTGTCCCTCCAGAGTCCGCGAGGTGCTCGAGAAACAAGCCCGCGGCCACTCAACTTCCGGTGGACGTCGGAAACGGCTCCGGAAGGCAGAGGAAGTCCCGCCCTCACAGTGGCGCGGCAGCGCCGCACCCGGGGCCGTGGCTACGCAGCCGCAGTTCGCGCCTCCACCTGGGAACCCAGCAAGTTGTCAAGCATCTCCGCCAACCTAAAGGTGACCTTTCCAACTGTTCCTTGTCAGCCCAGAGGAAGAGTTGAGTGTAAGATACGGAGCAGTTGAGAGGCTCACAGGCAGGTGTTTGAGGCACTTTAATGAAGAAATAAAGATATTATTTAAAAAAAAAAATTACCAGCCTTCCTCTAGGCCCAAATTAGTAGAGAAATCAGAAACGTCTAGTTGTAAACTTTATTCTCCTGTAGTCATGGGCTTGGGCCTTCTCCCGCGGATTTTCTCACAAAACCTCTTCCTCACCAAATTAAATGTCTTTATTTTTGGAAGATCTTCTGGGTGACTCTTTGGGAGTCCCCTTGGATGGCTGTGCTGATAACCTCAGTAGATCAGTTTTTCAAAGTACTGGTGAGCCATAATGGCTTTGTTAAAAACAAAACAAAACAAAACAAAACACCAAACAAACCATTGAGGTAGATTTCCAGAAGTCAAGTTCAGAACAAAGCACCCAGACAAGCTGTATTCCGTCTGCTTCACTGACTTCTTATTAAGTGGGATATAAAGCCAGGCAGAGATAGGGCTGCCATCTTGTGTGATCTTGACCAAGGAATCACCTGACCTTATTACTCTGGTTCAGAGGCACTGTCCAAGGCGCTGCTGGAGCCCCTCACAAAGGCTATATCTGTCCGGAATTTCATGCTGGTGGGTGGCTGGCGGCGGAGCAGTGACTCTTGCTGGTCCTGGGGCAGGGGCTCATCATAGATGGTGGAGATGAGCCCTAAGCCAGTTCCACGAGGCCTCTTCAGCTGCCCAAATGGCTGGAGCTTCTCTCCATGGTACCTGCATAAAGAAATCTTAGTGAGTGGGCTACTTGCTCTCAAACCCCCAGTAAAAAGAATAGGAAGGGACAGAGAAATAAATATATCATTTCTGGTTTGTTTCAAAAGCCAAGTCCTTAAATCTGGGTCTTCATTCTTTGGCTCCCTCATCTATCCACTAACAGTGTTAGCAGCCAAGGGCTTACTGATGCCTTCATTCTGGTAAATGCTGCTCAAGGAGCTATCAGTAACACATCAATTTTTTTTTTTTTTAAAAAAACCCAACTCTAAAACATTGCCACCAAGTCAAAACACTCAGAGCTGACACTCTAGTGGATTTTCAGAGGCTGTCAATCACATAGGAAAAGGTTGCCTATTTTTCTCCTATTAATTAGCTGGTGGATTCAAACTGGCAGCTTTTTGGTTTGTAGTGCAACTCCCTACTGACTTAGACCACTAGAGCTCCCTAATAGAAATCACATTAAAAGTCCAACAGTGACTAACTAGGGGCAAAGGAAAGGACTCTTGTAAGAAGTATAGTGTTAAGTCTTCAGGTTTGGGTCTTTTTTAAAAGAAAAGTACCAGACCTTTCAGAATGAGATATAGCATTGTAAAAAGGACTGGGGAATTGTGCAGCAATGGATGAATATTTTTTAAAAAAGTGAATTTGGGGAGGGGGAAGTGAAGGCGAGGGAGTAAAATGTGTAACAATGAATGAAAATCTAATGTCTCTGTAAATGTTTGTTAAAAGTACAATTAAAATAAAATTTTATTTTAAAAAAAGGGGGAAAAGTATCAGACCTAATTTTCCCTTCTAACTCTATTTTGATGTTTTTCTAGCACCCATTCCAAAACCAGTGAGAAGGCAGAAACCAGGTTATAGCTCTAAGGCTAGATCAGGCCCCCAGGGAAGCTCCTCAGGTTCGCTCACCCCAATCCACGCTTGCATCTGGGGTTCTGGCCATCACTATCCAGGGCCTCAGGTACTCCTGAGCACCTGCTGCCCAGGCCTCGGCCTGGGGCCCAGCCTTGCCTTTCCATCACCTTCCGCCCAATGCCCTGCAGAGATAAAAGGCTCAGAAAGGGCTTCTAATAGGGAAAGGGGAAAATGCGAAGAGGGGAAAAAACCAGTTGGGGTCGATGGAGTGGCTTCAATGCTCACCTTAGTGTGTCGCTCAAAGGTGCCCACTTGGTGCTTAATCACTGAACTATGCTCCTGGCCATCGCGGAGCCTTCTTTCCAGACGCATTTGGACAGAATCTCGGGCATCTTTGTCTCCACCATCTGAGAAACCAGAACCCAGTTTGAAGAAGAGTCTTTCTCAAAAGAAGGTAGAGAAAACCAGGTTTCTAAGACCCTCTTCACAAGACTGACTTACTAATTTTTGTAGGGATTTATTATCTTGTTCATTAGGCTGGAAGCTGGTCAGAAGTAGGAACCATGTCTCCATCACTTTTGAGATGAAGAAATTGTGGCAAAGAAACATCATAGAATCAACAAATAATAGAACTAGGATTTGAACCCAGGTCAGTTTTGACTCCAGAATCTAACCAGAGCCTGACTCTTGACTATACCCTACCCTTCAGAACTTGCTCATAATACCTAGAGCTCCCTCTAGGAGCTGTTGTTTTAGGAAATGTTGTTTCTCTGCCACAAAGATCACAAGGCTCTGCCTACACCTCTGTATACACTCAACTAGAGATGTTTGGTTTTAAGAGTGAAATACTTATAGTGGGCTACCCGTGGTGCAGCAGATTTTTTAATATGGCTTTTCTCACCACTGGCTTTGACTTTCCCAGTATGGCTGAGCGGGATATTCAAATGTGGGTGTTTATGCTTTCACCGAGGGGACTGGATAGCTTGCTGATACAGGGACTAAGGTAAAGACTACGTTTTCAGGGAGAACATGCAAATAAGGTGTTGTTGAGTCTACTAACAAGGGAATAAATCAATTTTACCATCCTGCCAGACTTAAACTGAGCAGATTCAGAGGCAGAAAGCTAGAATCTTGCTACCATCAAAAAAGCAGCAGAGTGCAGTATGTTCTTTTGGGCCAGAGTCCTGTGCGAGATGGAGACCCAGACCAGCCCTCAAGCAGCAGGAGCAGTAGTGTGGAAGCATGTCCAATTTCACAGGAAGGAGCTTTGTGTTGCTGATGGAGAGTCTTCCTCCTTGTAGAATTAGTGGAAGCCAGGTGCCACCACTGCCTCCCATGCTGCCCACAATGTTTTTATACTACTCCAAGTGATGGTCCCTTTTCTGCCCTGATTCAGTCACCAGTTCTACTTCCCGGTATCACAACCCTGGCCCATTACCTCTGTCGTAGTACACACTCATGTCCACGTCCCAGTCGTCAGCTGTCTGTTCATCAAAGTCTGCAGAGACATAAAATCACCCAGCAGAGTAGGCTAAGGGCTCCTGAGTTCTGTTGCACACTAAATCCAGAATTAGATACATGTTCTAGAATTTGGGCGTTTTGTATTTTTTTTTTAAAGGAAGCTAAAGAAGCTTTATAAAGGGGGTATTTTGTATTTTTAACCCTCTCCTCTGAGAGTACAGTCATTCAAAATTTGGTGATGGGGGCCATTTTCCCTGTACCCCACTGACCTCCCTCCCATGAAGAGATGATTATGCTTGCAAGTACGGTAAAGAAAACCCCCTCCTTGGGCTTTTGTTTGGGCTCAATACAAGGGATTTCATCCCAGAAGAATGCAGCAGGCATTGGGTGAAATGCCCTGGCCTGGGTGGCTGGCATTACCTCCTTCTTCCTCCTGCCAGAACTGGGCATCAATGTAGAACACCAGGCCAGAACCACCTTTCTCCCACTTGAGCTCGATCTCCTCCTCAAAGAGCCGCTCAGTTGTACGTTCCTGCCTGGTCACATCCTCATGCAGCGCTTCATGCCGCTCCCACTCCTCACACCGGTCATCATCCTGGAGGAAAGGAGGACAGATGACCTCATGCCCAGAAGGAGGGCCACTCAGGCAACAGGAGGTGTGCGAAGCTGGGCTGCTGGCTCCGGCCCTTCAAATTTCTCTGAGATGCTGTTTTGGTACTTGAGATCCTGGCGGACATACTATCCTGTTGCTCAACATGGATTGCTCTATCTCATTGTTATGAATTGCACTTCTATGCCTCTCGTGAGAATCCATTTGGGAATTGGGTTATGTGAATGAGACAGAAGTAGTGTGGGATGTCAATATCCCTTAAAATATAAAAGAGACTAAGTCAGGGACTTGACCTAGCTTGCTAAGGTAGGGACCTCTGACGGTGTAGTTAATAGTTCATGTACTGCTAACCTGAAGGAAGCCCCTCTGTAGCAGTTTGAATCCACCAGTGTCTCCATAGGAAAAAGACTGGAAATCTCCCTTGTGATTTACAGTCTCCTCAAAACCTGCTGTTTGTTCCCACTCAACAGCAATGAGATTTTTTAAAAAAAATATGGTTCAGACATGGTCAATGGAAACAAAGGAACAAACAAGGACTAGTAACCCAATTGCTTGCACATGAGATTTTGATCCTAGAAGGAAACAGGCAATGGTATCCTATTCAAAGATAATTGGCAGTCAAGCAACCCACACCCTGCTAATAATAATTCAAACCCCTGCACCAGCTT
Source organism: Elephantulus edwardii (assembly GCF_000299155.1). Lineage (NCBI taxonomy): Eukaryota > Metazoa > Chordata > Mammalia > Macroscelidea > Macroscelididae > Elephantulus > Elephantulus edwardii. Next base: position 2,410,301 of record NW_006399778.1, on the reverse strand, counting down.
TCTGAAACTTTTCTGATGTGAGAGATCAAATTATCAGCAGGACTGTGGGAGGTGACACACATTCAAAGCAGAGCAGTTGGCTGTAACTTCAGAGTGGAACACAGAGTCAAAATCTACAAGAGATTTGGCTGCTGTGCAGTAGTTATGATGCTCTTGTTTCCGTCAGCCATGACTGAACAATTCTGAAGCCCTGGACTAAACACATGAAAAAAAGCAGAGATGGGGAAGACATGCTAAACCATATGTCCAGGATTAGAAGCTCAGGAGACAGGGACCTTCCTCCAGAGTCAACAGAGAAAGAGAGCCTGAACCAGGACTTTCCGCCTCCTAAACGGTGGGGGCAGAAAATAAATGTCTGTTTAAACCAACCACTTGTGGTATTTTTTTTTTTTAATTTCTTTTTTTTTCACTTGTGGTATTTCTATCATAGAAGTACTAGGTAATAAAGATACTCTCCACCAGCCTGCCATGTTCCTGTCTCAGTACTTTGACCATATTGATCCCCCCGCCTGAAGTATCTGCTCTTCTTTCCCACAGCCTTCTCTTTACTGAGGTAAATCTTCCTCATCTATCAAGTCCCATAGTCTACATGAAGCCTGCCTCCACTCAGACCCACAACACTTTCACTGGTCTCTGACTACATAGGGTTAATGCATACACAGTTTAGCCCTTTATACATAATTTCACAAGGAAAAGAGAAGGAACAAAACCAATGCTTACTGTCTATTGTGTGGCTGTCCTTCACTTACCTCCTTTAATAATGCCAATAAGCCTGTAAGTGCCATTCTGTAGATGACAAAAATTTAGCTTTCAAGAAATAAAGTGATTTGTTCAAGACAGTATTACTTGGAGGTGACAGCCTGTGTCCAAACTGAGGTCCCCACACCATGGAGACTTTGAGTTAGCAATCTTTAGGAAGATTTCAAGATGTTTAAAGAAAGGATTAAGAGTGTCTGTCCTACAACCAGGAGAAGATAAAATAGGTGAATTGGGGAGGGGGGAGGATTGGGAGGGGAGAAAAGTGCAACAATGAATGGGTGGAAATCCAAAGTCTCTGTAAATTTTCATTGAAATTAATAATAAATTAAAAAAATATGTTTACGGCATTGAAGTCTATGGGGGAGAGAATAGTCTAAAAGTATTATATTTTAGGGCATTATTTTTATCGTAGGAGTATG
>NW_006399778.1:2405762-2407297 GCF_000299155.1 Elephantulus edwardii | reverse complement strand
AATAAATTTTAAAAAATAAAAGAAATAAAAAGAAGCATATAGATCCTGGGGGTGGGGGTGGGGAAAGAGTGTCTGTGAAATCCTGCTCAAGCTCTTAATTTACAACTGCTTGACTGGACTTGTGGAATGGTGGGGTAACTCTCAGCTGAAAACTGTAGGGCTCAAGTTCCTGACTATTAAAATTCCCAGGAGGACCTAGAATTACTGTTACAAACCAAGTGCTAGCAAAAAGTCAAGACACTAAAGATGTAGTCCAAATTGTTAACAATACTAGGTTACATGAGGATATGGATAAATGGCCCTTTTTTTCAGAGTATGCATAAATTCTCTACTTAGTTGTGAGAGTAACATCAAGGACATCATACTTGAAGAAAGCAAAAGAAATGCTAAGAATGAAAGGACCAAAATGAATGTTAGAGAGGCCCTGAAACTTGTTCTAGAACTTAGAGAAGCTAAAGAAAGAAGAAATGGGAGACACTGAGAAATGAAGAGAAATGGAAGCCACTCAACAACCCTGGAAACCGAGCTCTATTTTTCAGAACCCTTCAGGTGTATTTTAAAGGAAGAGGTCTTGATTTTGGGAGGTTTCCAAATATATTCTCCATGAATGAGAATCCCAGATCCCTGTCTTTCCAATCAGAATCTGTTACTTCTGCATTTGCAGATTATGAAGAACAGAAAAGCCCCTTTCCAAATGATCTGAAAGGCTGACAGTTCCTTCTGAGCTCAGGTTCTGGCTATCTTGAAACTACAAACGAAGCTTCACATCAGAAAATGTCAATCATAGTCACAGCTAAATTTTCGTGTGTTCTCTCCCCTCCATTTTCATTTGTTACCTTATGTTTCCATTTTGTATTTCCAGATTTAAGATGAACCTTTCCGGTGGGAGAAAGAAGCAGCAGTTTGCTTGTGTAATAATTTACAGCCTTGGAAACTACGGAGCAGATCTGTTCTGTCTGATAGATTGCTATGAGTATGAACAGACTCAATGGCAATGGGGTTAGTGGGTTTTGGGGTGCACTTTTAGCATTATTTTCTGTCACTTTATTGCGGAGAGTTAATACTGAATATCAAGAATAAAATGTTTGTGAAACAGAAAAAAAAGAAGACAGCTGAAAAGAATATTTCAAAGAGCAGACTGAGAAGACAAAGTAAAACATGTGTACAAACTGTACAAAGACCTACAGTTAGAAAACCAAAAGGGAGGGAACACACTTGGCATTTCTCAAATTGAAAATAACTGAAGAAGAAAAAATGCAAGCGTTGAGTTGAAAAACAGAAAGATTTTATGAGCAAATAACTGAATGACACAAGAAGTATCAAAAGAAGATGTAAGGCACACATAGAATCACTTTACCAACCTACAACCAGGAGAAGATAACATAGATGAATGGGATCTTCTAAGACTCAAATCCCTATGCACATCCAAAAACTTCTCCAATAGGGTAAAAAGGGAAGCCACTGACTGGGAAAAAGTATTTGGTAATAACATATCAGATAAGGGACTTATATCCAGAATTTATGAAATACTTGAG
>NW_006399778.1:2395989-2404387 GCF_000299155.1 Elephantulus edwardii | reverse complement strand
AAAAAAAAAAGAATCACTGTACCAAAAGAGCTCGTCAACACGGAACCATTTCAGGAACCATATCAAGAATCACTAGTGTTTTGGTGACTGCAGAGCATAGAGGATCGCTGCTGGACCAAGGTCACTGGACCTTAGTGCTCCACCTCTTCTCCAATAACTCTTGAAACTTGTCAATAAAATGATTTGATGCCCTCCTCTCCCCTCCTAAAACAAAAAGAATCAATAATACTGATGGAAGAAGTCCAGCTTGCACTTGAGGTAACAGCAAAGACGCAGCCCTGGATGTGCTCATTCATCCATGACAAGACATTTAAAAGACAGCAGCTAATCACCTGAAGGCTGGGCTCTATGAGAAGAAGTGTGGCATCGGGATTGGAGGAAGACTCATCAACAATTTGTGTATGCAGATGACACAACCCTGTTTGCTGAAACTGAGGAGGATCTGAAGCGCTTGTTGCAGAAGGTCAAGGACTACAGCCTTCAATATGGATTGAAGCTCAATATCAAGAAAACAAAGATTCTCACCACTGGGCCGACTGGCAGCATCATGATAGACAGTGAAGAGACTGAGATTATTAGCAGCTTTAGTTTGCTTGGCTCCACAATCAATACTCTTGGTACCAGCAGCCAGGAAATCAAAAGATGAATTGCATTGAAAAAGTCTGCTTTCAGGGACCTCTCCAAATTACTGAAGAGCAACGATGTCAGTCTGCAGACTAAGGTGCGCCTGATTCAGGCTAAAGTCTTTACAATTACTTGCTATGCATCAGAGCGCTGGACAATGACTAGGGATGATAGAAGGAGAATGAATGCCTTTGAGCTGTGGTACTGGAGAAGAGTATTGAATATACCATGGACTGCTGGGAGAACAAACAGGTTAATCCTAAAGAGGGTGAGACCTGGCTGCTCCTTGGAGGCAAGGATTCTGAAGCTTTGTCTGACATATTTTGGGCATGTTGCAAGGCAGGACCAGTTCTTGGAGAAGGATGTCATGCTTGGAAGGGTGGAGGAACAGTGCAACAGAGGAAGGTCCTCGATGAGATGGACTGATTCGGTGACTGGGGTAATGAGGGTAGGTGTATCAGAGACAGTAAGATTGGCACAGAATAGAGCAGGGTTTAGAGATGTTCTACATAGGGTTGTTAGGAGTTGCAGGCAACAACAACAATAACAATCAACTGGAAGAGATCTTTATTTGTGCCCACTCCAAAAAAAAGTGATCTAACAGGATGTTGAAATTATCAAATGGCACTAATACTACACTCAAAGGAAATCTTGCTGAAAATTATTAAAAAACAGCTACAGTAGCACCTCAACTGGGAACTGCCAGAAGAACAAGCTGGATTCTGAAGAGGCAGTAGAAGTAGGAATATCTAAGGAAATCAGAGAATACCAGAAACATGCTTACTTGTTTTATGCACTTATGGTTAACATTGAAAAGACTGGGAATTCCAGAACAGTTAACTACATTCACTCAGAACCAGTCTGAATGAGTAGCAAGAGGCGGTCATTTAAACAGAATAAGGGGATACTGCATGGTGTGAAATGAGAAAAGGTATGTGTCAGGTTTGTACCCTTTTACCATATCTATTCAATCTGTATGCTAAGCAAATAATTTGAGAAGCTGGACCACTGAAGGAAAATAGAGTATCAAGATTAGATATCTGCGATATGCTGATGACACAACTTTACTTGCTAAAAGTGAAGAGAATTTAAAGTACTTACTGAAGATCAAAGTCTTTGGTACGGATTACATCTTGGCTCCACAGTCAACACTCTTGGCACCAGCAGGCAGGAAATTAAAAGATGTATTGTGATGGGCAAGTCTGCTGTTATGGACCTCTCCAAAGTACTGAAGAGCAATGGTGTCACTCTGGAGACTAAGGTGCATCTGATACAGGCCATGGTCTTTACAATCACTTGTTATGCGTCAGAGAGTTGGGCAATGACCAGGAAGGATAGAAGGAGAATTGATACCTTTGAGCTGTGGTGCTGGGAAGAGTATTGAGTATACCATGGACTGCTAAGAAAACAAACAGATCTTAACATGAAGAAAACAAAAATTCTCAACTGGACCAACAGGCAACATCACATTAAAAAGAAAAGATTGAGATTGTCAAGGATTTCACTTCCCTGGATCCACAATCAACATCCACGGTAGTTTGTTGTTAGGTATTGTCAGGTACAACTCATAGCAACGCTATGAACAGCTGACCTGAATCCTGTCCTATCCTGTGCCATCCTCATCATCTCTGACACATTAGAGCCCAATGCTCATGTCATCCTGTCAATCCATCTCATTGAGGGGTCTTCCTCTCCTTCGCTGACCCTCCATCTTTTCAAGCATGACGTCTAGCTATATGTCCAAGGTATGAAAGACAAAGCGTCACCATCTTTGCCTCCAAGGAGCACTCTGGATGCACTTTTTCCAAGACATATCTGTTTGTTCTTTTGGCAGTCCATGGGATATTCAACTTAAATGCATCAATTCTTCTATCATCCTAATTCATTTTCCAGCCCTCTGATGTGTAGCATGTATCTGAGAAGACTATGGCCTGAAACAGATGCACCTCAACTCTTCAAACTGATATCATTATATTTTAGCATTCTGGAAAGGTCTCTGACAGCAGACTTGCTCAATGCAATTAATTAAGACTCCTGACAACTTCAATCCTTTTTTCCATGATGTTGAGATGTATTCCTTACCAAAGGCTGTAGTATTTGATCTTTGGCAGCAAATGTTTCCTATGCTCTTCACTTTCAGCAAGTTGTGTTATCAGCATAATGCAGGTCATAGTAAAAAAATTAAACGAAGTGCTGCATCAGGCAAATCTGCTGCCAAGACCCTCTTTAAAGTAGTAAAAACCTGGATGCCATTGTAAAGACTAAGGTGCACACATGACCCAAGGTGTGGTATCTGCACCTACTTCATATGCATGTGAAATAAGTGACAGTGAATAAGGAAGACTGAAGAAAAACTGATGCCTTTGAACTGTGGTGTTGATGAAGAGTACTGAATAGCCTATGGGTTGATGCTATGAATAAGAATGTAGTATTAAGATCGGAGAAAGACTCATTAATAACCTTTGCTATGCAGATGATATAATCTTGCTTGCTGAAAGTAAAAGTGGACTTGAAACACTTGCTGCAGAAGATTAAACACTGCAGCCTTCAATATGGATTGCATCTCAATGTCAAGAAAACAAAAATTCTCACCACTAGACCAATAGGCAACATTATGATACATGAGGAAAAGACTGACACTGTCAATGAGTTCATCTTACTTGGATTCACAATCAATACACTTGCTATCAGCAGTCAGGAAGTCACAGAAGTATTGCATTGGGAAAGTCTGTAGTCAGGGACCTTTAAAAGTACTGAGGAGCAATGATGTTAGTTTGAGGACTAAGGTGTGCCTGATTGAGAGCATCTATTCAATCACTGGCTATTTATCTGAGAGCTGGACAATGAATACAGATGACAGAAGAAGAACTGAAGCCTTAAGTTCATGGTATTGGAGGAAAAGTATTGAATATCCCATGGTACTGACAAAAGAACATACAGGTATGCCTTGGAGAAAGTAAAGCCAGAGTGCTTCTTGTAGGCCAGGATGGTGAAGCTTCGTCTGACATACTTTGGGCATGTTGCTAAGAGTGGCTATTCCTTGGAGAAGGACATCATGCTTGGAAAGGTGGAGGGATGGCAAGGAGAGGAAAATTCTCAACCAGATGGATTGACAGTTACTGCAGCAATGCATGTGTCAGATTGTGAGGTTGGCACAGGACAGGATAGGATTCAGATCCGTTGTTCATAGGGCTGCTATGAGTCACACTCGAATCAATGGCAACTAACAACAACAACATGGGTGGCCAAAAGAATAAACAAATCCGTCTTGGAAGAAGTGCAGTGTTTGCTGGAGGCAAATATAGTAAGATTCTGTTTCACACTCTTTGGGCATGTTGTCAGAAGGTTCTAGTACTTGGAGAAGAATATCATGCTTGAAAAAGTGGTAAAGACCCTCAATGAGATATTGAGACACTGATTGCAACCAATGGCCTTAAACAAGCCACAGATGTGGAGATGGGTGGCCATCAAACAACAACTCAACAACAAATCATAGTTCATCTAATTTTACTGATGGGCAAACATGTGGAAGAAATGTCTATTTCTTTATAGGTTAGAGTAAAGGCAAAGATTCAAAGTCAGAAAACAGAAGCTATCTCACAATTATGGGATGAATGCACACGGAGCTTAGTGAATCAACACGGGGGCTGGCTTCACATTTCAGCTGTCTCTACTTGCTCAGATGGTCTTAGGCAAGTGAATGCATACATCTTGACTGGCAGGTTCTCAATTTTGACAACAAACCCTCCCTCTTTACATTTCTTCTGAAGGAATGAAAAGAATTCTTTGAGAATCTTCTGATAAATGCTATGGACGCTCGCTCTAAAGAAATGCATGTGTGTACATGTATTTTACATTTAATGTCCAGGAGTTCGCATACTGCTAAAATCCTCTTGGGAACTCCAGGTAAAGAGCTGCTGTTAATAAACAAGTGACATAATGTTCTAGCCTCTCCACGTTGCCAGCAAGGATAAGTGGCTCATTATACTCACGTCATCTGAATGAGACTCTTCCGCCTCCTCTTCCCCTTCTTCCTCTGGCTCACCACAAGGGCGGGGTGATGTATCGTTGAGGCAGGCTCCCTGGGGTATTTCCTCACCCTCTGCTGTGTATACAAGCTCTTCCTGCTCCACAGTCTCGGAGTCCTCATACTCAAAGGGCACATTGCCATAACGTCGAGAGGAACCTGTCTTGGGAAACTGAAGCTGCAGCTGGGTGATGATCCGGGGTGGTAAGCGGCAGGCTCGGATGAACTCCAAAAAGACCCGCAGGGGAGTCCCCACATTCCCATTCGGCATCAACGCTGGTGGATTCAGTTCTGGTAGTTGTCTCAGGTCAGCCAGGGTGAATGCTTCACTTGTAGCCTTCCGACTTTGTAGCTCCTTTCGGGTCTTGAAGGGAAATGAGACTAAACCTTAGGAGGGTGGAAGAAGAATGGATATTGAATACCTGAATCCACCAGCAAAATCGGGCCAGAAACTACTCAAAGTTTAAATGCATTAGCCTAATGGTATTTTTTTTTTTAACTTTTCAGAGTCCTCTCCTCTCTCTCTGTTCAAACCCACCTAGCAATTTCATGCCATTTTTCATCTGCTCAAATAAAAACATGCATTTTCTTTAGAGGCTACTTGCTACCACCTCCAACCTGCTCCATACTCTCATACCATGTATTCTAGCTACAATGAACATCTTGAAAATTTTTGGAATGACTCAATAAATTAGAAAATGAAAGCTTATCTCAATAAAGTTCTCTTTCCCCTACACCCCTTTCCTTGTGTTAGTAAAATGAGTTCCTGTATGTGGCATTTTGCCTTTCTCCTAAACTCTGAAGAGTTACTTTTGCCACAGTTTTCTATCCAAGAAGGTTTTTTACTTTTTGTTCAGGTGGATTGAGATTTTCTGGGTAAATTGTAAACAATCTGTGGCTTCATATTTTTTTTGTCTACCTTGGACTGTAGCCTTCCCTGGGATTGGTCAAATTTATGTATTTTGCAGTGACTGGTTCGTATTACTTATGCAAATGAAGTATACTCAGCCTTGGGATGATTAAAAAGAGTTAAGTGATGCTGGTGGCCCTGATTAAAACTGACAAGAAAGGGAGCTCTGTTGGCCCAGTGGCAAGAAGCTGTGCTGCAATCCTGAAGGCAAGTGGTTTGAATTTACCAGATGCTCTGCTGGAGAAGGAGGGGCAATCTCCTCCTGTGCCAGTCATATTTGACTGGATGGTACACAAGGGGGAAAAAAGCCAAATACAAAACTGATGAGGGGTTTTACTTATATACTCACCCAACCTTGAAGAGTTTTACAAACAGAGAAGAAGGATGCAGGAAGGAGAAAGGACAAGGGAAGCAAGAGATCAGAAGCAGAAGAGGAGGCAAAGAACCTCTTAAAAGTTAAGAGTTGTAACAATGAAAACAGGAAAGAGCCCTGTGGCATAGCCAGTGGTATTGTCAGGGAGGTGAAAGGGGCCTGGCCTGAGGGGGCCTAAGAGGACCCCTGTACAGGTGTGAGGGAGTGTGCACAGCAAAGAGAAGGGTCTGTTTACCTCCAGAGATGAGTATACTATCATGTACTGAAGGACAAGATATGCTCTGCACTATGGTGGAGCCTTTTAAATTTTGCTTTTATGGTTTCTGATCCCAAGGACCCTCGCCACTTCCTTAATAAGCCACTTAACTGTAAGTATAAGTTCTGAGTGGACACATCAGATTATCAAATCCATAAGATAAGTATAAAGTTCCACACAAAAATCCACTGTCATCAAGTTGGTTTTGACTCATAGCAACCCTCTATCAAGCTTCTGAGGTGTAAATATTTATAGGTGGAGAATGCCCATCTTTCTCTAGAATGACTGAATTTTCTGGCTGGTATGTTATGCACTTTGCCCAGGGATATCATTGCTGATGTCAGATGGATCCTGGCTTAAAGCAGAGAATACCAGAAGAATGTCTATTTCTATTAATTATGTGAAACTCAATATTGGATTGTGTGTATCCTAACAAATTATGGCTAATATTGAGGAAAAATTTGGAACCCCAGAACACTTAATTATGTTCATATGAGACCTTTCTCTAGACCATGAAACTGTTGTCCAAATAAAGCAAGGGCACATTGCATGGTTGAAAATCAAGAAAGATAGTATGTCATGGATGTATCCTTTCTCCATATCTACTCAACGTATATGCTGGGCAAATAATTCAAGAAGCTGGACTCTATGAAGAAGAATGTAGCATCAGGTTAGGAGAAAGACTCATCAACAACCTGTGCCATGCAGATGACACAACCCTGCTTGCTGAAACTGAGGAGGATTGAAATTGTCAACATTTTCATTTTACTTGGATCCACAATCAACACACTTCGTACCAGCAGTCAGGAGATCAGGAGACTTATCAGCACTGGGCAAGTCTGCTGACAGGAATCTCTCCAAATTATTGAGAAACAATGATATTAGTTTAAAGACTTAGGTGTGCCTGATTCAGGTCACGGTTCTTCCAATCACTTGCTATGCGTTTGAGAGCTGAACAATAACTAGGGATGACAGAAGAACTGATGTCTTTGAGTTATGGTGCTGAAAAAGAGCACTGACTATTCCATGGATTTAAAAAAAGCTCTCAAACAGATACACAGCAAGAGTGTTGCTTGTAGGCAAGGATGACAAAATTTCATCTCACGTATTTTGGGCATATTGCTATGAAAGGCTATTCCTTGAAAAGGATCAAAGACAGGAAGACCCTCAACGAGATGGAATGGCACAGTGACTGCGGCAATGGGAATGATGAAGTTGGAAATGAAGAGGATAGCACAGGACAGGGCAGGGTTCAAGTCTGTTGCTCATGGGGTCGCCATGAGTTGTATATGACTCTATTGCACCTAACGAGTCAGAACAAGAGCTTCATTTACTCTTATACACATATTCCCCAGAGATACATCTTCTCCTGGGGCTGCTAGCCTCCTGTCTGTCCCATTCATACCTGACGCCTCTGTGGGTATCCGAAGTCTGCGGATGAGACAGCGACCAGGCAGCAAAGTCCCTTGAGAATCCAGCCACTGTCGGCCTGAGTACATGCGAAGAAGCCTCCGGGCCTGAGTTGCCCCTCGTACCGAGATGACGCAACAGCAGGTGCGAGTCTGGACCGGAGTTGAGTACCGAGAGGAGAAAGCAGGGACATTGGTGGCTGACGTTTGAGCGAGAACATGGCCTTCAGCTACAGGATCGCTGGGAGATAGAGCAGAGTCAGAAGTAGCCTGAGAAGGGGTCTGCTCAGGCCGATGTCGGTAGTGGAAACACAGAAAGCCACCGTCACGCTGCTCCCGGAACTGGCTAAAGTAGCTCCGTAGCTGGGCCGATCGCAATTCCGAAGGAATACCGCTCACTACCAAGTAAAAAACCCCCTCCTCTGCTTCATTGGGGACCGCCATCTTGCATTGTCACATGACTTGCTAGACTAAATTCTCGCGATAATATCTGGAGCCGGAATTAGGTTTCCTGTGTAAATATATTTTGAGATCCAGCGGCCGTGGATTGTTGGCCGGAGAAGGTTTTGCAATTTTTCCCGTGCAATGTACTGCCTCTGAAAACCCAGCTGTGGGTTGGTTCCAACTCGGTGGCATACAACAATTTGTTCCTGGACTTTGAATGTGGAACTTGTAGATAGTAAGGACCAAGAGAAGATCCATGGAGGAATAAGCAGTGATGCAGAAAACTCATTGATAAATGTTGTTGTTGTTGTTGTTATGTGCCGTCGAGTCGCCTGCGACTCATAGCGACCCTGTG
>NW_006399778.1:2357955-2394089 GCF_000299155.1 Elephantulus edwardii | reverse complement strand
ATCCTCCCACAACTCATCTGGCTTTCGCTCATTAGTGTTCAAAGCCTCAAACCTGTTCCTGAGATGGTTCTGAAATTCAGGTGGGATAGACTCAAAGTTATATTTTGGTTGCCTTGGATTTGGTTTAATTTTCCTCAGCTTCAGCTTGAATTTGCATATGAGTAGTTGGTGGTCTGTTCCACAATCAGCTCCTTCAATATCAGCTGTGAAAAAATTGATAAATGAGATTATAAAATTCTTTTATAAGACTCTAATCAATCCAGGCCATTGTCTTCGCAATTATTTGCTATGCATCAGAGCTGTACAGTGACTAAGGATGACAGAAGAAAAATCGATGCCTTCATGTTGTGGTGCTGGATAAGAGTCTTAAACATACCATGGACTGTCAAGAAAACAAATAGGTCTGCTTTCGAGATGGTGAAACCAAGCTTCCTAACATACTTTGTGCACGTGGTCAGGAGGGACCGGTCTTCGGAGAAGGACATCATGCTTGGAATGGTGGAGTGACAGCACAAGACAGGAAGATCCAGATGAGATGGATTGAGACAGTTAACACGGACTATGGGGGTTGGTGTGTTGGAATTAGTAAGACTGGCTCAGGACAGGGCAGGGTTCAGAGCTGCTGTACATAAGCTCAGGCGACTGATAACACACAAGAGCAACAACAATGCTAGCAGCTCTGGTGGCGGCGTGATCCGTAGTGGGTTGCGCTCTCACCCAACTGAAGCGCCTCTGGCGGTTCTAATCAGTAGCGGCTCTGCTCTGAGGGAGAAAAAAGTTCAGTCTCCTTCGCAGCCTCCCCAAAGCCGCTGGAAGGTTGGCTACGGGGTCGTTCCAATTTGATGGCAATGAGATTTTATGAGCCTTAGCTGCTATTGTTTTCTACTTCACGGAGGGTAGCTGTGAGTTGAAATAGACTTGATGCCGTTGTTTTGACCCAACTAAAAAATCTGATTGGAAGCAAGAGTGGCATTCACTTCCTAAACAACATGCCTCAGAAACTCTATGAAATTTGAGAAATGACGATAGTTCTATTGAAAGGCTTCAGGTCTTTTGTTCATAGTATTCCTGAGTCATGCTCAACTCGACGGCAATCAATAAGAAGAAACCTGGAGGAGACGCAATTCTTAAGATTAAAGCTCTTTGGTGGGGAGGGAAGTCTGCGTGCTGGCGATGAAGTAGGGCCACTGGCCCTCTCATCTACTGTTGGGAGCACAAACTGCTACAGCCACTTTGGAAAACAGTTTGACGTTAGTGTTGCGCATAATGCATCAACCTGCCAAACAAAAGTTGAGCAGTTCATATCTATCACGTATCAGGAAAGCCATTAACAGTCTCCTCTCATTGATATTTACAGCCTTGGAAACCTATGGTCAGTCACTATGAGTGAGAATCTACTTATGACAATGAGTTGTGGAGTTTGTGGAGTTTTTTAGTAAAAATATAAAGTATACAGATCTTTGACCTATCAGGTTATTAGAGGATGTATATGAATAGTCATAGCCCCAGTGTTTGTAAAAACAAAGAATTGGCATTTTAATTTCAGGTATATTAAGTGAAAAGCAAGTCACAATATATAGACTTGACAATTTTATAAAGTCCAAAATTTATTGTTATGTACCGTCAAATCTCCTGCGACTCATAGCAACCCTATGTACAATAGCTCTGAACTCTGTCCTATCCTGAGTCAGTCTCACTGACTCTGACACACCTAATAGCATTGCCGCAGTTATTATATCAGTCCATTATTGCTGTTGAAGTGTGCTGTTCCATAGGCTCCAATTTACTGTAAATGTCATGTATAGCAGAAGAATATACTTCCTAGTCTTGTACTACTGTCCTCATAATGTTTATAATATTTGAGATATTGTTTCAGCCACTGTATCAGTTCATCTTCTTGAGGCTCTTCCTCATTTTCACTGACTCTCAATCAAACAAGATGCCTTTCTCCACAGACTGGTCCCTCCCAGAAACATATCCAAAGTACAAGTGACAGGCCTTGCGCTCTTTGCTTCTAGGGAGCCTTTCTATTTCCAGTGAACCATCCTTGCTTCCAGGGAGCCCATAAACTAATCAATAGTATAATGGATTAATTATAATATAGTTATAATTAATTATAATATAATGGTTTGCTTTATTGCAATGAAAGCAATTAGACTGTGACTATACGAAGTATATTAGGGTGCTCTGGTGGCGTAGTGGACAAGGAGTTGCACTGCCAGTTCAAAGTCAGGCAGTTCAAATTAACCAGCTGCTCAACGGGAAAAAGAGAGACACTTTTCTTCCATGTGATTTGTTGTTGTTGTTAGATGCCATTGAGTCAACTACAACATATACTGCCTCTGTGGACAATGGATGTGAACCTTGCCCTAACCTAAACATCCTTATCATCTCTGATATACCAAAGCTCATTGTTACAATCACTGTGTCAATCCATCTTGTTGAAGTCTTCCTCTCTTTCTCTAATTATTCATCTTTCCACGTATGATGTCTTTTTCTGGGAACTGGCCCTTCCTGAAAACATGTCCAAAGTTAAGGAGAACCCTCATTGCACTTCCTCTAATACAGACTTGTTGGCTCTTTTGGCAGTCCACAGGATGTTCAGTACTCTTCTCCACACCACAACTCAAAGGCATCATCAATTCTTCTGTCATCCTTATTCATTGTCAGACTGTCAGATGTTTAGGAAGTAATTAAAAAGACCACGATTAGATCAGGTGCACTTTAGTCTTTAAACTGACATTGTTGCTTGTTAACACTTTGGAGAGGACCTTGACAGCAGATTTTCCCAGTGCAACACATCTTTTGATTTCTTGACTGCTCTTACTTTGGATGTTAATTGTGAATCCAAGTAAAATGAAGTTATTGACAACTTCAGCCTTTCTGGCCTCTATCATGTGGTTGGAATCCAGTTTAGAAGTTGTCTGCAGGAGCAGGATTCTACAGAGGCTTGTTTGCTGGTACTGGTTAGGACTGGGGTGGAATGAGGATTCGCTAATAGACATGAGATGATGTGATTTGGCCTCCTATTTAAAAACCTCATGTGATTGGTTTTTTGTCAAACATTCTTCTAAGTGGTATAGCACTGGTCTGTCTATTTGCTGTGCAGGGGTAACTTGTGGTTGCTGTGATGCTAAACACTGTGACAATGATGTGCCAAATGCGATAATGGTTACCCATGGTGGACAGTGTTTGGTGGAGCTTTCAGGTTAAAACAAGCTTAGTAACAGGGTGGCATCCACTTCCGAAAAGGCTTGCCTCTGGAAACTCTATGAATGTGGAGAAACGACGAAAGTTATACAAGTGTTCTTTCATTTATACAGTCGCTATGAGTTGTCTACAACTCGGTGGCACTTAACAACACAACAGTATGTGGTTGCCTATTAGCCCAGTTGTTTTCAGCCTCTGGAAACCTCCTAGAGGATCAACTATGAGTTGATTCTGACTCAATGACGGTGACAGATACAGAGTAATAGGATGAATCTCTTAGACATAATATTGAGTGAACAATGCCAAATACAATGGAGTACACACAGAATGATATAATTTATGTAAAGTTTAAAACAGGCAATCTCATTTATGATGTTAGAACCCAAGGGTGGCGGTGAACTTTGGAAAGGCATGAGTGTAGTGGAGGATGGGTTAGTTGAAATTAAACCAAGTTTGTGAAATCTAGAAATAGAAAAATAAGTGCTATTGAGTAAACAATATAGATGAAAATAAAAATCATGTTCTCTGGATGAGCTGCTAAATGACTTAAGAAGTTGTACACTTACAAGTTCTTCTCTACTTTTCATTGTTTGAATTGTGTCCCTCCTAAATACATATATGTATATAATGTAGAAACTATGTAATGATTCCATATGATTCCATAATAAACCAAATAGTTGTAAAAGGATTAAGGAATACACCACCCTTAAAGCATTATGAGTTGTGGTGGACTCCATGGCACCTAAAAAACATTACCCCTTAATCCCATCACAGCCCTGATCTAGGTAAGTGCTGTTTTCCTAGGGTGTGTCTGCTAGTGAAATAAAAGGGGAGGAAGACAAGCCAAGAGTGAAGACTTCAGTACCACCAAGAAAAAACTGCCAGGACACTAGTGTGGCCTTTTAGATTTAGGTCTCTGTAAGGAAGCTCTTTGACACCAGGAAGGGGTAAGACACGTGGAGAGTTCCAAAGAATGTCAGACCTACAGATGTTGAAGGAAACTAAGAGCTCCCAGAACCAACAGAGAAATGGTATCATCCTCTAGAGCTTGTGGTGGTTGTTGTTATGTGCCATCGAGTCGCCTGTGACTCATAGTGACCCTATGTACAACAGCCCTATAAACCCTGCTCTATCCTGTGCCTATCTTATTGTCTCTGACACAATCATCCCCACCACCCCAGTCACTGGATCAATCCACCTCATCGAGGGTCTTCCTCGCCTGCACCCTCCCAAGTATGACATCCCTCTCCAAGGACTGATTCCCCCTTGCAACATATCCAAGGTATGTCAGATGAAGCTTCAGAATCTTTGTTTCCAAGGAGCAGCCTGGCTTCACCCTCCAGGATGAGCATGTTTGTTCTCCTGGAACTCTATGGTAAGAAATCTGGAGAACAACTACTTGGCCAATTGATTGGAAGAGATCCATATTTATTCCCATTCCCAAAAAAGATGACCCAACAGAGTGTGGAAATTATTGAACAATATCACTAATATCACACATAAGCAAAATCCTCCTGAAGATTATCCAGAAATACACTGACAAAGAGTTACCAGAAATATAGGCTGCATTTAGAAGAAGTCGTGGCACTAGGGACATTATTACCAATGTCACATAGATCTTGGCAGAAAACAGAGTACCAGAAGAATGCCAATCTGTGTTTCATTGGCTATGCAAAGGCGCTTGACTGTGTGGATCACAATAAATTGTGGCTAACCTTGAGGAAAATGGGAATCTCAGAATGCTTGATCGTGCTTTTACGAAACATATACTTGGACCAAGCAGCAGTCCTCAGAGCAGGACAAGGAAACTGCATAGTTCAAAATCAGGAAAGGAGTGCGTCAGAGGTGCATCCTGTCCCTATACCTTTTCAATCTGTATGCAGAACAGTCATTTGGGAAACAGGGTTTTATGAAGAGTGTGGCATCAAGATTGGACTCATTAACAACCTACTATATGCAGATGACACAGACTTGCTTGCTGAAACTGAAGAAGACCTGATGCACTTGCTGCAAAAGGTCAAGGATTGTAGTCTCTAGTATGGATTGAAACTCAACATCAGGAAGACAAAGATTCTCACCACTGGGCCAACTGGAGAAAATATTGAAGTTGTTAGCAATTATAGCTTGCCCGGATTCACAATCAACACTCTTTTCTAAAAAAATTCATTTTAATGAAAGTTTACAGAGACTTAGGGTTTCCATTCGCTCCTCTCTTTGAAAAGTAAAAGAAAATTTTTTTCATTGTTATGCAATCAACACTCTTAACACCAATAGTCAGGAAATCAAAAGACGAATTACATTGGAAAAATCTGCTGTCATGGATCTCTCCAGAGTGCTGAAGAGCAACGATGCCAGTCTAGATACAAAGATGCATCTAATCCAGGCCATGATCTTCTCAATTACTTGTTATACTTCAGTGAGTTGGACAATGACTAAGGATGACAGAAGAATAGATGCCTTAGAATTGTGGTGCTGGAGAAGAGTCTTGAACATACTATGGACTGCCAATAAAACAAATAGGTCTGTCTTGGAGAGGGTGAAACCAGGTCTCTCCTTGGAGGCTAGTAATTTGAAGCTCCACCTCACTTACTTTGGTCATATGGCCAGGAGAGATTGGTCCTCAGAGAAGGACATCATACTTGGAAGGGTGGACAGACAGGGCAGGAGAGGAAGATTCCGGATGAGACAGATTGATACAGTAACTGGCGCAGTGGGTGTGGGTGTGTCAGAATTAGTGAGACTGGCTCAGGACAGGGAAGGGCTCAGAGCTGCTGTACATAGGGTCACTATATATCACAGGTGACTCAATGGTACATAAAAACAATAACATACTATGACAGGTTTGGGAGCAGGAGTGGCATCCACTTTCTAAATAATGTGCCTCCAGAAACTCTGTTAACTTGGATAAATATCGGTAGCCGTAGAGGGGTTTTAGGCCTTTTGTTCATAGAGTCGCTATGAGTCATGCTAGACTCAAAGGCAATCAACAACAACAACTAAGACACCATTGGTTGGGCTGAATTTCCACAAATAATGCTGTTACATAGTAGACGCAATAAATTTTCCTCAACAGACTGAATATCCCTGCCACTGACATGAACAAGTGCTCCCTGAGGTAGCCAAAGATCCACCCCAGATTCCTCATTTTGGAAAGTGAAACCACTTCCCTAGGGAACACACAGGCCAGATTTTCATCAAGAACTTAAACTTGAATGGAACCAAGACTTCATTCTCACCTTGGAAAAGGGAAGAAGTTTAAGAGTTGTTTATTCTTTAGTTGTTCATCCCTAAGTCTTTTTTTTTTCCTTAGGATAAGGGTCTCTTTTTTTTTTATTTTTATTTTTTATTATTTTTGTGTGCGTGTACCGTCAAATCAGATCTAACTGGTACAGGAGGAAATTGTCCCTCCTTCCCCGGCAGAGCATCTGGTGGATTTGAACCGTGTGTCTCTGGCATTGTAGTTGCAGCTCCTTGCCACTAGGCCACCAGAGCTCCCCATCCCTAACTTTTAAAAATGCCATATGTGGGCCCTGAATCCAGATCATCTGAGTTAAAATTCTGGCTCTACCACCAGGGAGCGCTAGTAACCTGGAGGTAAGAAACTGTGCTGCGAATCCAAACGCAAGCAGTTCTAATCCACCAGCTGCTCTGTGGTAAAGGACCGGCAAGCTCTTCCCATGCAAATTACTGCTTCAGGAAAACCAGCTAGAGGGTGAACTGTGGGTCGGCTCAGACTTGGCAGTACGTGACAACTACCACTTATTAGCTGTTAATCTTGAGCAAGTTATTGTGCTTCTGTTTCTTCACCTATAAAATGGAGGCAATGATAGTCCCATAGTTGTGAGAATAACATGATCTGGCTAATCATTTAGAGCTCAGCTAGAGTATGTTAACTGGTTGTTTAGGGGTCATATTCTGCCGGGACTGGGACCGCCCCTTTGTTAACAGTATTCTTGTTACTTCATCAGTTTCATTGAGGTTTTTCTTTTCTGCTGCCTCTTTCACTGTGTGCTCCCTGTCCACTTCCCCAGGCTCAGATTTTGCTTCCCTGACCCGCAGTTGCCCCAGAGCACTTACAGTTAGCTAAGCGCCATTTGCATCTAACATCTCTGTTCTTTTATCTATATTGTTTCTTCTGTCTGGAATGTCTGGCAAGCCTCTATTGGTTCTCATTCATTCAAATCATCACTTACATGAAGTGTTTTTCTCACTTTCAAGCATATTGAATAATTTCCTCTTGGGTTTTCCTGTTGCCTATTGTGTGTCCCTCTATCACATCTCAGATCATCCTATTAGAATTACTTACATGTCTTTGACACAAACAGGTAGTTAGTTCTAAGAGGGCAGGAACCTTGTCTTATTTAATTCTGTGTCCCTGGCATTGAGCACAGAGTTTGGAGTGAGTTGTTGTTGTTATTAATTGCCTTTGAGTCGAGCATGACTCATAGTGACCGTATGAACTAAAGGCCTGAAGATCCTCTACAGCTACTGACATTTATCAAAGTTCACAGAGTTTCGGTAGGCATGTTATTTAGGAAGTGGATACAACTCCTGCTTCTAAACCTGTCATAGCATGTTATTGTTTTTATGTGCCACTGAGTCATCTGTGATGTATAGCGACCTTATGTACAGCAGCTCTAGAACGCTTCCCTGTCCTGAGCCAGTATCACTAATTCTGACACACCAACACACCACAACTCAAAGGCATCTGTTCTTCATCTGTTATCCTCAGTCATTGTCCAACTCTCTGAAGCATAACAAGCAATTGGGAAAACTATGGCCTGGATTAGGCACACCTTTGTATCTAGACTGACATTTTTGCTCTTCTGCACTCTGGAGGGGTCCATGACAGCAAATTTTCCCAATGCAATTCGTCTTTTCATTTCCTGATTGCTGATGTTAAGAGTGTTAATTGTGGATCTGAGCAAGCTGTAATTGTTAACAACCTCAATCTCTTCTCCATCTAATATGATGCTGCCAATTGGCCCAGTGGTGAGAATTTTTGTCTTCCTGATGTTGAGCTTCAATCCATATTGATGACTATAGTCCTTGCACTTTTGCAGCAAGTGCTTTGGGTCTTCTTCTTCAGTTTCAGCAAGCAAGGTTGTGTCATCTGCATATTGTAGGTTGTTAATGAGTCTTGCTCCAATCTTGATGCCATACTCCTCATAAAGTCCTGCTCCTGGATGATCTGTTCTGCATATAGATTGTAAAAATGTAGGGACAGGATGCTTTCCTGATGCACTCCTTTCCTGATTTTGAACCATGCAGTGTTTCCTTCTTCTGTTCTGAGGACTGCTTCCTGATCCAAGTATAGGTTTGGAATCAGGAAGAAAGATCAGTAGTTGGAAAATATGAACTTGGTGACAGAAATGAGGCTGGGGATAGAATAATAGAATTCTGTACAATCAATGGAGTGAGTAGATGTATTGAATGATGGAAAGATGGATGGAGGACAGTGGGGGTTGACATTTTGGTTCTAGATTGTGAGTGCTCTAAAGGCAGGATGTATCAATGCAAGGCACCACACACATCAGCTGCCAGCTTAATATGTAATGATTTGTCTAATGAAGGTAGAGATAACAGTGGCAATAAAAACATACCAACACCACAGTCACTCTCCTGCTTTCCAGTGAGTCATCTCTAGCGAGGTCTGAAGACGTCTTTCCTGGCTGAGATGCTTACTATTGTCAGGTGCCATTGAGTGTCCTATAACTCATAGTGACCCTATAAACAACAGATTGAAACCTTACCCTACATTTTGCCTGCCTCATGGTCTCCATCATGCTCAAGCCCATTGTTACAGTCGTTTTTGTCAAACTATCTAATTGAGCAGGCTCTTCTCTTTTCACTGACTCTCTACTTTTCCAAGCAAAATGTCTTTTTTAATTATAATTTTTTATTTATAATTTTTAAGCTTTAATTGTAATTTGAATGAAAATTTACAGAAAAGTTGGATTTTCATTCATCCGTTCATTCTTACACATTTTCCCTCCCTCCCTCCTCCCCCAGTTCACTTTCTTTTTAAAAAATATTCATTCATTGTTGCGCAATTACCTTCCTCCCTCCCCCTTGCCCACCTCTTTTCAATGCATCTCTTATTCTGATTGTTGTCATATATATAATGCCTAATTATATATTACTTTTAAGGGGATATAGCTCAGTGATAGAGCATTTGACTGCATTTATTCCTTTTAAACATTTCTTTCCTTAATCTATTCTAATGCAGTGTTTGTTATCTACTCACTCTTATCCTATTTTCCTCCCAATCTTCCTGTTTTGTAACAGAGGTGCTATTCAGTATTTGTCCTTTTGTGATTGAGATATTTCATTCAGCATAATGTCCTCCAGGGTCACCCATGTTGTGTAATGTTTTATGAGTTCATTATTTTTTTCAGTGCTGTGTAGTATTCCACTGCATGAATATATCAGTTTTTCTATTCATTCATTATTTGATGGATACTTGGATTGCTTCCATCTTTTTGCTGTTGTGAATAAGATGGCAATAAACATAGTTGTGCATACATCTCTTTGGATGGTGGTTCTGGTTTCTTTAGGGTATATTCCCAGTAGTGGCATTGCTGGGTCAAATGGTATTTCTATTTCCAACTTTTTTTTCAAATTTTATTTTATTATTTTTGTGTGTGTACTGTCAAATCAGATCTGACTGGTACAGGAGGAGACTGCCCTTTCTTCTGTAGCAGAGCTTCTGGTGGATTCAAACAGCGAGCTTACCTCTGGTATTGCATTGTAGCTTCTTGCCACTAGACCACCAGAGCTCCCTTCTATTTCCAACTTCTTGAGAAAGCATCAAATTACCTTCTATAGTGGTTGCACCAAGCAAACATCTTTTTCCAAGGACAGGCATCTTCTGACAACATACCCAAAGTATGTGAATAGGAAGTTTTAACCATGATTGCTTCTAAAGACCACCTTGGTTGCAATTCCAGATTTCTTTGTCCTTTTGGTTGTTGTTGTGCGTTGTTGAGTTGAAATCAACTAGTAGCTGATCCTCCAATGCGTTTTCAGAGGTTGTACACTACATGGGAGGAGATTGCTCATCTTGCTACTGCAGAGCAGCTGGTGGGTCCAAACCACATTCCTTCGTGGGCAGCACGACTTCCTACTACTAGGCCACCAGAGTTCCCTATCCTTTGGGTATTCCATGGTATACTTAATACTCCTTATCAACACCGCATTTCAAAGACATCAATTCTTCTTTGTTCTTGCTTATTCATTGTCCTACATGCTTATGAAAGTAATTAAAAGTACCATGACTTGAGTGAGGTGCACCTGACTTAGCCTTTCCCCCGTGTTCAATCTATTTTATTTTAATTGTGATTTGAATGGACTTTTACAGAGAAATTGTTTTTAAATTCACTCATTTATACAGATTTATCGCCCCCTCTCTCCCCCTTCATTCCTTAATGCTTGTCCAGCTGTGAGAGTTTTTGCTTTCTGGGTATTGAGATGTAATCTATACTGAAAGCTGTAGTCTGTGATCTTCAGTAAGTCTTAAAGTCTTCTTCACTTTCTGCGAGCAAGGCGGTGTCATCTATATAAAGTTGATGAGACTTCATTCTTCATATAGTCCAGCTTCAGCTTCTTGAATTATTTACTCAGACAAATAAAATAGGTTTGGAAAAGGATAAAACCCTGATGCATACCTTTCTTTTTTTATTAAATTTTATTAGTTTTAATGAACATTTACAGAGATTTTGGGTTTTCATTCATTCATTGCTGCACTGTTTTCTCCACCCTCATCCCCAGTTCGTTCTTCTCCCCCCCCATGTCTGTTTTAATTGTCCAATTGCCACAGTGCTTGTCAAAGCCAGTTCTGATTAATCTCCTTTGTCGGTGTGTCCCTTGCCATTCCCTATCACTCCTCCCTGAGAGAGACTTCACCCTGATTCATAAGGAAAAGGGGATGGCGTATTCTCTTAGCTACTTCCTGCTGAAAAGGGACGCTGTGGGTTTCAGGGTGAAGGTCTTCTCTCACTACTCTAAAGGGCCCCTTTGGCAGTAGGAAACACATAGACTATTATGGAGATTGATTTTGGAATTTAGATGCACTGTTATCAATTGTGCTTAGCCGTACATGTTCATATCCTTGAAGATGTATCATGGAAGTGTTGCAGCCTAGAAGATACAAATTTAACTAACAAGTTAAAAGTGCATGAGTCAAAAATTGAAAAGCAATAATATTCTGAGTAGAGGTTCTAATAGTGGCACAAATCAAGTTACAGAGGTAAGGTGGTTCCATTGCCATCCTTACTCTAACTTAATTCTTTTTTTTTTAAATTTGAATTTGTTATTAATTTCAGTGAAAATTTACAGAGGATTTGGATTTCCATTCATTCATTGTTGTAGATTTGTCCCCTCCCAAGGCTCCCCCGCCACCAGACATTACCCTATTGGAAAAGCAAAAGAAAAGATTCTTTCATTATTTTCCAAACCCTCCCCCAGGTCCACTCCACCATGTAGCCATCGCTCTAGACTCCTGTCATGACCGAAATACCTGATCACATATTTCTTTTAAACAGTTTTCTCCCTTCTCTGTTTCAGGGCAGCATACATTGTTGAACCCATCTTACTCAGTCTCTCCCCAACCCCAAGGACAGTCCCATTCTACAACAGTGGCACCATGCAATATTTGTCCCTTTGTGACTGGGACATTTCACTCAGCATAATGTTCTCCAGAGTCAACCATTTTGAGTAATATTGCATGAGTTCCTTGTTTTTAAATGCAGCATTGCATTGTGTGAATATACCACAGCTTCTCTAGCCATTCGTTTGTTGATGGGCAATGCATACCTTTCTTGACTTTAAGCCATATGGTATCTCCTTGCTCTGTTCAGTTGACTGCTTCTTGGTCTATGTACAGGTGTTACATGAGTTACAGTTAAGTGTTGTATGACTCCCATTGGCTAAGCTGGCCCCAAGCTGCCTTATCCCCACCATGATGCTCTCAACCCTGGGCCAGTGGTGAAGTCCCATCCTCCATTATCACACAGGCCTGTGTTTGAATCCCAGGGCAGACAATATCAGCTCAGAACCTTGAATGAGTTACAGACCTTGCCTAAGCCCTTGCTAGCTTCCCTAGGACACAGATCTCATCCCCACGAGCCATTAGTTATGGAGACATAGTCAACGACCTTTGAAAGCCTTCAATCTCATGGAGAAAGCATTATTGCCCTTATTACTTTGAACTCTAACAATCTCCTTAGTTTTGCTCTATTTATCTAGGTTAGATCCTAGTTGTGGGGAAGATACTTTTTTAAAAAATAATTTTTTAAAAATTAATTTTAATGAAAGTTTACAGAGACTTTGGATTTCCATTCATTGTTTCACTTTTCTCCCTGACCAAACTCTCCCCACTCCAGTTTGCTCTTCTCTTTGAAAAGTAAAAGAAAAATTCTTTCATTGTTATATAATTCCTCCCCCCCAAGTCCACTCCACTATGCAGCCTTC
Organism: Elephantulus edwardii; assembly: GCF_000299155.1. Lineage (NCBI taxonomy): Eukaryota > Metazoa > Chordata > Mammalia > Macroscelidea > Macroscelididae > Elephantulus > Elephantulus edwardii. The sequence goes on along the minus strand of NW_006399778.1, from coordinate 2,381,408 downwards.
ATTCTGGACCCCTGTCATGACAATGATACCTAATCATATATAATTTTTAAACAGTTCTTTCCCTCATCTGTTTCAATGCAGTATACATAATTTATCCCATCTTTCTCAAAATCCTCTCAACCCCAATGTCAGTCTCATTTTACAACAGAGGCACTATGCAGTATTTGTCCTTTTGTGACCAAGATATTTCACTCAGCATAATGTCCTCCAGGGCCACTTATTTTGTATAATATTTCATGAACTCCTTGTTTTTTAATGAAGTATAGTATTCCATTGTGTGAATATACCACAGCTTCTCTATCCATTCGTTTGTTAATGGGGGAAGATACTTGCTAATGGAGTTGTCAGTCAGGGCCAGGAGGCCTGATGTTGCAATCAACATTCTAAAAGGAGCTGATAGATTAGCTGAGGCCCCAGATGGCAATTAGAGCAGTTTAGCCTGGATTTTTGCACTCTGAAAATATGCAGAGTTTGTCTTCTTTGGGGAGCACTTTTCTCTGTACCATAACATGCTGATACTGAAGAATGTGCCCTTGATTAGGGGTGTTTCCTGAGGGCAAGGGCAAGACGGATGTGTGACTGGCTGGTTTGGGTGTGTGTTTGCTGTAAGTCCTTAATTGAGTGAATCTGGGCTGTGTGTCACTGGTGGGTCTGATTTATAGGTCTGTAGGTTTCTCTGATTTATAGTCTTAGTGTGTGTGCATCAGAGCTGTAAGTTTGAGTTGTGTAGAGTTTTGTTACGGAGCCCGAGTTGTCTGTTTTTGTCTCTTTCTGGGTATCTGAGTTGTGAATAATTGGGCAGGTAAGGAACAAGTATGCCCTTGGTACTGGCACTGGGTGCCCATATTCAGTATGTGGACAGTTCAGCTGTCGACCCTATGTGGGAGGCCATAGAGAAAAGCCTCGGTTACAACTCCTAGACTGTTGCCCCCAAGTGAACGACCTTCTGCTGAGCAATAATTAACTTGGGCCCCGTGAGAAGAAACCAAACTGTGGTGGTGAGGGGGGTAGGGCCTGGTCAGAACAGGTCCTGTTGCTGGAGAAAGGAGGAACCCTAAATAGGGGTCGTATAGGCATGCGTGTTATTATCCCTCCTGGCTACCCTGCAGGTCAGTCACCCTGACCCAGAGGTAATATCCAAAATGTTTAACAAACATGGAAGCGTAGACATTGGCAAAGTTGAATAGAACAAATCTTGGCACTCAGCAGAGAAGGCCTGAAGGCCATGGCTATGTCAAGTGTCTCTGACCAATGGGAATGTCTGGGAGGAATAAGCCCAGGAGGGGGGCTAAGGCAGAGTGGCAGCAGAAGGGAATGGAAGGGGGTTCAGAGCAGTGCTCTTAACCAGGACAGCTAACCAACTGTCATGAAATCTTTTTAACACTTATATGTCAGTACCATTGTAGGCTAGTTAAACTACTGCCTATTTTGTCTCTAAGCAGCTTCTAGGTCAGCCCTAGGTCCCCTTGCTTATTTTATTGAAAGAGTGATGGAGATCTTGCATTAGTTGCAGGAATGAGGAAAGTAGATTATTCCAAGTTATAGAAATCCCAAGAGCCTTGTCTATTTCAATTTGGGAATGGGCTGCATCATTTTCCTAATTGACTGTGACCAGATTCTCACTGGGGTGGGTGGAAGCCTCTAGGTGGTGAGGACCAGACAAGGCATCGGTGGGGGGTTATTGATGGAAGAGGGGGATCCTCTCCTTTCAAGGATGAAGGTGGGGACTAAGGGGGATTTGAACTAATACTGAGTTCAGGACTAGGTACAAACGAATCTCATTTTCTGGAATGAAATCATTACCCCATCCTGAAAAAAGACCCTAATTCCCCAAGGTCTGGCTTTGGTACATCTTAAGATGCCTTCTCCTTGAGTTCCCTGTGAGAGGGTAGGAAGGGCCTTGAAGGAGAGATGGTCCCTTCCACACACATGAACTAAATGCCAGATTCCGAGAGTATCAGACCTTTTATTACAAAAACAAATAACTTACATGAGTTCTGTACAAAGTCCAGTGAATATCCCAGGCTTCTGCCTTTATCCCAGAGGCATAGAGGCTTTGGGGACCACCAAGGGCCAGGCAGCCAGCTGGAGTAATATCCAAACAGAGGGAATCCAAATCAGGCAAAGCTGAGTGAAGGTGCCCTAGCCAACCTGTCTGGACCAGGCCCAGCTTGTTGTCTGTCTGTACAGGTTTCTCCCTCCAGCAGCGCCACGCTGCTCTTGGAAACAGCCGGGCTGAGTAGGCACTGCTGACCTCTGCCAACCCTCACGGGATCTCTGCCTAGGCTGGAGCAGGTCAGTTCAGCACAAGCATGTCCTCAAGGAAGGCAGTGATGTCGACGTCTCCAATGATAGGGCGGAAGAAGAGGTCCACAAGCAGGTCAGGCGGAATGGACCTCAGGGTGGAGGCCATGAGGAGAATGTGGGCCAGTCGATCTTGACCTGTTGGCCACCAGGGCTCCAGCACCTCACACAACGCCTGGTGAGCCTCCTTCTGTAGGTACCCAATATGAGAGGAGGCGCAGAGGCCTGGAACGTCTGTGAGCAGAGGGGTGAAGAAAGCTAGTGAGCATCCTGTTCCCAGCCACCAAAGCTGCTACAAGACACCTCGCCATGGCCTTTGCTCAGCCTTGGAGGCCCCTCTCTGACCTTCTCTGATTTAGTGATCATTTCACCACCCATTTCTGGGAGGCAGTATGAAGTGATGGTTAAGAGTCCCTGGGTTTGAATCCCAGTGCTGTCACTTGTAAACTAGGTGACCTTAAGCAAGTTACCTAAGTTCTCTGGCTCAGATTCTCTATCTGTAAAATGGATTTAATAGTACCTAGTCCACAGGCTTATTAAAACATTTAAATAAGCTGCTTTTGCTGTTATTGTTGATTGCTGTCAAGTCGAGCACGACTCATAGTGACCCCATGAACAAAAGGCCTGAAGCCTTTCTACAACTATCAACATTTATCAAAGTTCATAGAGTTTCCAGAGGCATGTTGTTTAGGAAGTGGATACCACTCCTGCTTCCAATTAAATAAGCTAGTATATAGAAAACTCTTAGAGTCTCTAACATCCCATAAGTAGGCTTATTCACTATTATTATAATTAATTACTATAATTAAGCATTCTGTGAGGCCCTTTGGTGGGAAACTCTCAGATGCTCTCTGGATCACAGAGAACTGCATCTCCACCTGCTTCTGTCCTGGCTGAATTTCAGACTCTCTCCCCTTTCTGCCCTTGTGTGTGGTCTTTCTGAACCCTCAGGGTTTCACCTTCAGAACTTAGAGATGTGGTTGACACAGCTGCGCTGCCCATCCTCCCTCATTTCTGCCTTTCCTGAGGGAAGATGGGGTGCTGTGGGGGGAGCACAGTAACCACAGCCAGCCTCTGGTGAGTAGAACTGGGTTTCCACTCCCTATACTGCCCCTGCCTGGCAGTGTGACATTCAATAAGTCCCCTTTGGTGAGGGCCTGATAGGATAAAGGACATCAACAAACCCTTAGAAGGTGCTTTCCCTGAATGAACCACCCTTCCCCAGTTTTGGTACCCCTTTGGGAGCGTGGGGGACTCACCAGGGTTGAAGAGGATGGTCCCTTTCAGGAAGGCATACTCTTTGGGACCCAGCTCCAGATTGCAGAAGGACTCCAGGCAGCACTGAAGCCACTGCACTGCAGCCAGCGAGGGCTGGGGCCTGTCCTGCAGCTGACTACTGCCGCCACTGCCACCTGGCTCCTCCAGCAGAATCTTCTTGAGTATGCTGGGCGCTGGGACCTCTGCCACCTCGAAGGTCACAGTGTCTTGGACCAACCCAAGCAGGAAGAGGGAGCCCCAGCAGTCCCGCAGCAGCCACCGCTGATCCTGGGGGGGCAGCTGGCAGAAGGATGGCAGGTTCCTGAGGAAGGCCATTGTCTTGGCCAGGACATCTAGGGCCTCCTGGCAGGTACGGTGGGGAGTACTCAGGCGGACGGGCCTGTGTTGCCGGCACAGGCAGTGGCTGCGAGGTGGGGGGACAGAGGGCCTGGCCCTAAGTCTGGGGCTCAGGAGTGCATACAGGATGGCTGGGCGGCTGGCAGAACCCTGGCACGGGCAGGCCCCTGTCTGGCTGGAGCTCATGGTTCCGCTCTTTTCCTCCCTCCGCCCAGCTCTCCTGCCCTCTGCTCGGAGCTATTTATATTCCCCAGGATGGGAGGGGGAAATAGCCCGGACAACCTTGACTCCAGAAGTCATGTTCATTGAAAAAAAAAATCCAACCCCAACGCACCACACACACACACACACACACACACACACACACACACACACACACACACAGTCTCAGACCCTGGCAGGTTGGTGGGGAAGTGCGGGGGAGGGGCACAATGGGAGCTCCACGTGGCGTCGATATCACTGCAGTCAATGAAATGGTTGGTGCAGGGCACAAGGCTGCCTGCCAGCTGCCCCCGCTGCCCCTTATCGGATGACTCAAGCGGATAAACAATGTCATTAACCCAGGCTGTACCAGGACACCAAGGCCTCAGGTGCACCATCAGCAGACAGCGGTGGCAGGTGTCCTTACTGGTGCCCTGTTCCTGTGTGCACACAAGACCAAGGCTCTTGCTAAGCTGGACAAGCCTTGAACGCAACTCAACCTGGAAGTGCCTTATCACTGGCTTATTTGCTTAACCTCGGGGCTCTGTGCCTGTTGTCAGTTAAGAACAGGACACAGGATAGGGAACCCAGTGGGGGGGGAGGGGACCAGAGTACTGTGCTCTCTAGAGCCCCCTCCTCCAACTCCAGCTCTGGGGGCTCAGTGGAAATAAGATGGCCGGACTAGATTCCCAGAGTTACTGAAAGGCCACATCTGCTGGGGAGCCCTCACTGACAGATAATTAAATATGACTGCCATTTATTGACCACCTACTGTGTGCCAGGCAATTTGCACTCTACTATCCATAAATTCTGAAGGAAGCATTTTGCTTTGTGAGACTCAAGAGGTGAAGAAGCCACTAGGAAGGAACAGACCCCAAATATGTCTAATTCTTAGTGAAGTTTTTGCTTGCTCCCTTCATCCACTGGCCCTATAAATGCAGTCAAAACTATGTTGCCTGCTTTCCCAGAGCTGGCAGATACCTGAGCGGGCACCCACCTTGCTGCTTCTGGGTCTCAAATTGATGCCCACTTGTTCTCTGAGCAGAAACGAAGTCTGCCTGCCAAAGGTTCCGTGTCCCGCGCACCTGTCAGTGCCATGTGGAAGGAGGTGAGAGAATGTCGCATCCCAGAACTTTGGAAAGCTCAGCTGGAGAAATCTTTTCAGTTCACAGTATATGGCAGCTGGGTGCCCTGGATTCATCATGTTCTGGCTGTGTGGCCTCTGTGGACCTCAGGAGCCTCTTGTGGGATGATAATAGCTGTGGTGAGGACAAAGTAACGTCTAGAGTCCAAGCAGTTTGTGGCATATAGTTTAAAAAACCCCTTTATTGCCATTCAGTCAGAAGCAGCTCATAGCTGACCCACTGGCGGGTTTTCAAAGCCTGGAACTCACACAGGAGGAGATTGTCCATCTGGTGGATCTGAACCACTTGCCTTTGGGTTGGAAATGCAACTCCCTACCACTAGGCCACTAACGCTCCCTGGCTTACAGTGTTTTTGTACAAGGAGCCTTTAGGTTGGAATTAACTCAGAGCTGACCCTCCAGTGGGTTTTCAAAGCTGCCAATTGTATGGGAGAAGATTGCTCATCTTTCTCTGGTGAAGCAGCTGCTAGATTAGAAAACTGCCTTACTACTAAGCTACCTCCTTAGCATTAAGCCACCAGAGCTCTTTCTGGCATATAATAGGGGAAGCTTTAATAGAAAAAACAGATGATATATTTAATTTTCTTATGAATAACCTAGATTCCTTGAATTTTCCAAGTTCCTTTAATCTTCTTTTATGTCACCAGATCCCATTAAGGGAAATTATGGAGTCAGGTTGCCTGGGTTCAAATCCTTCTTCATCACTTTCTAGCCGAGTGACATTGATCAAATGACTTCATCTCTTTGTGCCTCAGTTTCCTTGTCTTTAAAATGGTGGCAAGAATGGTCAAGAGTGCAACTGGTTTTATGAGTCTTGAAGTCTATATACATTGCAGCGTCTTCTTTAAGAATGGAAAATCAGAGATGAAAGTAAATCCTAAGCTTAAGAAAACAAATCACTACAAATTATGAATTTAAAATAAACAGACTGAAAACACAAAAATCACCAGAAAATCCAGGAGAATAACAAAGGTTCTTTTTCTTTTCTTTTTTCTTTTAATTTTTCTCATTGTTGCACATTTTCCTACCTTATCTCTTTCTCCCTCCCCCAGCCCACCCCAGAATGTACCTCTTGTTCCAGGTTGTTGTCATACATATAATGTCTAATCATATAATCCTTTCAGACAGTTCTTCCCCTCATCTGATCTAATACAGTGTTTGTTATCTATCCACTCTTTTCCATTCCATCCCCAACCTCACCCCATCTGTGTCCTATTTTATAATAGCAGTGTTATGCAGTATTTGTCCTTTTGTGACTGAGAAATTTCACTCAGCATAATGTCCTCCAGGCTCCCCCATGTTGTGTCATGTCTTATGAGTTCATTGTAATATTTTATGAGTTCTTTGTTTTTCAATGCTGCATAATATTTCACTGTACAAATATACCATAGTTTTTCTATCCATTCATTTGTTAATGGGCACTTGGGTTACTTCCATCTCTTTGCTATTGTGAATAATGCAGCAATAAACATGGGTGTACCTATATCTTTTTGAATTGTGGCTGCGGTTTCTTTATGAGATGGATTGAAACAGTAACTAGGGCAATGGGGGTAGGCTTATCAGAGTCAGTGTAATTGGCTCAGGACAGGGAAGGCTTCAGAACTATTGTACTTTGGGTTGCTATGAGTCACAGGCGACTTGACGGCACATAACAACAACAACAAGAACAAGAACAACAACAACAACAAGAAGATATTCCCAAGAATGGAATTGTTAGATCAGATAGTATGTCTATTTCCAATTTTTTGAGAAAGCATCAGACCACCTTCCATAGTGACTGTACCATTTTACATTTCAATAAATTACATTAAAAGAAGAGTTCCACTCTTTCCACAACCTCACCAGCATTTGCTGTTTGAACTTTGCTATTGTTGCTTGGGTGATAATAAAGTGTTTTCATTAATATTTTTCTTGATATTATCAGCCTACATATTCTTTAATTGTGGTAAAATATGTATAACAGAAAATTTGCCCTTTTGACCATTTTATTTCATTTATTTGCCTTATAATTTTTGTTAGGTGCTGTTGAGTGAACTACAACTCATAGTGACCAGATGAACTGTCCTGAGCCATCTTCGTCATCTGCTATCTTTAAGCCCATTGTTACAGTCACTATGTTACTCGTCTCATTGAGGGTCTGCCCCTCTTTCACTGACCCTCCACATTTCCAGGCATGAGGTCTTTTTCCAAGGACTGACCCTTCCTAATAACTTGTCCGAAGTATGTCAGATGAAGTTTCACTGTCCTTGCTTCTAAGGAGCACCCTCGTTGTATCTTCTTCAGGACCTATTTGTTTATTCTTTTGGCAGTCCATGGCACATTTAGTACTCTTCTCCAACATCACTCAAGGGCATCAATTCTGTTTCTATCATCCTTATTCATCATCTAACTTTCAGATGCATAGCAAGTAATTGAAAAGATTATGGTTTAGATCAGGTGCACCTCAATTTTTAAACTGACATTGTTGCTCATCAGCATTTTGGAGAAGTCCCTAACAGTGGATTTTCCTCAGTGCAATATGTCTTTTGATTTCTTGATTGTTGGTACCAAGGGTTTGTTTTATAATGTTGTTGTTGGGTACTGTTGATTTAGAACAGGCCCATAGCTGACCCTTCAGTAGGTTTTCAGAGCCGGTAAATTGCATGGGAAGAGACTGCCTGTCTTTCTCCTGCACAGTGTCTAATGTATTTGAACAATGTGCCTTCAGGTTGGCAGTACAGCTCCTTGGCATTAGGCCACCAGACTCCCTGTGCTTTATAACAGTCTGGTTTTATATGAACTGTGTTGGAATAAATGAGTGCCCATTTTGAGGAAATTTCTTGTTGGAATCTGAAGACACAGCTGTGCATTTTGACCATTTTAAAGTGTACAGTTCAATAGTATTAATTACATCCACAACTATTAATTATACAACTATCACCATGATTTCCAAAACTTTTGCCACCAGTTTTTCTTTTATTTGAACTTTTTATTGGAGGTTTAACTCCATTTTCCATTACATCCACAACTATTAATTATACAACTATCACCATGATTTCCAAAACTTTTGCCACCAGTTTTTCTTTTATTTGAACTTTTTATTGGAGGTTTAACTTCATTTTCCATTCAATGACTCGTGCACATTTTGTTTCCTGACATTGTGTCCATTCCCATAGTGTAATCACACCGTCTTCCCACTTCTCCATCTTCCTGCTTTCCTGCCCTTTCCTGTCATCTGAGCTTTGTAGACTCTGCCCTTTTGGTCTCTTTGGTTGATAGTACTGGGGAGCACATTCCTCCTAGGTGTTAGAGTTTACCCTCTAGACTACTGTTAGGCTGAAACTTGAACCTTGGAGGTGGGTTCAGTTCCAGGCTTGAAGGGTGTCTGAGGGTCACAGAGTTGGGGGTGCCGACAGTTGTTAGCTACCTACATGCGCTTTACTCACTTCTTCACATGTCAGTGGTTTTTCTTTTTAGTTTGAAACAATCACAAGTCTGCAGAAAAAAAGTTGCAAGTACAATACAGGGAAGTTTTTTCCTCAAACCATTTGGGAGTAATTTATCAGCCATCATTCCCTAGAATACAACCATCAAAGCCAGGGAGGGACCATACACATTCTCCTATAAACCACAATAAAACCATAACCATCAGCAAATGAACATTGACTAGTTCAGCATACGTATTTGTTTCCTAGGGCTGCAGTCACACACACCACCAGGTGATACATAAGAGATGGATTGACACAGTAGCTGTAACAAAGGGCTTAAGTGCAGTGGAGATTGTGAGAATGACGAGGCTTGGGGAGGGTTTCTTCTTGTTATACACAGAGTCCTTGTGAGTTGAAGTTGACTGGACGGTACCCAATGATATAAGTACAATAATTGTATTACATTCTGAAGGTAAATAGTCCAAATTTAAGGTGTCAACAGAGCCACGGTGTCTAAAATCTCTCAAGGAAGTTTCTCTCTTAGCTCTTCTAGCTTATGTACTTCCAAGACCTTCCTGGAGTGTAAATGCATCTGTACATAACGTCTTTCTTCTGCCTGTCTCTCTGAGTCTCCTCTTTTTAATAAAAACACCCATCAAGTTGAGTTAGGACCTTCCCTCCTCCATTATAATCTCCTGTTAATTTAGTTTACAACCTTTTCAAAGACCCTACTTTCAAACAGGATCATAATCAGTCTTGAGATGTCAATTTACAGTTTTTTTGGATATGATCCAATCTGTAATAACTAATCTTAGGTATCTTAGATTGTTGTTGTTATGTGCTGTCAAGTCATGCAACTCATAGTGACCCTATGGACAATAGCTCCCAACCCTGTCCTATCGTGAGCCAATCTCACTGTCTCTGACACACACCCCCTTATTACCCCAGTTATTGTGTCAATTGATCTCATCCAGGGTCTTCCTCTCCTATGCTGTCACTTCTACTCAGGATGTCCTCTCCAAGGACTAATCTTTTCTGGCAACATGCCCGAGGTATGTGAGACGGAGCTTCAAAATCCTTGCCTCCAAGGACCAACTTGATTTCACTCTCTCCATTTTAGGTATCAGCTAATCTTAGACCCCTTGTAAATGTCACCAAATGTACCAGAAAAATCTGTTACAGGAAAAACACTTGGTCTAAAATCTTATATCGCCGTTACTTGACATGGCTCTTCAGTCAGAAATAGTCTTTCCTGCCCTTTCACAACTCTGAGATCCAGCTCGCCATGCCAGGGAACCTTGAAACGTGATGGAAAGAAAATAACAGATGCGATTTAATCATTAAGAAGTGGGCCAGGGGACTCAAGTCCTCAAGATAGAGAAGAGTCTAGAGTGCTTTTAGTCCTTTATATTTATTAGCTTTCTCCAAAAGCAAATTCAGACAACTTTGTTTTTTAGTTCCTCGGCAAGCTCTGTAGTTCTGGGGACTTGTTCATCACTTCAGCACACCCGGGAACATTGTGTGAGGAGATAATTACTTCGTCACTGTAGCAGTTCCTCAGTCTGCTGAATTTCTGTTTATCTTGTGTAAGTGGTCAGTCATCTTCACACGATTGTGGCACAAGTCTAAATCTCAGCACACTAATCCCTCTTCATGGTGGTCTCCAACTCACAACTTTGATGAATTTGAAAAGTTGTATTAACTTTGTAGACTGTCTCTCAGTTTGGGTGTGTGCTGAGATTTTGTCGTGGTTGTTGTTGTTGGCCATCATCCAGTCAACTCCTGACTCATGGTGACCCCACACACAAATAATGAAATGCTGTCTGGTCTTGTGACATACTCGTGATGAGTTACAGACTGGACTCTTGTGGTCCGTAGGTTTTACTAATTTACAGAAGCAGGCCTTTGCACCTAGTCCACCTTCATCTGGAAGCTCCTCTGAATGTTATTGCGTCAGAGCAACTCACAAACCTCCACTGGCTAAGGGGTCGTACCTACACATGAGATGCACCGGGTGAGAATCGGGCCTACGTCAACTGCTTGGAAGCTGAGAATTCCACCACTGAACTGCCAATGCCTTTAGGAGTAGATTCAGGTTATTTGTCATTAGCAGGAATACTATGTTCTTCTCAGTAGATTCTCTGCACAAGTACTGCATGATTTCCATTTGTCTGATTCACTTTTGTCATTTGCTTAAGGTACAGACTTCGCCATTAATATTACTCTTGGCCCAAATAAGTCTTTAAGAACTATACAACCCTGAAGAAGCCAGAGCCACAACTCAAACAGATGTATGCACACCAATGTTTATTGCTGTGTTACTCACAATAGCAAAGAGGAGGAAGTAAGCCATATGCCCATCAACAAATGAATAGATAGAAGAAACTATGGTACCTTCACACAATGGAATATTAAGCAGCATTGAAAAACAATGAACTTGTAAAACATTACACAACTGGATGAGCCTGGAGGACATGATGCTGAGTGAAATATCTCAGTCAACAAATGAGAAACACCGCATATTATAAAATTATTATTAAAATATATTAAATATTATAAAATTGGGCTGAAGTGGAGGCTTGGGAGGAGAATAGGAAAAGAATCAGCAGGTAATGAACACTACATTGGAACAAATGAAGGGAAGAACTGTCTGAAAGGAATATATTATTACATATTATATAATAACAACAATCTGGAACAAGAAGTTCATTGAAATATGGACTGGAGGGGGGTGGGAAAGAAAGGGAGGGAAGAAAATATGCAACAATAAATGAATAAAGATTTTTATTTAAAAAACCTTATACTGATATTCTATCTCATACTTTGAATGCATAACTTATTATGTTATGCATGCATAACTTAATATATGTATGTGCATACTTTTTTCTGTATGAACTCATGGCCTTGACTTTATTCAGCGCTTGTAGTATGCCCAAAGGATGTGAGGGGAAGCCTCATCATCTTTACCTCCCAAGAGTGCTTTGGCTGCACTCTCTCCAAGACATATTTATTCATTTGGCTGTCCTTGGGCTGTTCAGCACTGTCCTCCAACACCACAGCCCAAAGGCATCAGTTCTTCTGTCATCCTTATTCATTGTCCAGCTCTCAGATGCATAGCAAGTGATTGAAAAGACCACAGCTTGAGTAAGATTTGGGTAGAAATTTTTAAATGGGAACCTAATTAGTTGTGTGTATTTTTACTTTAAGCAAAATAAAATATTGCTGAAAAACATCAGAAAAACAAAGATTCTCACCACTGGCAGCATCATGATAGAAAAGAGATCGAGATTGTTAACAGCTTTAGCTTGCTTGGTTCCACAAATAATACTCTTAGAACCAGCACCTAGGAAATCAAAAGATGAATTGCATTGGGAAAAATATGCTGCCAGGGATACCCCAGAATACTGAAGAGCAAGGATGTCAGCCTAGAGACTAAGGTGCACCTGATCCAAGCTATGATCTTTGCAATTACTTGATTTGCATTAGAGAGCTGGACAATGACTAAAGATTATAGAAGAATCAATGTCTTTGAGTTGTGATGCTGGAGAAGAGTATTGAACATACCATGGACTGCTATGAGAACAAACAGGTTTGCCTTGGAGAGGGTGAAACCAGATTGCTCCTTGGAGGCAAGGATTTTGAAGCTCCATCTCACATACTTTGTGCATGCTGCCAGGAAGGATCAGTCCTTAGAGAAGAACATCATGCTTGGAAATGTGGAGGGACAGCACAAGATAGGAAGAACCTGGGTGAGATGGATTGACTCAGTGACTGGAGTAATGGTGGTAGGTGTGCCAGAGAAAATGAAATTGGCTCAGAATAGAGTAGGGTTCAGAGCTGTTGTAGACAGGGACACTATAAATTGCAAGTGACTTAACAGCACATAACAATAACAACAACAGAGACATGACTCTGGCTTTTTCTCTTGCATGATTATAAGTTTTTCTTACTGATAGTCAGATACATAAAAACATCACTTTACACATTCATGCAATTGCTTCTTGTCCTATTGCTTGTAAACTAGAACTAGGAGTTTAGAAAATTGTACTTTGCTTATCGCCTATCAGAAAAAGTTATGATTTAATATATTCCTGGTCCTTAGAGGAGATAACTTCTGTTTTGACTAGGTGTCAATAAAAAAAATTAAAATATCTTCATGTGATTATAGAAGGAATTTTGCACATACTTGGCTCTCGCTCCACCCTCGTTTCTCCACCGTCCACATACTCCTGGGTGTCACAGGAATCCTTCATGTTGGCATATGCTCTCCGGCCCTGCACAGGGAAGGTGATGACACACAATGAGTTAGAGGAGTATTCTTGGAAACATTTCTTTCAGGACAGCTCACAATGGCAACTGTCATTTTGAAGTAACTCCAAAATATATAATTACGTTTCACCAAATCCAAACTAAATATATCCCTATCTCATCTGTTTTGATGGATCCTCAAGTGACTATGATCTTTCTGAAATCACCTGATTTGAAGATGTGAGGTAGAAGAGAGGTCAGAATGGGGGGGGGGGAACCCAATGGTCTTAACTGATGGTAGTTTAAAAGTCTTATGGGGTAGGGGAAGATACCTTTTTGCCAGGGCTTTGCGCAATATCTTGGATGTTGTTGTTATTATGTACTGTCAAATCACATAATGCCTGCTATTCCTAGCGACCCTATATACAGTAGCTCTGAATCCTGTCCTATCCTGAGCCAATCTCATCCTCTCTGAGCGACCTAATCCCATTTCTCTAGTCACTGAGTCAATCTATCTCATCCTGGGACTTCCTCTCCTGCACTGTCCCTCCACCCTTCCAAGCATGATGTCCTTCTCCAGGGACTGGTTCTTCCTGGCCATGTGCCCAAAGTATGTGAGACGAAGCTTCAAAATCCTTATCTCTAGGGAACAACTTGGTTTCATCCTCTCTAGGACAGACCTGTTTGTTCTCCTGGCAGTCCATTCTCCAGCACCACAACTCAAAGGCATCAATACTTCTATCAGCCTTAGTCATTGTACAGTTTTCTGAAGCATAGCAAGTAATTGTGAATACCCTGGCCTGTATCAGGCACACCTTAGTCTCCAGACTGACATTGTTGCTCTTCAGTACTCTATAGAGGTCCCTGACAGTAGCTTTTCCCAATGCAATTCATCTTTTGATATCCTGACTGCTGATGCCAAGAGTGCTGTTTGTGAAACCAAGCAAGCTGAAGTTATTAACAATCTCAATCTCTTCTCCGTCCATCATGAAGCTGCTCACTGGCCGAGTGGTGGGAATCTGGGACCTTGCAAATGTGAGGTTTAAGTCTCATGAACGTCATAGGAAATCTGCCTCAGTTAGTACATTTACAAGGATCAGATAAAGTGTGAAGAAATTAAGTGCCTAGTAAGAACTTTCCAACAAGAACTCCATGTTGTCGTGTACCACCAAGTTAGAACTGACCAATAGCTGACTGACTCACCAGTGGGTTTTTGTTGTTGTTGCTGTTAAGTGCTGCCCAGTCGTAGGTGACTCATAGTGACCCTATGAACGAAAGTCCTCAACACTTGTGTGACTTTCATCAAGCTGTTATGGAAGTGGATGCCACTCCTGCTTCCAAGCTTGTTTTAACCACACACTGTCCTCCATGTGTAACCGTTAACAAATTTGACACATCAATGTCACAGTGTTCAGCTTCACAGCGACCGCGAGTTACCATCTTTCTCCCTCAGAGCAGCTGGTGGATTTGGGAAACCACGTGCCTTTGGGATTGAAGCACAGTTTCTTATCATTAGACCACCGTCATAAATTATCTCAATTGTTATTGTTGTTACTGTTGCTGCCACTTTCATTTTCTAGAGTGTTAAAGGAGAAGAAGATCCAGGGAAGGAAGGGGGGCCCTGCAGAGGTCTGGACCTCTAAGTCTTGATTTCTTTGCACTGCGGTGAATTATGTTTTCTGAGGGTGTCAGTCCTAAGGAGACTTGGAGGGTGAGGAGTAAGAGGACCCTCTGACCAGTCCCTGCCTTAGTTGAAGGGAGAAGGCATAGCCTTGCCCTTAGGAGCCCTCAGCTTGACGTGGAGGACACAGTTCTGCTCTTGGGAACAAAATCTGATTAAGGTGTGGCTTAGTTATCAAGTGCTGCTGTTACAGAGATATCACAAATGGGTGGCTTTGCTAGACAGAAATTTATTCCTCTGTTTAGGAAGCCAGAAATTGAAATTCAGGGTGCTGCCTCTAGGGTAAGCTTTCCTCTTTGTTTGCTATTTAGTTCTAGAAGTATCCTAGTGTAGAAACCTGGATCCAAAGTACATGCTCTACTTCTGTCCCTTATTTCTTGGTGGTATTGAGGTCTCTCCTTTTTTTATTCACTTCCCTCCTTCTATCTCTTGCAAGGCAAAAGGTGATGCAGACCACTCCCAGAGAAATCTTGTTCACATCTGATTAGGGCCGTCACCTGATGAAGAGTACATCTCGACTTCACCCCTTAATTGATCACATTTCAGTCACATACAGAGGATGATCACATTATTGTCTGACTGGCTCTAATCTTGACCTGGTATGGTGCTCCGTATAGAGATGAGATCTTACCTTAAAGGCCCTGGTTTGAATCCCCCAGCTGCTCCAAGGGAGAAAGAGAAGCAGATTATTTATCGCTAGAGTGTCAGCGATGAGTCTGAACCGACTTGATGGAAATGAGAGAATTCTGCCTCCTCAACATCACAGGATTAGGATTTACAACACAGATAATAATCAGGTAACACTGAGAGTCATGGCCCCATCAAGGTGGCACATATTTTTGGAGGACACAGTTCAAACTATGACAAGGTGGTCGAGGCCAGCTCTGAGGAGATAAACCCTGCTCTTGGGAGCCCCTGGTCTGATGGGGTGATTTAGGGAACTAGGAGGGTAAAGGGAAAAGTAAAAATAATCCAAGGAATTAGGAAAATAAGGGAAAAAAAGCCAAAAAGAACCTGCTTACATACTCATTCAGGCATTTGAACTACAATACACTTACTAACAAACACCGAGCTAATAATTTGTTAAAACACAAATTTATGAGAACTATCAACAGCCTGATGTTTAAACCTAAGGAGTAATGTCTTAGAAACTCAGAACTGAGGTTTTTTTCAGAAGACAGACTGGATGAAACTGGGTTGCACACATGTGTAGAGAGGAGTTACCTGACTGAGCAGTGACCTACGATGGTGATTCAAAGAAGGGAGAGGGGCTTGAACCAGAGGCCAGAGAGATGGTAAACATGAACCAACACCTAATGAGTCTTACTACCACGTCCCAGATTCTGAGTTCATCTTGAAGTTGTGTGCTGTGTAGAGGGAGAGTTGTAGCCATTCAACCGAAGCTGTGCAAACATCACACTCACACTTTACACCTCTCCCTGTGAGAAGCAGCCCAAGAACAGCTCTGAGCATTTCTTACTCTGACATACTTGTGTGTTCTCCCCCTGCAGATAAGAATAATTTCTTATTCTCTAATAAATCTATATCTTTCCTTCTGCAGAATTACCTGACTTTCTTATCATTATTTTGTTCCCCACATCTGGAGGACTCAAGTCAACCCTCAGAAGTCCCCATTCTGAGGATAGCAGCACAGCTCTGCTCTTACCAGCTGGCCTGATAGAACCAGGCCACCCCTGTCACTGTGGGGGAAAGGCAAAATGGAATGGGGAAGTTAAGTAGTCTGAATTAGGAATGTTTTCTGAAATCTAGACATGATGTAGCTAATGAACTCTCCTAGCTGCTAATGAAGATACTGAAGGTTTGGGTACACCCAGACCAACTCATTCAAGTTCAAGCTGAAGCTAAAGATGGTTAAGTAAAATCCACAGAAAACAAAATTTGACCTTGAGTCTATCCCACTTAAATTTAAAAACCATCTCAGGAACAGATTTGAGACCTTGAACACTAATTAGCAAAGATCAGATGAGCTGTGGGAGGATGTCAAGAATATCATCCAAGAAGAATGCAAAAGGTCATTACAAAGACAGAGGAGGAAGAAAAGACCAAGATGGATGCCAGATAAGAATTTTAATATTGCATTAAAGGGCCAAGAAGCCAAAGCAAAGGGAAGAAATCAAGAAATTAAGGAGCTGGATAGAAGATTTCAAAGGGCAGTGTAGGAAGACAAAGCAAAGTATTACAGTGAAATATGCAAAGAGTTGGAGTCAGAAAATCAAAAGCTCCGAATTCACTCAGCATTTCTTAAGCTTAAGGAACTGGAGAACAAATTCAAGCTTCAAGTTGAAGAATATTAAACGATCCAGGAAGCACTAAAAGATGGAAGAAGTATACAGAGTCATTGTACCAAAAAGAATTGACTGACACAGAAAGATTTCATGAAACAACATATGAGCAAGAGCCTGTGGTGATGAAGGAAGTTCAAGCTGCTCTGAAGTAACAGGCAAAAAACAAGGCCCCAGGAATTGACAGCATATCAATTGACATATTTCAACAAACAGATGTTGCCCTGAATGTGCTCACCAAGTTGTGCCAAGAAATCTGGAGGACAACTCCCTGGCCAACTGACTGGAAGAGATCGATATTTGTTCCCATCCTGAAGAAAGGTGACCTGATAGAGTGTGGAAATTATTGAGCAATATAATAAATATCACATGCAAGCAAGATTCTGCTGAAAATTATTAAAAAATGACTGGAACAGCACATCAACAGAGAACTTCCTCAAGTGCAGGCTGGGTTTAGAAGAGGCCGTGTACTAAGGATATTATTGCTAATGTTAGGTGGATCTTGGCTGGAAGCACAGAGTATCAAAGGAATGTTTGTCTGTGTTTCATTGACTATGAAAAAGTATTTGACTGTGTAGATCGCAACAAACTGTAGCTAACTCAGAAAAATGGGAATCTCAGAACACTTGATTGTGCTTACGGGAAACCTATACTCAGACCAGGAAGAAGTCATCAGAACAGAGCAAGAAAACACTGCATAGTTTAAAATCAGGAAGGGTGTACTAGGATGTGTCTTATCTCCATACATTTTTCAAGGTATTCAGAACAGATCTATATGCAGAACAGATCATCTAGGAGACTGGGTTCTATGAGGAGAAGTGTGGCATCAGGATTGGAGGAAGACTCATCAAAAACCTGCATTATGCAGATGACACAATCTTGCTTGCTGAAACTGAGGATGACCTGAAACACTTGCTGCAGAAGGTCAAGGACTACAGTCTTCAATATGGATTGAAGCTCAACATTAAGAAGACAAAGATTCTCACCAATGGGCTAATTGGGAGCATCACGATAGATGGTGAAGAGGTTGAGATTAACAGCTTTAGTTTGCTTGGCTCCACAATGAGTCAGGAAATCAAAAGGCTTATTGCATTGGGAAAGTCTGCTGTCATGGACATCTCCATAATACTGGAGAGCAATGATGTCAGTCTGGAGATTAAGGTTGATCCAGGCCATAGTCTTCACAATTACATGCTATGTTTCAGAAATCTGGACAATGACTAGGCATAATAGTAGGAGAATTGATGCCTTTGAGTTGTGCTTCTGGAGAAGAGTATTGAATATATCATGGACTGTTAAGAGAATAAACAGATTTGTCCTTGAGAGGGTGAAACTAGAATGCTCCTTGGAGGCAAAGATTCTTAAGCTCCATTCGATATACTTAGGACATGTTGCAAGGAGGAACCAGTCCTTGGAGAGGGACATCATGCTTGGGAGGGTGGAGGGACAGAACAAAGGAGGAAGACCTTCGATGAAATGGATTGACTCAGTGACTAGGGTAATGGTAGTAGGTGTGTTGGGGACAATAAGATTGGCACAGGACAGAGCAGGGTTTAGAGTTGTTGTACAGAGGGCTGCAATGAGTCACAGGCGACTTGACAACACACAACATCAACAACAGAGACACCTGGAAAAAAGGCCTAGGGCCAGCATCAGAAAATAATCAGCAGTTGAAATCCCAGGCACAGTTGTACCCTGACATAGTCAAAGTTGACAAAACTATGTTTTATTTTTTTGGTTTTCCCCCCTTTCTCTAAAGGAAAAGTTAGAGATGATAATCTCCCATCTGTACAGTACTTTGCAAAGCCCTTTCGCCATGACCTCAGCTGTCACGCAAGATTGAGATGAAGGTGTCATTCAAGCAGGAGCCACAACCATCATCATTCTAATAACTGTAATGACTGCCACTTACTGAGTACCTGTGCCAGTCACAGGGCTGGATACTATCTGTAAAATCAAAGCACAGTCAATGAGATAAGGTGTTTCAAAGTTCTTTGCACATGTTTGTTCCTGCTGTGCAGAGGGCTTAGCCTGGTAGAGGATCCAGGGTACAAAGAGCTTGGATCTAGGCTTGAAATTGAGAGTCAGAGAGCCAGCATTAGGCAACTTCTCATTCCCTGAACATGTCATACACCTTTCTGTCTCCGTATTCTTGCTCATGCTGCTCTGTCTGCTTGGTAAGTTCCTAGTCACCCTTTTGCTGTAGTACAAATGTTACTGGAGCTGTGGTGGCTAGTATTAAGAAGCTATGCTACAATCCCAAAGGCACACGGTTCAAATCCATCAGCTGCTGTATGAGAGAAGGATGGACAATCTTCTCCCACGCATTTATGGTATCTGAAAACCTGCTGGAATTCACTAAGGGTTGGTTCTGATTCCACGGCACACAACCATAATTTAGCATATGGTGCTGCAATTAATTATCCACATGCTCACTGATGATAGTGTTCAAATGTTGATGGGTTCAGAGATCACTAGGGGAAGCTGACAGGTCTTCAGGATCCCTTCCTGAGCAAAATTTATTATCTTCAGGAATTCACCAGGGTCCAAGATCAAGTTCTGGTCTCTTGGGGAGAAGTCACATAAACCAGTCCCTGGAACTATTTATAAAGTCAGAATGATGATTGGGGGAAGCAGAACTCTAAGATGAAGTGGCTAAGTGTATGACATGGAGGGCTAGGCTGACTTAGATTGGATACTAGTTCTCCCTTCCAGGTCTGTGACTTTGAGCACAGGACTTTTCTGTCATAGTTTGTCACTCTCCATGGGGGTGAAAACAGCATTTACATCATAAGAGTATTTTAAGCACAAAGCACAGAGACTTAATTTTTATATTAGGATCAATAAAGTCTTTACAAAGGAAGTGGCATTTGAGCTGAAATATGAATGAGAAGAAGCTGACTGGCAAAAGCTTTGGAACTAGGACAGGATATTTGAGGACCTGAGAAAAACCAGTGAAGAAGGACCCTGGTGAGTGAAGGAAAGGGAGGCAGGCCTTCTGTTCATGCTTCAGAGTTTCGAATTTATCCTGAATGCTGCAGCAGTCCACTAATGGGCTAACTTTAAGCAAAAGAATAACAAGATATGGCTTGTGTTTTAGGAAATTGGTCTGGTTGCTGGATGGAGGATGCACCACAAAGGGATAAGGAAAATGTGAATGAGGAAGCCAGTTAGGAAGCTGTGGGAGCAGCTGCCCAATGTGCAGGCTATGACTGATGTGGTAGCAGCAAAAATTGTGAGAAGGCATTAGAATCAGGACGTATTTTGGAGAGAAAGCAAACAGCCTTATTAATGAATGAAATTAGTCTAGCATTTGACTTGGGGAGCTCTCGGCGTGTCTAGAGTGAGTTGAACTGCTAACCCAAAGGCGATCAAGTGATTTGAATCTACCAGCACCTCCGTGGGAGAGAGAAAAGCTGTTTCCAAAATTCCCTTTTGGAATTTATAGCCTTGAAACCCCGCTGAAGGTTTGCTATGAGTGAAAACTGGCTGAATGGCAATGAATTCGAGATGTTTCGGTTTTGAGAGTTTGGCTGGAGTCTCTGGGTGTCATATATAGTTAAGTACTCAACTATAAACCAGAATGTCCGTGGTTTGAACCCACCCAGAAGCACCTCGGAAGAAAGGCCTGCTGGTCTGTTTTTAAAAAGTCACAGCTTTGTAAACTTCACAGAGCACAGCCCTACTCTGTACATATAAATGGCATCCTCTCTGAGTTCCCTGATCCTTAATATGTGGAGTCACCATAAGCTGAAATCAGTTAGGCAGCCATTATTTGGATTTTTTATTTAGAGATTGTCTTAATTTCAGGGTGCTGAGGAGGTGCTCAAGAAATAGACTTCTGCAGTTGGGCTTCTGTCCACTCTGTGGCGGAAAGCGCCTTCCGCACAGGACATTAATGCAAGCCTGAATAGGAAAAACAATTCCTTCCACCTCAGCTATGGCTTCTCAGTTATACAGAAATACCGCCTTGGGAAGCAGTTTTCAACACACCCTACATGGGCTCACGCAGTCTCAACAGATCACCCCCCAACATGCTCTTTAAGTTCTTCTTCAGTTTGATAAGGTTATAAATTCCGCATTAGCTCAGAGAGTCAGGAACAGAGTCAATTTCAGGAGCTCTTTAAATACATACAGATTCTGCTGTAATGTATGAACTTCTGTTTTGAATGATGTTGGATTCAGAAAGGTGACAGAGCTTATTAAAGTGGATAAAGTGAAAATTGTAGCCTCTGATGATAAAAATACTATCTCCAATACTACAGAATAAATGGAAGGATATTTTTTTAAATGTCATCCTCTGTTATTACTCTTGGCTTTTTGAAGAGAAACTTAGAAGAGACTTTTTAAATTTATTCTAGCAATGCAGAAATGACTCCATTGTGGTATGCTGTCAGAGAATTCTAGTAGAAAGTTCATGACTCTGTAGCCGCTTCCATTCACTTATTATGCAGCATGAAGAAACACAATTTTTTAAAATAACAAACCAAAAGTTATTACCTTCCTATAAATATTCTTTAATAAATTTATTTTAAAACATAATAAAAAGAGATGGTCTTAGTTTCAAATGGGTGGCAGTTTTGACTTAAACATATGGGCAGATACTTGAAGGGGCCATTTAATGCAATAGGGAAGACTTTGGGAAGAATTAATATCTTGTATTTATTCCAGAAATAAATGGACAATGACTAGGGATGATAGGAGAATGGATGCCTTTAAAATATGGTGCTGGAGAAGAGTTTTGAATATACCATGGACTGCTAGGAGAATAAACAAGTTTGTCTTAGAGAGGGTCAGAGCAGGCTGCTCCTTGGAGGCAAGGATTCTGAAGCTTTGTCTGACATATTTTGGGCATGTTGCAAGGCAGGACCAGTTCTTGGAGAAGGATGTCATGCTTGGGAGGGTGGAGGGACAGCACAAGAGAGAAAGACTCTAGATGAGATGGACTGATTCAGTGACTGGGATAATGGGGATAGCTGTGTCAGAGACAATAAGATTGGCAAGGGATACAGCACAGGTTAGGGTCGCTATGAGTCACAGGTGACTTGATGGCACATAACAACAACAACAAACAACAAGCTATTCCATGGCATATACAACAAGAGGCGGCATTAATGTTGACCATGTTAGTTTTGAGGTCTCTAGAATGGCCATTGGAGGCATCCAGGAAGCAGGATAGTTTAACAGATGAGCATGAAAGCAGCAGTTGCATCATTTCCTAAAGAACATGCCTCTAGAAACTCTATGAATGTTGATAAATGATGAAAGGTTATAGAAAGGCTTCAGGCTTTTTGTTCATAGGGTTGCTATGAGTCATGCTTGACTTGACAGCAATCAACAACAATGGTGCTCCGTAGAAGCCAAAGAGATCTGGGCCAGAGATATCAGTTTGGGATTAATAAGAATATAAAAGACCTCCTCATTGTCATCAATTTGGAACCACATATAGTGACTCTCAAGCAGGTCTTTTGAAACTGTAAAACACATGTGAAGGGTTTGTCCCTCTTTCATCCTTGGAGGCGCTGGTGGATTTGAACTGTCAGAGAGGTTCAGACTTTGAGTTAGCACTGCAACTTACTAGGCCACCAAGGCTCTCTTATAGTGACTGTTGTTGTTGTTAGGTGCTGTCAAGTTGAATATGATCCATAGTAATCCCATGAACAACAGATCTGAGCCCTATCCTATTCTGTGCCATCTTCCCAATTTCTGACAGACTAGAGTCTGTTACCTATTCAATCTGTATGCTCAGCAGATTATTTGAAAAGCTGAACTCTATGAAGAAGAATGTGGCATCAAGATCAGAGGAAGACTCATCAATAACCTGTGTTATGAATATGACATAACTTCGCTTGCTGGAAGTGAGGCCTTGAAGCACTTCTTGCAGAAGATCAAAGTATGAATTGCATCTCAGTATCAAGAAAACAAAGATTCTTACCATTGGGCAGATAGGCAGCATTATGACCAATGGAGAAATGATTGAAATGTCAACAATTTCATCTTACTTGGATCCACAATTAAAACTATTGGTACCAACAGTCCAAATTATTGAGGAGTAGTGATGTCAGTTTGAGGACTAAGGTGTGTCTGATTCAGGTCATGGTCATTCCTATCACTTGCTATGCACCTGAGAACTGGGCAATAATAAGGATGGCAGAAGAAGAATTGATGTCTTTGAGCTGTGGTGTTAGAGACGGGTACTGAACATCCTATGGACTACCAAAAAAATAAATATGTCTTGGAGATGGTGCAGCCAGAGTGCTCTTTGAAGGCAAAGATGATAAAGCTTCATCTCATATACTATGGGCATGTTGTTAGAAGGGGCAATATTTCTTGGAGAGAGATGTGATGTTTGGAAAAGTGGGGTGTTACCAAAGGACAGAAAGACCCTCAACTAGGTGGATTGATACAGTGACTCCTGCAGTGGGCAAAGTGGGGTGTTACCAAAGGACAGAAAGACCCTTAACTAGGTGGATTGATACAGTGACTCCTGCAGTGGGCAAAGTGGGGTGTTACCAAAGGACAGAAAGACCCTCAACTAGGTGGATTGATAC